>NC_143583.1:178894288-179219300 GCF_048544385.1 Mastigoproctus giganteus | reverse complement strand
GTAGATGTATGTGGAACTTGTATATCTGTGCAACAAAAACAAGCATTGTTGAGGCAAAAGTCAGGACAGCAGCAAAGGGACTTGATGATATTGGTGGCACAAAAGTTGGTGTTATAGATTTATGAAGCGAAACGGGACACAGACATGGATACTCCAGGAAATACCAGAACAATAAGAAAACCAAATCTTGGAA
Source organism: Mastigoproctus giganteus (assembly GCF_048544385.1). Taxonomy (NCBI): domain Eukaryota; kingdom Metazoa; phylum Arthropoda; class Arachnida; order Uropygi; family Thelyphonidae; genus Mastigoproctus; species Mastigoproctus giganteus. Next base: position 179,219,107 of record NC_143583.1, on the reverse strand, counting down.
TATCAAAGATTTATAATTAATACATAAACTACGAGCCTAGCTAAATTGGTAATACGGATGAAGTACCTTTTTTAACATTTGATGTACCTTCAAATAGAAGCGTGTCTGTTAAAGGTACAAAGTCAGTAACTGTGAAGACATCAGCCACGAAAAGACACATAGTACTGGTTTGGCTTGTTGTGCTGATGGAACGAAACTTCCACCCCTCTTCATATTCAAACTATTAGATTAGCGTCACCGAGAAAGTTAATTCATATACTCATGTTTATTGTGTCTGTAAATTGCGTGTATTCTCTGGTCGCATTGTCTGTTTTGCTGGACGAAAAACCCCAGTTTCTTGGGGAAGAATCTTTGCTATGTATGTCTGTGACCGACTGACTCAGCCAAGGAGAGAAAAACCCCCATAAAAGTTTCTCGCCTCATCGACGGGATTCGAATCCGGGCTTTTTCCACCCGGTGTGGGGAGAACGGTGACGAAACCACTGTGCGTGCAGACCCTCCTCACATTCAAGAGTAAAACTCTGCCAAAGAAAATTCTACCGGGTATTTTAGTCCATTTCATCTTAAAGGTTGGATGAAGATGGAGACAAACTGTGGCCGGAAAAAAGCGTGGTCACTGGGTCCTAGTGGCCTTCTCAAGAAACTAGCCCTACTGGTATGGCTAGTTTCATATCACCAATTTCGTGAACAGAAGCCAGAAAAAACAGAAAACAGAAAAAACAGAAGCCAGAAAAAGACGGGTTGAAAAGTTAAAAACGCAACTTGCTGTAGTTCCAGGTGGACTTACTGGCCAACTACAAGAAGCTTTTTAAAGCTTTCATGAAAAGAAGAATGGACTAAATGGATGAAGGCACCACAACACATTAACACCTGCTGGTCGTATGAAGAGACCAACAGTATGATTATGAGGATGAAGAATGAGATGATCATCATTATGAGGATGACAGCAATGATGGATTTCCGGTTTTGAAGATGAATAAAAACTTGCTTTTTTCTTGTTTTATATTTCTTATTCTTTAAAAATGAATTAAAATAATAATTTTGTACATGAATTTTGAGATGATTAAAATATTTTGGGTTCCCTTTAGTATGTGTGGTATTATAAAAATAGTCATATGTGTAAAAAAATACTTTTGTTTAAAAAGAATTGGAAGTAACGTGATACGAGCAATAAAATAAATGAGATCCTCAAAAAATGTTTTTTCCCCCCTAAATAATCTTTGCTAAATTATGGGTGCATCTTATATGACGAGAAATACAGTAATCGCTTGTGGTATTTCGGATAAATAACATATTGAACACACGTCTTCTAAGTTTGCTTCCAGGACTGAAATTAGAGTACAGGTTCACCTTGTAGTACTGTATAAAGCTAACCTGTGTTTTCTCTATTTACAGACTCCAGACATCTATGTAATGTCTGGGGTGGGATTCCCTGAAAAAAACTAATGTTAACAGATGAGCATTAAACTGGACTGTTCTTGATTAGAAAGCTGTGATATGGTCTGACGAATCCCAGTTTGCCTATACTCTAATGATGCCAGCCACAGAGTTCCAGAAGAAGCAATGAGGCATTTCATCTAGATTGAGTGCAAGGTGTCGTACAAGCTGGTGGTGGGTCAATGATGCTTTGGGGATGTTTTAGCTACTACGAAGTGGGTCCCCTACTTGAAATAAATACCAGAATGAGCCACCTTAGCTATACAAATATTCTGGTTATGAGGTTGTGCCTTTTGCTGAATATTTGATGGACACTCATTTCGATACTCCTGTATTCATACAACAGAATGACAACTGTTGGGTTCACAGGGCCTCTAGTATTTTAAACTGGGACGAGGAACTCGAGAAAATGGTAGGGCATTTAAATTGGATAGCCAAGTTATCGGATTTTAATACTACATAGAACACATGGGACTTAAACGGCAAGTGAAAACTCATCTGCGAAAACTGAATGAATTACAAGCTTAAATATTTTCAGAATGGGCTAATATCGATATAAACTATTGAAGTAATCTAGTTGAATCCCTGCTAACGAGAATTCATGAAATAAATGAAATAAATAAATAAATCACGCTATAGGAGGTTACGCATTATTACTTGAAAAATTACACAGGTAACTAATTGTTTATGCGGTTGCCCAACGACGTTAATAAACATGTATGAAGTTTGTTGTCAATCCTGCCATCCCACAATGCCAATTTTTAAAAATCTGTAACTCCTCTAGAAGAATATTATTTACATCAGGAGACTTGCATGTTTACTGATTTGTTTATTAGCTTATTATAAAAATGAATGAATACTACGAAAAAACTGTTTTTATCTAGAGGCGTTTATTTTCACGAACAACTAATATTAAAAGATTTAGAATGGAAGTGAAGAAATAATGGAGAAAATTTTGACACACACACACGCACGCAGCTCCGACGGTTTCTTATACAACCAATTCTATCACATCTCCCCTTTCCTTTCTCTTTCACCCAACATGTCCTTCCTTTCTTCCATCCAGAGGGAGTAATTATGCAGTCGAACATGAAGTTCCCTGAGCAGTGCAGACAGGCTGGTAAGTCAGCGCGTAGGGTTCTGTAACTGATGTATTGAAAAATTTCCAGCAGGGACAAGGAGGTCATTATCCCCTTTATAAGGCAATGGTTAGCATGTACTGCATGCAGGTCTGGAGGCCTCATTTTAAGAAGGATGTATTGCTGTTGGAATGGGAACAGAGAGGAACAAGGTTATTCAGTGGCATAAAAGGGTACTCTTACCAAGAAAGACTTGATTTCTCTAAATGGCAATGTCTGGAAAACTGGGCATCTGCAAAAAGAGGGACAAGTGTTTGAAGTGTTTAAGTCTACAAACGAATTGAGTAAATTAAATGCTGATGGCATCTTTATTCTTGCTTACTCCTGATAGTAAACATGCACACGAAGGGTCATAAATCTAAATTGGAAAAGGCGATTGCACAAACTTCCATCTATTATTGTGGAAGCGCATAATTTGAAATGTTAGAATGGTTGGGCATATGAAGTGAGTAGTTTTTCTTTTTCTTTCTTTTTTTTTTCTGATACTGTATAAGTTTGCTTCCTTGCATCGTTTTTCAATTACTAATACCAATAAAATACTAAAATCTTTCGTGTAAATCGCATAACGAAGTCATTGTTTGAGCTGCAGAAGTAGTGTCTTGGGTTTCACTAGTGAAAGATTGAAGAATACAACAAAAGAGGTTGCTGACAAACCTGTTATTTGATGAATTTTAAGTTTTATTCATAATCATCGAACTGCTGTTTTAAGCTTTTGATTAGAAGCGACCAGAACGATGGGTTGTTTCAGCCCCATTGTTCAGAACCAATGAATCCTTTCTGTCATCGCTATAGTAACTTTCCGCTTTCTGGAAGTTGTAGGTGGGTGCGTGCTATGGACGCTTCAATATAAATAAGTAAATTTTCTGTTCATACTCGGGGACCTCCAGGTGGTCAGACGAGTTCACAAGATACAGAGAATACAGGAAACAGCACCGTATTTAACAGTCACTGGCTTGAACCCCGGTCACGCAAAGCACGTGTACTTATGCATTCTCGCGCTGATCACTTGGCTACGGCAACCCTTTATATCTGTTTTAGGGTTGCCACAAGTATAGCTTTGTTTTCCATAAAAAGTTTAATGCTGCAAACTGAATGTCAAGGCACTTATGGAAACTAGTGAGCTTCCATTTACGATTCATCTCCAAATAACTCAAAAGTTTTCTTCCACATTTATTCTCTCTACTTCTGTCTCTGAAACAACATTTCGCCCATGTATTTCCTGAAAATTACAATCCACGTTACATGAAATCGACTGTAAACAAGTTCTTGTTTCCTAGCTTTCAATCCGTCCACCATACTTTTTTAGGAGTCACTACAAAAGAAAAAGTAGAGTTCCGGTTGTTTCGGTACGGAAACATAACGGATGCACTATTGAAGAATCAGCTGCAATAGCTAATGCTTTTGAAGAAACATTTTCTAACCTCATAGCAAAATCATCTTACTCTCCAGAATTTCTGGTCCTTAAACCTAAAACTGAGAAAGTGGCCCTTAATTTTATATCAAAGGGTATTTATCCATATAATGGGCCATTGACCATACACAAGATGAAAACTGCTTTCATCCTTACAAAGGCAAGTGCTGTTAGACTAAATGGCATCTGTTATGAAACGATTAATACAACAGAATCTTTCTTGAAGAGCAATTTTCGGACACCTGACGCAAGGCAGCTATTTTTACTTTTGCTAAGCCAGGAAAGAATCCTAAAATTTCCAAAAAATTACAATTCTATTGCTCTGACCAGCTGTTTGTGCAAAATATTGGAAAGAATGGTCAACGCTTGACTTTTATAGTACTTGAAATCATTTAGTGCGGCCTCTGAAGGAACAGATCTACTTTGGACCACTTAATTAGAATGGAATACATCTATTTGAGATGCTTTTCTAAAAAGAGAGTACCTTGTGTCCGTCTTATTTGATATGGAAAAGGCGTACGACACAATTTGGAGATTTGGCATTTTAAAAGATCTTTATAACCTCGGTCTAAGAGGTTACCTTACCGTTTTCATTAAAATTTGTTATCCGTCGTTTTTTTTTCCAAGTTCGAGTAGGATCTATCCTCTCTCCATCTTTTTACCAAGAGGAGGGAATACGGCAAAGATCTGTTCGCGCTCTCTCTTTTTACATCTTGGTGTGCAGACCGCTACACTTTACTCTCTGTATCGTGCACTTGTGCGATCAAAATTAGATTATGGGTGTTAGGTGTATGCCTCCGCCAAAAATAGCGTCCTTCGGTGGCTTGACCCCTTTCACCAATCAGGCTATTCTTATTGGTACTGGTGCATTCAGAACATCTCCTGTCCAAAGTCTATATATGGAAGCAAACGAACCATCGTTGTTACTTCGAAAACAGTTGCCTACACTACGCTTTTAAACTGAACTCCCTGTCAGATCAACTCATGTGGACATCAGTTTTTGAGCCACGATGGGAAAATCCCTAAAACACTCGTCAGGAGCTACTCAGAGTGCTTAACATCGCATAGACAAGGTTGCCCTGTCACCAAAGCAGCCACTCTTACCCTGACATACTCAAATACCAGCATGCATCTTCTCTCTTGAGAACTGGACGAAGTCTGATATTCCGTCTATCTTCAGCGCTTCAGAACCCGTAGCTAAACATTTTCACTTCTTGCCAGTTTGCACAGACTGCTCGAAGTTGGAATACTATACCTGTGTAGATTCCTCCTGAATGCAACATTGTAGACTGCACAGCTGCACGTTACAGAAGTAGCCTTGGATCACATAAGAACTCGCCAATACCAACGGTTTATTATTCTTTGAGTGCACTACAGGCTTTATCAGGCGATGACATATACTACTCATCCAACTCTGTCCTAGGTTCAACAGATGACATGCACTCTCTGTGAAGGTGGATTCGATATCTGCTTCTGCTAGATCCCCCAGCCAAATCAGCAGTCACCACGAATAACCTTGACTTGTCAGTTCCCTATATATTCTGTGTGTGTCAGACTACAGACAAATGATTCGTAATAAGATATATTTGCAGTTGCAAGATTCGTGGTACGGTAGGTAACAAACAAACTACTGTATATCAGATTTGGCCTGTGATCGAAACATGGTAGTCTAGTCTCCGCAATAATCGTAAAGGGGAATAAGAACAGCCTGATGGAATAGCCTTTTTTTGCTCGGCTCTGCATAGGACACAGTCATTTGACACATTCCTTTCTGTTGAGCGCTGATGACCCTCCTATGTGCGAGCAGTGTGACACCGTTTTACTCATTAAACATGTTTTAACCTAATGCACCAATTTTAGAAATGCTCGTTTTGTCGTGTTTAATCTGATTATATACTCAGTCAGTTTTTATCCGAATGACCATGTGTCAGCAGTTTTAAGTTTTTACAAGCTATTGAGATATTGCTCTTCAGATATTACTTTCTTTAGTTTACTGATCATTGAAGAAAAGAAAGAAAAGACATTCCACCATGGAAATCAAATCAGGCCCCCAACAGAATTAACTTGTAGACTGGTATCTTGGTCTACCACGTCTCCTTCTATTAAATAAACGCAGTAAACCATGTCAAAATACAGCACAAATCAGGAATTCAAACTCGGGCACATTTCCAAACTTGTTATAGTCCCATAACCGTTTTGTGATCTTGGAGATCCACGCAGGGGATTGATTAAAGATAGGCCACCACCTTTTTTTCTATAAAATGAAACTTGCATTGACTGGAACCATAAGACAGTTAAAACCCTCGCGAATTCGCTCAGTGAATGATTGACAGTGTGCAGGAACCAGAATGGTTATTTAACATCCTACGGTAGGACAAAGTGCACTTTCACTGTGATGGATCACAAATTGTCGAATTTGGGCTAGAGAAATCCCTAATGTACACTTGGAGGGATCACTCCACCCATTCAAGTTTGCAATATGGCACTGTACCGTGAATTGTGAATGTCTCAAATATCCTTAACTCTTATCAGTTCCCGTTTTCGGTTTGGAAACAGTTAACAGTTGAGGGCATCTGAAGCATGCACAATTAACGGCACTGGATATCTTAGACTATTGCAGGTAAAATTAACACAGAAATTAATGAACGTGCTTTACATGGAAGCGCGGTGTTTATGCAGGGTGGTGCTATGCTCCATATTGACAATAAGCGGATCCTACGAGAAAAGAAACCTTTATGGAAGAGCGAATTATATTATCAGTCGTCATTTTTCTCATCCTTGGCCTGCAAAATTGCAAGTCTTAAACAGGTTTTTGGATGTGGATATTTTGTCACACCCACCGTCTTTGCAGAGATTTTAATTTCAGCTCTCATATTTGAAGAACGCAGTCCGTTGGAGGGTAGCGAACATTCCATCAGAAGCTTTGAATGCTGCCGAGGAAAACACAATGCTTCGTCTTGATTGCTTATTCGAAAATAATGACGCACTCGTGGAGATTCATCGTTGGTAAAGATTGATGAAAAGCTTACTCTTTGTTATTTTTCTAAATTAATCAGTTTGTGCATCTTCTGGAGATCAAATTTCTAAATAATTTTTAATTGTTTAAAAAGTTACACATATACTGATTATTACAATGCACAAAAATCGTTTTTATGGCACCTGAGCTTTATTAATTTTGGAGTTATTATTAAAAGTGGCAAAGGACTTAGTAACCACCCTACATTATGCAGCTAATGTCAGTTATACATTAGGTGATCTTTTAATTCGCGGTCTGATGCAAGATTTTATGTTCACCGTGCAAACTTTCCATAAATGCCGCTGGAGGCACTCTCCCTGATCGCTACTGAGCAGATTCTGTGGGTGTGCCAGTGCTTGTCGAGCTAGTGTTGCGTGAAGAGTTTTTTTCATGTCAAACATACAGATAGAATAGCTATTATGTGATTCGTTATTGTGTCAAACGGGACTTAAATGCATCGGAAACAGTTAGAGATGAATGAAGCGTATGGTAATGAGTGTCTTGGTAGGATGGCCATATTTCATTGTGAAGTGGTTTCCTCATCAAGACAATGTCAGGCCCCATACGGCTAATATTGTGCAGGTGGTGATCACTACCATAGGTGCGAGGTTCTGCCACATCTCCCTTTATTCATCGGACTTGGCCCCGTGTGATTTCTTCCTGTTTCCAGGTCTGGAGAAAGCTCTGAAAGGCAAGCGTTTGGCTTCGGACACAACAATGCTATGCTCGCAGAGTCACAACGGAAGCAGTCCACAGTCTTTCGAAAAATGGCTGACAAAAAGAAGCTTTTAATGCGTGGGTACGACGATGGCGAAAGTGTGTAAAGTTCGAGGAAGATTATTTTCGAGAATGAGAAATCCACAGAAGGTTCAGATGATGAATTAAGATAAGACCTTGCACCAGTCCGCGAATTAAATGATCACCCTTCGTATAATGGTCGAAATTGAACTCTGCTCTCGGGAATTTCTTTTAAACGGGATTAAAATACTTCACGCTTATCGGACATTTCTGGAGAGTTGTTGTTTGTTTTTTTGCCAAAGCAAATAAGGCTGTGAGGCGTCAGTGTATTGTATCCGTAAATTACAAGCATTCTATATTTGATTCCCGTATTTTTCGGGAACAAAAACGCACCCGAGCTTCCTGCTGTGGTTGAATGACCTGACGTTCTGCGTCTTCAGCAGAGGTTAGCCATTTTTGATTTCACTCAGAAGTTTGAATTTTGTCTGTTCTTTGATCTCAAAACGCCATTTTTAGCTTTTATTACATTCCAGACGTTTTTGTAAGTTCCCAACAGACTTAGTGCAGTTTTTTACCTTTCGAATCCAGCATCCTAATAATTCGTAGAAATCACAAAGGATAGATACTCCACATGTCTTACTTTGAAGGCCTCAAATAACACCAAAAAGGGATAACAAAGAGGTTGGCGTTGAATTGCTCATGGAGGTATACATTAGCGGTACCTAGAGGCAGAGCTCCGTGCCATCGTCCATGTTGCCATGGCAAGGGGAGGCCGAGAACTTTTAGGTAGCACCTCGTAGAGGGTGACTGAGAAAGACATATTGGAGCCTAGTGAGAAAATATATGGGCATATGTGTGAGGTTTTAGCAAGAAAGAACAGGGTAGAAGACTTGAAGGCCTAATCCCACATAGCCAGAGAAAAAGGCCTTAAGGTAGAGACGAGGGTTGGGGTGACGTCTTAAACGGATTCTACGCAGAGGTGACCAGTCGAAAAGCCGCATTTTAATTGGCCAGTTTACTAGATACGTTCCAAGTAATCGACATCAGAGACACTGCCATTGCCCTCATTTTATCTGTACATTAATTCTTTTTTATTTTATACATTAATGGTAAAATAAAATGAAAGAATACGATATTATGTTATGCAGTAACAGAATATGAAATTCAACTTTCTCTAATACGGTAGTCATTCTGATATTGGGCAATGGTTCTGCCCCACAAGTTCTGTATTTTGAGATTTTGTTTGTACATTACAAAGCTCTGTAACAATACAAAATTTTAATCAGCAAATACAGAAAAATTCCTGCACTATAGGGGAAGGTTGCCTGAATTCGATGACTCAACTTTGAACGTCAATCGATAACTTTTAAGAAACATAATTAATGTTTACGAATTAATTATGAAATAAAACAATACCTAAACCTAAATAAAATTATTAATAGAAAATATATGAAAGTGCGATGGAATAATTGTAATTAAATATGATGTAAAGTTGCTCAATCGGTCCAGGTTATGAAATAAGTGCCTAGTTTAAACCAGTGGGTTTCTTAATTAATCGTTTATTTTATAGAAGCTCTCTATTCTAACATGCGTTTTTTGTTTTTTAGTAATGTTATGTTAACATTTTAAAAATATATTGCGCGATATTTGAACTACAACAAGGAGATTAAAACTGTTCATAAATGAATTTATTAAAAAGATAAACAGTTATAAGTCGAAGCTATTCTTAATTATTATTAAGAATAACTTCTTAATAATAAGAAGTGGGAGAAGTCCATCGAGTAATGGCCACCCTTACACCACATGAATATTAAGATAGTTTATTCACTTAACTAAATTCCTATACATTAAGGTGGCCCATCGGGAACCCATCGTCAGACCATATATCAGCTGTTGTGAGCACTCTGCTTGCCAAATGTCTCGATCCCTACTGTGTATTCTTTCCCCAACCGCATTAATAACAGCTTTATTTTCTTCCTAACTTTCAACAGTTTCAATCAAATGTTGTGATCACACGGACAATATCTTTATCCACCCACTCTCTGGATTAAATGCAAAAACAGACCACTGATGCGCTGAGCTCGTTTGGAAATCAATTGAAAATACGAGTTTATTGAACAAACATAATATATTTATCAAAAACAACGAACTTATCACAAACGATTATCAGAACATTCTATTGTTTTTATTCCATTGTAGGGAGAGAGAGAGTTAATATTTTGAAGGTTTAACATTATTTTGTGTTATCCTTATTATTATAGTTTAATTATATTTTATTATATAGGCTGACACTGTTTATGCCATTAATTTCAATAATTTTCTTTTATTAATTAATATATTTATAGAAAATAATTATTATTTAAAATAATAAATTTCGTTATAACAAATGTACGATTTTCTGTTCTAGTCCATTTTATTTTTAATACAATTTTACACGGAAAATAGGATGGTAATGGCGACTTGAAATACAGTTGCATTTTTTTGTTCTATTTTTTTTTTTCTTTTTTAAACAGCTCTCGCAATAAATAACATTTAAAATAAGATTAAATGATCAGTTTAAAATTTACTTTTCCATGTGGCTGCTTCTTCGACTGAAATGAAACAAGCAGGGGGTACTCTGGCGGTCAAAAGCAACACACACTCTCGTTACCAGATGGTTAATGAAAATTTAAATTACATGAAACTTCTCGGTAGTCCAAATGAGGCGTGCAATTCAGACAATCTTCCTCTACGTTTCCATTTTGGAGTTTATACGAATTTGTAAATATAGGGTGCCTCGCGAAAAACGGATTCAATTTTGATCGAGAAGTTTTGAGTGGCAGTCTCTCCACCTATGGCATAACATTTGTTGAATCGAGATCCACTTTGGTGGATGACTCTATTTGGGACAGATTCAACGGCCATCATTATTTTAGGTTATTTGTTGCTAACGTTCCTACATTTTGAATATCGCTGCTTTGTCTAACAGGAGATCTGCAAACAGTATAGAGAGAAAGAGAGAGAGAGTGTGTAAAAATGCTGCATAGAATTCACCAATATAGATGGCTTCTAGAAGAAGGAAGAGGGTGCAGCAGCTTAACCCCCTTCTTTCCAGCCTCGCAGGTATTCATAATAACGCCCATCTTCCTGTTCTGAGATGAGACATTCCACAGGTGGTAATGTGGAACAATCCGCCCTCTTAATGGCCCTGTTTATTCTACTTAATACAATAAAAGGCTTACGAATTAGAATCACAATGGACATTAAGGCAAAGGAAAGTGAACACTGTAATTACACTAGTCCTAATTAACACGTAGCTGCAGTACATCCTTCCCATAGGTGTAGCTCTCGCAACAGCCTTGCAGAACCAGAAACTCTTCACGACAGGTAATGATTACTGAGCTGACTTAAGGTAATCCACTGCGCTGATTTTGAGGCAGAAGAAAGGATGGCGTATTACAAAGAATCAACTTCCCAATCAATATACACCATTCTACTGGCACAGTTGGTACACCGGTGGTGGGCAAATTTCATTTGGCCCGTTGTACACGATACACATCTGTTAGTATTATTGTCCATCGCGCGGATGTTTCCATGGTAACTGACTGGTAAGTTAGTTGACCCAATGCGGTAGAAATAAAGCCGTAACGAATGTGTACATTCTTACCGCGTATCCGTTTTCTGCGACGACGGCGGTGGTGGTGGTGGGGCAGTCGCCCGTTGCACGTGCACATACCGACGATGTCAACGTCGAATAATTGCGCATACGATATCAGGTAGGACCGAAACGCAAATGAGGGATTGCCGTGGTTTTTCGAACTTCGTTGTGGAAACGAATAAGCGATATCGATTCGATTGACGTGCACGAGAGGGAGAGAATTGCGAGCGAGAGAATCCGACAACTGCAAGAAAGGATAAAGAAAATGAAAGATGAATAAGGAAAGGAGAGAAATGCCCACTGAAAAATGCAAAACGTCGGTGAGCCCGTTCAAAGCGTGCGGCTTGGGTTCGTTAAAGAGAAAATTTCATTGCATATGTATGGGACTCGTTATGGCTCAGAGACACACCACTTCCCACAATACTTCGATCGGTCACTCACAGGGGAACAGATAGCCTCGCCTAATACCGCTCAGATGCCATACATCAAATGAAAACTGCACACAGTCTTCTCTTTTGACTATCTTTGTCTCTAATTGACTAAACTCTCTCAGTTAATAATTAATTATCGCGCATTTCCTTCTCAATCTTCCTCTCCCTTCCATTCTGGGCATCTTACCATTCACCTGGACTCTTGGCGGCGTTCCACCCTAGACACAACTCCAGACCTCACTGATTTCTTATTTTCTCTTCTCAACCCCCTCCCCCTCCGATTGTAATATACTTTTCCTCGTTTCTCCAGCGATATTTCTTAATTCAATCTGCTCCCTTATCTTCATTTCCACGATGTTTCCCTTCGTGGTGTTCCTTCCATCCACCTTAAAATATCCACGATGCTTTTCATTTCATTATTAGTAATTTTAACCTGTACATTTAACGTTCTGTTTTCCCCCATTCGAATTTCTACTATATTAAAGTCTGTAACGAAACGAGTTTTTCAAATCAGCAAATTAAGAAGTTGATTTAATTTTTTTCATCCAAGAAACAAATCAACTTCTTACTTTTCTGATATTGAACAACTCTTCTAGCCCTGAATTCCCTTAAAAATATTAGCTAAAATATTCCTCTTAATTATTATTAAATTTTTAGTATTGTAGATACCATTGCAAATATCTTCTTTCATCTTCTCAACCTCCAACCCATGCACGGTACTAAGCACTATATGTTCTAATACCTCTCGTGTTTGAGGTTTTCATTAAAATAAATGAACCAATGTTTGGTCCTTTTTCACAAATTAGACTGTATTCTTGAGTTAGGCAAAACAGAACTCTGGGGAACGAAACCCCCACCCTTGTTCAACGGTGTCAAATCTTACGGGATTGATCCTGTTAAAGTTCATTGAAGTTATATTTTCATTAACATTCAAAATAATGCAATTAATATTTCAAAGACCTAAATTTGATCAAAGAAGGAGACGATCTTTTAGAAATGTGACTCCAAAACAAAAATATTTTGGCTAATCTAGATCAATTCTCCATCATGATTGTGTCTCCCATTGTAACAGGAGAAATACATAAGCTTGGACCGTAGCTGAGTTAGTCTGTTTTCTTCCAGAAACTGGTTTTTATCCCTTAAAACAGGTAAATCAGCCGTAGATTGCAGGCAATTTAAGGACACGATATACTGACACCTCGTGCCCTTTGTTTCCTTGGCGTAAATTCTAATGAGCTTAGCAGCTCAGCCACCCATACGAAAGTTTTTTGCTATACGAATTTTTCTCTTTAACCAACCCAAATATTAATATCATTCATATCTCTTCTTGCCTCCTGAATTGGTCAAACTGACGAACACATTAAAGTCTGTAAAATGTGATTTTTTTTTTTTTTTTTTTCTAATTGGAGAAAAAGCGTGATGCCATTGGCTTCTTTAAGCAGTCCTTAATTGATCGAAAATGTAGTTTTGTTTTGTAGTTACGAATAAACATTAAAATAGCGGCTGTAGTGGGAAGTACAATTGTACCAATGGAGCGTGAGGGCCAGATTTTGCTGTGAGGTGTTTTAATTGTCCCGAATAACTAAATTGCACCCGTATATAGGTCAGACGTGATATGTAAGGCAGACGTAAATTAAGAGATAAAAAAAAAAAAAAATCATATTCATAATTACGCCTAGGAGTGATTGCCACTAAGGTACATTTTATTACGAAATTTGTATGATGGGGAGAGGGTGGAATACGCTTTTAATTCTGTGGAGGCAACAGTTATGACGTAAATCTAAAGTACTGCGTTCGTTTTCTCTTACTTTTGTTAGCTATAAAAGTTATACATCGATTAAATTTTTGAGTGCGCGGGAAAGTGAAATGTACATGAAATTAGAATTTTGATTTCTCAAAAATACATCAGTGACGTCAATTATAATTTCGTGTATATTTCATTATTTTAGTGCTTTTTTGAGTCCGAGAAGTTAATGTAAATTGTAATGCACTACACGTGACTGGCTGAAATACTCTTTGAAACATGCTCAGCGCGTGTTTATTTATTTATTTTTTATCAACTTTCTGGCAGATTTCTCGCTCTATCATTTTAATAGCGCGTACTATCTGACATTTTGTTCATTGCTATGACAAACACGTGTGGTAAGAGAACTACTGTACTTAATTCTGAGCCACGCGTATTGCATGATGACCACGTGATTATCTGCACGCTTTGATTGTGTAGAATTTAATTAGTTCTGTAAGTTATTCGCTTCTCTTCATTTATAGATATTTAAAAGCAGCCTTAAACACTCTGTTACCACGAGTTACGTAAGTTGTTGTATCCGGTACTCTGACCATTTCGTTACCATTGAGTTACACAGCTCTTGTGGTACATCGAGGCTTTTTGGTTGATTTATTTAAAGAATGCTTATTCTTTACATCACTGAAGTTGCTATGTTTAAACAAACGCAAAACACGAAAGAATAAAATTGAAACTGTTGATGAAAAAACTAAAGGCTGATACCAAAACAACACGAGGGTTTCCCGCTCTGTTATTCTCTTAATTTAAATAAATCCCACCAAAATAATGGCTTCTCTGGGAGCTATTCGTGTCAGCCTATCCAGTAATCCCAGTACAGTACTTTATACTCAAAACTGAATCAATTGTTGCTATGACCACTGTGAGCATAATATTCACGTCTAAAATAATGTAATTTTATCCAGAACTTTAACTTCACTTATTTCAAAGTTATGTTAAAAATAACATTTTTGTACAATTGTCAACAAGGCTTAAGAAACCAATCCGAGAAGATTCAGTACAATGATTTTTATTAAACGACATCACAATTGAAACAAGACGAGTCAACATTGAAAGCTTAAAGAAATGGAGCTCGATGTTTTTTGTCTCGAAATGGTGGGGCGCATCTTTCAGCTGGCGAGGTGACAGCGTCGAACAGATTGCCGACCACTCCGTTCCACGTGTCCCGCAATCTGTTTCGCTCAGCCGACACCTTATCACGCTGTCGGAAGTGTACCATTCGATCCGATTGTCCGCTCCCGCCATGTGTCCCCACACATTCCCCTTTTACGATGATTCGGTTGCGAATCTATCTTTAGGAGCGAGGATGCGCCAAAAATAAATCGGTTAAAAAAAAAAGAAAAGAAAAACAAAGGAGCCATAATAAGATGAAGAGCAGACTTACATTCATTCAGCGAGCCGTTGTAGCATTTGTCCGACACAGACGCCAAAGCATTACCAACCACTATACTGTCGTCATATCATATGTCACCGGACGATCGACGGGTATGCCGTTAAAACGGAGGTTGCACGACACCACACGTTGGAAAGACACGAGAGAGAGAGAAAGAGAGAGAGAGATACCATCTCCAGCAGACGTATCCTTACCAACTAGGCCTAACAACTACACACACTCACGCACACACACACACACTCACAGTACCTGGAAATGGAGAAGCGGCCTGCGTACGCTGCCGCTGCTGCAGCTGGCTCGATCCCTGTGGACGGGCTTGGGCTTGGGCGCAGCGCTGCCGGGGAAGCGGCTAGAGGAATAGCGCGCGCTTCGACACCGTGGGCTGCCATACGTGTCGGAGCACCAACGAGCGCTGAGTTCAGACTGGCGTGCCGCTGGGCCGGTAAGGCTCTCTTCGCTCCAGGCGGACTAGCTACGGGATTGTTCTTAGCCACGTTAGGGTTAATCATCGCTTAGGGCGGACATGACGGCGGTGTGGCGGGGCGGTCTACAGGAGGTGCGCGAGCTACCCACAGCGCCAAAGGCATTTTTAGTCCGTTCTTTTTTTTTTTTTTTTTGCCTAACCGAGAGTTTCTTTGTTGGTGGCGGCGGGGTGATATTTCTGTGGATCGCCAAGCCCCCTCGTGCTTCATTAGCGGGGTTGCTCGCAGCAAAGATAGGTCAATCGATCCGAGGCGGGTGACACAGTATCGCACCTGCGGTTAAGTTAACCTCCCCCCCCCTCTTCTCTGTCTCTAATGGAGGGGAATCTCAGGTTTGTTCTCTCGTCTTCCTCCCCCCCCCCCGCACATTGCCTCTAGATATTTCTCCGGTTGGAAAGAACGGTTTGCACATGCGTATTCCTTCCATTCCCAATATAACAGGTTTACTCTGATTGCTACTGTCCCCTAACTTATGTAGAACACCACCCCTGCGCTTAACAATAGCATCACGTGACCTCGCTTAAAGAGAAAGTACGAAAGAAAATAGTGAGGGAGAGAAAGAAAACAAGGGAAAGAACGATGAGGGGAACGGGCTGAAGAGGGAGAGATACGAAGAATAAGAGAGGCAAAAGAAAAATGAGAGAAAGAAAGAAAGCTCGAGTAGATCAACGAGAGAGAGAGAAGAGAAGGGGGTACTCTTTTAATCGCGTCCTTTAGTCCCCTTTTCCCTTTGGAAACCGCCCGCGGCGACATCCCTCTGCAACTGCTTACTCGATACGCCCCGAGGACACTGACGTATGCTGAGAGCTGGAGAGAGAGAGAGAGAGAGAACGTGGCGCGCGCGCACAAAGGACTTGTCCGGCAGGCAGAAGCGTTCTTCTCGGGATTTCTTCTCTGACGATGCATCTCATTTCAGTAGGTAGCTGATGAAATCCAAACAGTGATGGAGCCAGAGGGAGGAGATGAGTGGAGCTTTCTGCCTTCCCAACGCACGCCAGGCCTTATACAAACTTTCATGTTTTTCTTTAGATGTGCCTCAGGATGCAGAGTATTCCAAACATTTTCTTAGAGAGAGAGAGAGAGAGAGAAGAAAAAAATACAGAGAGAGAAGGAAAAAATCTCAAGTTTGCAGATAATGTCGCCTCACTTTAGTATTCAAGCTCCGAGGCTTAGAAATAGGTAGCATGCTTAATGTGGTGGAGCGTCCTGTCTATTCCGCTCCATCCTCCCTCCAGCCTCTGCCCCACTGTATGCATAGGAAGACAGGCCCTGTCAGTTAGCTCTCTCTCTCTCTCTCTCTCTCACGTGCGTTTTTCGCTTGCCTCTCACGTTCTTAGAGAGAGAAAGAAAAAAAACAGGTAATCTCTTGCTTACGTCTCAACTCCCAGCTAGAGAAATACTCAAAAATGCAAAACTTCCACCATCTACTCCCCCCCCACCCGCTTACGCCTCCCCCTGCGTGCAGATTCTTAATGCGACTGTTAATTCATCGGCTGATTAATCCCCGAGGCGGTAAGTTTCGTCTGTCCAAGAAGGGTTCGAAACCCCTTCCTCGAATAGGTTCCTTTGGTGGTTGGTGACCCACTTTTCGGGCCTCCACCATCCCAACTTCAGAGGCAACGTCGAAGTGTGGATTGCGAGGGGGGGGGGAATAAAACAAAACTGACGCAACTATTAGGAGGATATCTGTGGGAAGTTTTTTCCACTTTAGATAATTCTTTCTTTCTTCCTGGGTCAGTTCCATTCCATCATTGAGGAAAACGAGTTGGAACAGAGGAGCTGGTTAAGCCGCGTGCGCGCAGCGTTCAAGAAACAGATTTGGAAAACTATTTCGGACGGCATTTAAAGCGCCATACATTACGAACGTGTCCGGGGTTTGAAAAGCACTCGGGGTTCCGATGATGAGGTGACTGCCGAAGCACTTATGGCAATGAACGGGTCAAAGGTTAACAAACAGAATTGGATACGTTGTGCGCGGTGAAAATGAGAATCTGGAAGTGCGGGGATGCGCTTCGGTGTGATTAGCCGAACATGTTTGGTGACGGATCACCGGGCAGAGCGGCTTCGAGTTAAAAGATCGAGTTATGCGGGGTGAGGAACAGTGACGTAGCGTGCGCTAATAGAGGTCGCTGCAGTTTTATTAATAAATACCGATCCGAACGTCTTCAGAGGTCTTTTTGAGCTCTCTTTTTTTTTTGCGTTTGGTTATAAGAAAATTGAAAATCGAAATGAACGCGTTGTTTTCCGATCACGTGACTGTACTTCGTTTTGAAGATTGTTTCGGTTAATGAGATGTTTTATTATTTATATTTCGTCCCCACTTCAATAAATCGAACTTGTATCGCATTCATTAATTTTAATGGAAGCCGAATTATCATAAGGGTCGCGTAGAATTCATTATTAAATCACTTAATGACGCTCTAATGACGACACTGCGCGTGCCTCTAATGACAGCGCCGCTTAATTGTTGCGTAACATTTTTTAAAAAAATATATATCCCGGAATAGCCAACCCTGTAGCAAGATTGTTACAAAAACTCCATTGTTACGCCAACTAATAGAACTCAGTTAAGAATGGACTGCGCACTTTCGATCAGCCTTTCGTTATAACAAACTCGGATAAAACGCTTACTTCTTAAATAACTAAAAAATAGTTTCTCGCGCCTGCCGCGTTGTATTTTAAGTAATGCATTGTGGGTAGTTTCCATAAGGGATTCCAGAATACTCCAAACTGGCTCCTTTTTTTTTGTTTTTGTCCAATTCTTTGACGCCCTTCCTATCTTGATTTGAAAGCGGAACCGAAGCGAACTAGTTGGCATAAATCACCGACGTTTACATTTTGATAATAACCTTTGCGTTGTCTGATGGCAATACGTATGGCAAAGTTTTGTGGTAATGTCTCGGCGAGAGGGTGGGAGAAAGAAGGGCCTCCACCGCTGCCCGCGTACGATGTATAGGATCAGACGTTTAGTCCTGCGTCGACCATTTATTATACGATCAAGCGAGGGGGGAGGGGAAGGGAAACGATCATGGGTGGAGCAGCGTGTGCCCACTCCACAATATTCGAGACTCCACCCAACTTAACGGCTGCTCCAAGAAACGCTATCAGGTTCTGCCTCCAGGAGGTCCGCCATTGTTTCCACAACTAACTGGTGTGGTCTGTTAAAATAAGCTGCCAGCTACGAAGTCCAATGTCTTAGAACAAACTGGAGCTCTGGGAACGCATACAAATGAACCACCCCCGGCAAGAGACACACACGAACACACACGAAAGTAAGTAAACTCAGACCTAATAGTGGTTTCTTATAATGCGTAATTTCTGAAAAAAGAAATGCAGATTATGGGCTGCCCACGTCTGGATCGAGCCCGAGGGTTGCGTGCGGTCAGAAAGAGCACGAAGTTACGGTAGCAGTTCATTGAAATTGTGTTATATGCCGCATCAATTAAAGTAGAATTATGGTCTTAGCAGCTTACGTGTTGCCTAAATTGGTGTGGTAATTACTTAACGAGCGCTTGTAATTAAAATACACACGACAGCATTACGCATTATGATTAATATTAATACCCGATAATAATAATTGTCGCGGTTAAAATATTCCGATGTACTAGTTGGCGTTCTCCATGTTCCCAATTCTTTCTTTCTTTCTTTCTTCCCCTTGGGGATGGATAAAGGTCTGTACCGCCCTCAGAGGGATTACTCTCGACCTTTCCGGGCTTGTTTACTTACCAGAAAATAACCGAGAACCACTGCGTAGATTCGCTCAGTGGTGAATCTACAAATAGTTCGGCCATCCTTCCATTTATGAAAGGCAAACGTGATGGTCGCCTTACACAACTGGAAATTAAAAATTGCCCATAAAAAATAATAATAAAGCTGTGACGTATTTTATTTTTACCACGCGTGTACTAATTCATGTTAATATTTCGGAAGCTTTTTAATTTGATTACGATGACATATCAAATCACTTAATGAAGTCCGAATTCCATCAGAAAGAGAGACTCGGGGAAATCCTGAAGTCCTCTTCAGTCGGGGTTGTAGGCTTAGTCGAGTTGAAGCGGAAGGGATAGGGTTTTCTACGTCCGTGTTTTTCAGCTTGCCCAACATGTGAATCGGCTCGTGAATTCATATTTGGAGAGGCGCCATAATGAAGGAGGACTGTGGCTGGGTAAAAAAGATAGCAGAAATAATAATTGTATTTTCAACGAGAAGTCTGTTTTTTCGTGAATATTTCGAGTCATTTTCAAGAATTGTCATCCACAATTTATTACGATATTATTGAAAGCAGACTTGATATAAAATGTCACGTGTACTCCCGCTGGCCCGTGTGATGCCAGTTGTATCGTTAACGGCACATGTCGAAAAGATTTGGTATTATCGATTTGGGATGAATGATAGTACGAAGGTCGACGTGAAAGGCGTTGGCTTATTATTCGATGTGGAAGTGTCGATTACTTGCTCAAACACACCATTTCGCAGTGACTAGCGGATTATTAGTTCATAAATAAATCTTTTGCTGATTTTTTTTTTGTTTACTTCTTAGGAATCCGTTTTATGAGATACTCTCGCCACTTTCTGGATTCAGTCATTACCTCCGGACTTCCTGGTAACTTTATTAAGACCATGAGCTAATAGCGTGTTGGGACGCCGTTGGCCCGAATCACTGCTCCGACTCATGGGGGAACAAGGTGTTGAAAAGTGGCACCAGGAATGCTGGACTATTCACGTAACAAAACTGTCCCCAGTTCCTGGAGTGATGTGGGCAGAGGGAAACACGTCTTTCCAGTTCATTCCAAAGGTGTCCAGTTGGGTTACTATTGGGCTGGGTAGGGAAGATGTTCGAAGTCTTCCTTTGACCACTCTTTCAGATCGGATGCTCGGTGGATGGTTGCGTTGTTGGTCATCTGGAAAGTACGAGGCTTGTCACAAAATTAATGAGACTGATTTTATAAAAAAAAAAATTATTGTAAAATTCTACAGCTGGAGGTTTCTTCAAAGTAGCTTCCTTGGGAAGTTATACTTCACCTACAGAGCTCCTTCCATCCCTGGAAGTTTTGATGAAATTTTCTTCTGTGAGATCCTTCAGTGCATCGGTTACGGCCCTCTGGATGTTGTCCATCGTCCCAAAATGATGTCCTTTCAAGTGATTCTTCATCTTTAGAAAAAGAAAAAAGTCGCATGGCGACGGATCAGAAGAATATGGTGGCTGCCGGAGCACTGAAATGTGTTCGGAAGTCAAATTCCGTAACGATCATCGCACAATGCAAGGTGTATTGCTGCCATGCAAAATATTTTGGGGTCGAACTCGCAGAATTCTTTTCCGTAGTCGTTCAAGGACTTCTCTTTACCTTGAGGCTCTGTCTCAAGCGGTGCACAAATGTTTGTGCACCGCTCTACACTGGTCAAAACACAGAGAGAGAGAGAGAGAGATGAACATCGATTAATGATCATCATTAATACTTTCAGGTTTGCCAAATTTGCAGTGCGCTATTCTTCACTCTTTCTTTTTTGTTTCTGGATCGTATCCAAAAATCCATGTTTCGCCACAAGTTATCACTCACTGAAGGAACTCTGGCTTAATTGCCACACGATCAAGGAAGTCGAGGCAAGTGTTTTACCGCTTTTGATTCGGGTAGAATTTTTGGCACCATTTTCACACAAATTTTGCGCATGATGAGATGCTCGTCAAAATCATGGAGGGTTCGACGACTCGTGTTGAAATCACCTGCCATCAATCCCATGGCCAACCGTCGGTCAAACACAATCAGAACCATTACCATCTCCACATTCTCCTCTGTTTCTGCAGAGACAGATCACCCTGCACGTGGTTCATCTTCAGCGGCTTTATGCCCTTCCTTATGCGATTTGCAAACATGGGCTCTGGTTAAAACGTGAGTTAAGGAACCACGTATTTGTCGACTGTGTCACGAAAAAAAGGAGCGGAGGAATATCGAGCAACTTTACGCCATCACATCTTGTGTCTATTCTAAACTCAACGAAAAGCTTGACAGAAATGTACGAAAAAGCTGGAAAACGTAAATCGGGACTCGTACGACTTGACTTTTCTTCAGTCTTCTCGCGTCCATCCTCAGAGTTTCTGGCACCAACGCAGCCGTATTTTTTTATTTTATTTGCACATAACAGGAATCACCGGTTAGATTGAGTAACGTCATATTTACAACGTACAAAATACGAGGTTCAGTGATAAATAATAATTACAATTCAGATTAAGAATAAAACAATAATATAAAATAAATAAAAGCATTATGTGCTACGCAATGAAATATGTTATTTAGATTAATATGGAAAAGAAATGATCTAAAATCCAATAGAATATATGATTTAGTGCAAATAAGTAGTTCAGTGGGGAAGTCTTCCATGCCCCATTCTGAAATTTATTTTAAATAAAGTGTGTATGATGTTGTGACACATTAATCGCTATATAGGATAACCATCCAGATGGGAGTGATATTGGGTATTCTATAGATCAATTCGAGTCCCTGGATTTGCCTTCTGGTTGAAAGAAGTTTGTGGTTGTATTTATTTAAGTAAGTTAAGTATATAAGCTAAAGATAGGTAGATAAGGTCCCCTTTCAGCATATATTTTATCACTCTGGTTTGTATTTCTTCAAGTTTTCCTTTTAAAGCCGTGGAGTTACAGTGGACAAGAAATTCTATGAATGATTAGATGACAGAATAAAATTTTGGTTTGTTCAGAATTATTTAATCCTGCAGCTAACTTTTGAATAAATCCTAGCTTTTTATAGGCTTATGATATAATATGATTTAAGTTGTTTTGAAAAGCGTTATATGTGAGTATAATTTCCAAATCTTAGTGGGTTAACCCTATTAATTATTTTATTATCTATTTTATTACCATAGATAATAAAATAATTTTGTTATATTTCCGTATAACAAAATTTTAATGGTTTCGGGGAGGTTACAATTCGTAAGGTCGTTGATATACTAAATAAAAGTGGTTCCAAAGAGGAGCCTTGTGGTACTCCGGTACGAAATGTAATATCCTTGGAGAATGTACCGGATAATTTAGGTTATTAGAGGAGGTGAACATTTTTTACAAACGATTAAATGATTCTGTTTTTTTTGTTGTAAGAATAGAGAGGTGGCTTTCAGCAAATTGATTAGTTGCAT
Source organism: Mastigoproctus giganteus (assembly GCF_048544385.1). Classification (NCBI taxonomy): domain Eukaryota; kingdom Metazoa; phylum Arthropoda; class Arachnida; order Uropygi; family Thelyphonidae; genus Mastigoproctus; species Mastigoproctus giganteus. The sequence goes on along the minus strand of NC_143583.1, from coordinate 179,196,473 downwards.
ATTCAGCAGGTTTCTTTTGATATAAGAAACTTCAACGCGTCTAATGTGTTATTAATGTTATTCCACTCTTCCCTGTAGTAATTTTTCACGTTAAAATTAAAGTTAGTAAGGCGCTTAGCTAACGTCACAATAAATACTAGCGCTTTATGATCTGAAGGTACAATTCCCATTGGCATCTCTACGTCAATGTTAGTACACTGATGGACAAAATTAACAGAACAGTACAAAACGTGGTGTAATTCGTGCAGCTTGCGTTAGAAGGGGACAGAATTTGGTATGGTTTATATCATATAATAACGATGAAACGAGAAGCTAGCGAAAAACGTCGGACAGGTATAAGGGATGTTAATAGGGGGTTGTATAAGAATTATTCGAAAATGTGGTCACATGACATCAGTACGGCGTATGATCTGGTAGGCTAGACGCTCCCAGCATCGATAGCCTCATCATCTTGCCCAAAAATAACAGAAGAATAAGTAACCGGCAAACATCTGGGATCCGACCTGCCTTCAACCAAATCAGCTCGCTCAGTCATATGTTCCCAGCAAACACGATGGGATTTTTCAACGACTTAAACATCAACCCTGAGGCAATTTGTGTTGATAAGGCCTACAGAACAGCAGTTTTTTGCAGATACATACGCAATCTTGCAATTTTAGTTATTTCACCTTCATTTCACCATCGTCCTATGTGGCTTCTGTACTAGAAGATGATCTGTGCTCCTTTCCTGTTCCAGTCAGCCTACAGCATCCTGCTGGCATCCCCTCACTCTTCTTGAACAGACGCTGAATGTATATTGAGCATTTATGTCGAACATAATCTGTCTTCGCCTTTGTATCTTTATCTTTGTATATTTTATATTACCCAATGTAGATTTTGTATTGCTATGTTATGGTTTTGTTTACCCTCCTAGCATTTGATTGCTGTCTAGGGGTGAATGTAACGTTTACTTTATCTGAATTAAATAAATAAGGGTATCTATAAGATTCTGTGGCAACAAATCCCATTCTTCCACCAGCGCAGACCTTAGCTTACAAAGTGACTAAAGAGTTTGCTGCACGTCCATTGGGGTAGGCGCCTCCGTAGCCAGGTGGGAAGGAGCAGCAGTGCGTAGCACACGCTTCTTGATTAGACCGGGGTTCGAGCCCGTCACCACCAAATACGGAGGATGCGGAAAGGTTAAGGAATGACCGCCGCATATCCTGGAGCAATATGGCCTTAGTTGCTAATGCTCCTAAAAAAAAAAAAACCAAACCAAACCAAACAGCACGTCCATTGGGACCCCCAAGGGCGTCCCACACTTGTTCGATCGGATTTAAGTCTGCTGATCGTGCCGGCCACGGCAGTCGTTGGATATCTTTAGTTTCAAGATATCCCTCCACCACTTGAACTCTATGTGCAATGGCGTTGGCGTGCATGAGAAGAAAACCTGGGCCAACCATACTCCTAAAAAGTCGCACATACGGTTCGAGGATCTGTTCTCGGTATTTGCGCAGTTAGGGTACCCCTATCAAAAACATTGAGGGTTGCATCATTATTTATGCAATTACCGCCTCCACTGTAAGTGTTCTTTTCTTTGATGATCTATTTGTAGGTTAAAACGGGACTCGTCAGAGAACAGAACTGTTCCCCATTTGACAGAGCTTCAAGTCACATGTTCGTGATACCAGTTTCGACGAGCTCTGCGGTGGTTTGAGGTTAATGGGTTACAAACCACTGGCTTCCTTGCGTAGAGTTCACTTGAATTGAGCCTTCTTAACACAGTCCGGTTGGAAATGTTTTTACCTGTGGCCGCAGCAACTTCAAGAGACAGTTGATGACAGGACATCGATAATCATGTTTGATAACACTATCGATGAATGTACTCATTTTTTTTTTAATTAAACGTTCGCAATTATGCAAATAGCGCTTTACGGTTATACGAAGCTTGAACGTAGTAATGGAGCTGGTTGGTTAGTGACGTTTGTTGTTGGAATTCTTTTTTTCTTTTTCCTTGAAATTTTTTATGAAAGTACCCGTTGGCCAATTATCGTTATTGTTCATAACATTACAATGTTCTTTGTTAAATTCTGCACAGAATGATCTATAATTTGAATAATTGGTTTTAAGTTTTCTTACACGAATATTATTTCTTAGGAATTTTTTAGATGAACATTCCAAATGCTTGCTGAAATATTCCGTTACGTTTTCCTCTGTTATTGTAGGCTCCATTCTTCATCTGAATAATTTAAATTTAGGAGGAGTGCTTTCAAGACAAGTAGTGGTATTGTTTATTACTTGTTTTTGCATCATTCAACGCTGATAAGCTAAACTCTGAAGTATTTGTTATGGGTAGGAAATCTGTCTTTGAGGTTATGGAATATAGCAATATTTCTGAATCTTATTCAGTATCGAGTTTAATATTATCAGAGTGTAATGCTTTCTTTAATCCAACAGGGGTGGCATCAATGACTTTAATGTCAGATCTCAATAGAGATTCAGAGGAGTTACTATCAGAAGGATCCAAAGTACATAACTGTTTTGAAGGGGAGGAGAGCTTCTTATTAAGGAGGTACAATTATCAATAATGGACTGACTGTGACGCTGGAAAAGTGGAGAACGCCTGATATAAGATTGTAGTTCGCAAACGAGGCGATCAGTTCTTGAGAGTTTGCGGGGAAGAATGGGTTGGCGTCGAGATCTTTCCGACTTCGAACGTGGAATAATTGTGAGGCAAGACGTGCAGGTGCCAGTATCTCGACAGTTGGACCACTGATATGTGGAAATCGTCGTCTCGTCTGATGAATCCCGTTTCCAACTCACCAAGCCGATGGGTATATTTGCAATTGGAATAAATAACAAGATGCCATGGGATGCACTGGTGGTGTTAATGGGAACGCCTACTTTTCTGTCGACTAAGTACACCCCCTCCATGCTGACAGTACATTCAGACAACTCCGGCCTCTATCAACAAGATAGCATGCCACAAGGCCCGTTAGGTTGCTAACTGGTTTCAGGAACACCACAATGAATTCTCCGTCCTCCCATGGCCGTCCAACTCGACCGATCTCAACTCGATTGAGCATGTTTGGGATATTTTAGAGGACATTCGACGCTACGATCATCCACCTGACAATATGCAGACATTACTGGACACATTGTGCAACGCAAGGGTACCAGTGCCACCGGACAGCATGCAACCTTGTGCAGTCCATGCCAAGATGGACACGACTTTCAGTTCGACAAGCATCATTTATACCGCCATGCTGCGAATGGCTTTCTACAATATTTGCATAACCAACAATTTACATAAAGTGTGTTGATTCGTTAGGGTTGGTAGCAATGTAATTCAACACTGCAAGGTAATCTGTGTTCGGAATGTAAATCCATGTCCGATTTTTTTTTAACTCCTGAGTTAAGAATTTGATTATCATTTGTTCACGAGGGATGAGTCTATGCTCACATGGTGGTGATCATAGTGAGGAATTGAACTAAATTAAGTGTAAGTGAGAAATGAAAGCGAGGAATTTTTTCTAAATAATTATTTTTAGAAACCTTGACCAGTAATTCTAAACTTAAACTTAATAGTGAAATATTCTGAGGATAGTTTAATTGTAGCATAAAATTCTGTCTGAATTTTATATAATTATTAGTATTCATTCCTCACACCACAGATTATTTAGTACATAGTTTCATCTTGTGCAAAGATCATCTAGTCAGAAGAAAAGACCGTTGCCAAGATCAGCGTTGCCTTGACAACAGACGTTTTTTTCTAGAAGATGATCGTGGAATCTCTATTCTTCCTTGAAGCGTAATGAAAATCATGGTCCGAGTAGTTCAGTTTATTTAACTTAATTTCAACAAGTACGTCACATCGTTCGTTTGAATCGCCATTACTGACTTTAACAGAAGCACATCTCGCAATACTGAAATTGCATTCATTTTGCAATGATTTTTTAGGATTCTCTGTTGCACTTATACCACTTGGAGGATTGCATGTACGGTACTGGATCCGTTCATTAACATTCTAATGTTAACTACGTGTTAGCCTACATCTTAATGTTAACTGGCAGTTAACGTTTGGATGTTAATGAACAGCGGCCCTGATAAAGGACCACATTTTGACTCAGAGGATGATAGTGATTTATTATTGGACCCATTAGCGAACGCTAATAACAATTACACTAATTATCATTTTTCATAAATCTTAACCCATAATCCAATTTTCATAACAAACAGCGAAAAGAATGTGATTTTATATTACTAGTTAGCATAATAATGATTTTTTTTTTCTCCTCATTCTTCACCACCTCTCCTTCTATTGTTTGGGCCCAGAGTTGCCTGGGCCCAAACAGTAGGAGGAAAATCGTGTCCACCGTATTTGTCACTTACGATTTCGGCGCCCACCAACATTCCGAAGACCTCGATCTGAAACATCGGACGCAAGCGGAAGACAGGACCATGTCGTCAACCAAGGAAACTGCTGTTCTGGATCAGTCACAGAGGCTTGAAACCTAGTTCGGGCTAGTCTCCGTTGAAGGATGTGCTGGTTAAGATTGATCATAGCAGGTTCATGAAAGAAAAGAATACAGGAAATTAGCCAAGACTCAATTAACAACACACCTAGCTATATATCTGCACAGAAAGCCCATTTTCTTGCCTGTGAAGGGAGGTGGCAGTCGGCACACAGCAGCGACGAATAGAGACATCGAAATTCGTGGTAGGTCTTTGTGTCGTATTTATACTACCATACTTCTTCTACCAATCCGTGCATTAACTCATCCGACGAAAACTGTTTTTCTTGGAACCTGTACTTTCCGTTCTAGGCCCCCAGCAATGGTCCCCAGGGGAAGTCCACTCTTCCGTTTTCTGACCAGAGTAAAATACACAGAGGTTCTCAGTCCTCTTCATAAGAAACGTCACCTGGGAAATTTCAAATCTCTACATCATATAAATCGAGCCAAAGTGCAGCTGGATAAAAATCGCGTGGATTCCCTCACTAACGAAACGTTTATTCTACGCCTGTTATTGCTGTTCACACATTAGTTGCTTGATGGATTCACTCGAAGTTGTGTTTCGATTTCGTAAACAATTTGGAAAATCTTGACACGATATTGATATATTATCCTATTTCATCCTGCAAAACACCGATCATAACGCTCACTCAATTTACAGTTCAGCGCCTCACGGCATTAGCTGCTTTGGCGCGAAATCAGTAAATAAGCAACGAAGGAATTAGGGTGTTCTACAAGTTTTTCGAAAGATAAACATTTAATTGTAATTCGTCCAACAGGAGAATGAAATAACTCCAAATCGTAAACACTTAACTGCTTGAATATTGAACACGTAAATACTTGCGCTTGAAATCATATAATGATGTCACTAAACACTTTCCTGCTGCAGAAGTTTCTGTAACCAGGAATATCGAAGTCGAGCAAATATTTCAAGAGAGCGGAAAAGCTGTTTATACCAGAAATTCAAAATAAGTGAGCTAAGAAAATAACAGTTCATTAATAGGCTCAAACAACAAACAAACACGCCAACTAAAAAGCGAGAGACACAACGGGAGCAGGATTACCGGGTTTCTTCTTTAGCGTCCAGAGCAGAATGGACTCAACCCGAAGGTAACGTTTAATTTTTATTTCCAGAGTCAATCGTTAGCAAAAATAATCACGTAGCGGTGCCTTTTTGCCTTTTCTCTGAAGTTACAAAGAGATTCAACAGATGGTAGCTCATCAGCTGTTGAATGCTGGCTGCAAGATGCAGAGAGCAGTGATAGAATAGGTTACAGAAGAGAATTAAGTATCTGTTGATATTCTTCGAGCATTACTGAGCAGCAAACTTAGGGTACTCAGTTGTGGATACCGCTACCACGATGCAGTCACCAAATCGAGTGGAAAGCATTGAGTAACGAGAATTTAACTCCAGGACGCAGCAGTAATTGCTCTTACGTAGCAGTGCTTCCCGCTTTCGAATAATTCTAAAGTGATGTGGCACCTTTGCTAAGAGGGAAAGAAAAGAAGATCAAAGCAACTGCTCGAAAAACCACGTACTGTGTTTTGGAACCCGAGTGGAATCATCTTGTCGGCTTATTACCTTAAGAGATTTGGACGTCCGTCTGAACATCTCATGGGCAAAGCTGAAGCTTCTCTTGTAAGTCCATCTCTCTCTCCGTTTCAAGCGATGCGTCTGCACGGCAACGCTTTTCCACCCTCCAGAAATGCGATCTTGCCAGAGTTATCCAAAGACTTGAGTTCGAGTCCCGTCGATGATATGAGGAATTTTTATGGGCGTTTATCATAATGTGGCTGAGTTAGTCGGTCTCAGGCGAGGGTAGCATGGTTTTTCTTGCGGAGCCTCGGAGTTTCGTCCAGCAAACAGAAAATCGAGCACAGAACACACGCAATTTGCATTCAGTATACACGGAGCGACATGGCCTTAGTCGTTGATGCTCCTAAAATCTTACAACAATTTTATAGATGACAATACAATAGCACATGGTGCTAGAATCGCGCAAGAAGAGTTCCGAGAGCATGACATGGATTTCCTCCATCTTCTCTGGTCCCCACATTCACCTTATCTTAATCCTATTGAGAATATGTGAGATATGCTGGAGAGAGCTATTCTGCAATGAAGTCTTCTTCCTACAAAGTTGAAGGAAGAGTACTTGCCGGATACGCGATATTTTGCTGGAAGAATGGTTACAATTTGACCAAAACTCACCAAAACACTTTATATAATCCATGCCGCGCTCCATACTTGCTGTTATTCGAAATAAAGGTTCGTATTTTTTTTGGCCAGTGTGTGTAATATAATTAAGCTTTGTAGCTTTAGTTGCTTTGACCGCTTAACATGCACACATTCTAACCTACCTTAACTTGTTAGACTAGAAAAAGTGCTACCATGCTTGCTTAGAATAATATCGAACACCACGTTTAGAAGTAATCATAGCGGCTTCTGTAGCCGAGTGGTCAGGAACGGGGTGCAGTTGCACACCCTCTTTGAGTAGACCGCGGTTCAAGCCCCTAATTGCTAAATACGGTTGATCTGCTAACCCGCATGGGACCAGCGTGGCAGATTATGGTCCATTTCTCTCAACATGAATCGTTGAAGAAGCTTCCATAGTGCAGTGGATTGGTAATGGTTGCAATTTACTCTTTTATATATATATATATATATATATATATATATATACAGACTGGCTAATCAGTAAGATGTCCAATTTTTAAATGATTTTGGAAGGAGTGAGATTAGGGAATGATAAAAGGCGCTATTCGTATTACTCGTCCTCAGCAGTCACAAGCACGATCTCTGTAATGGAATCGGACCATAGTAGACTGACAGAAGTCACATTTATAATCATTCCAACTATTTCTTGTGGTTATAAAGTTGACAAGTTTTTAGGAGGTTTAGTGAGATCATGTCTAAAAATTCCTTTGAGTTCTCTGATAATATTGTTATTTGTATGGTAATGTTCGTGTTACGTACGTGTACTGGATGAAATAATGGAAAAGCCATAAAATGACATTGAGTGCACGAGACTGGGGTCTGGCACTATTTATCCACAAGGGAAATCGTCAATTCCCGCAGCGTAGATGGTGGCGGAAAAATCCGTCGTGCTGGCAGCTCCAGAACCAAAATAAAATAAATTTTCTGTTTATACAGCACAGAGTCAGAAGTTGACGAGAGAGAGAGAGAGAGAGAGAGAGAGAGAGAGAGAGAGAGAGAGAGAGAGAGAGAGAGAGAGTACTGGAATACGTAATTTGCAGCCACGTTGGCTAGAAACACGGAAACTCAAATACATGTATTACCATACCCTCTCGAATTTGAATACTCGGCTACATTACTATACTGGCTGCTCAACTGTTCTGTTGGGTTGATGTCAAATGATGAGAATGGCAGACGGATAACGTCAGCCTCGCCGCTGCTTCGCTGGGGTTAAGCATTAAATTCAAATTCAGATTATTATTTTAACAGCACCCAGGCTTGTTGCTTGTACCGTGTTGTATATTTGTCTGTGGAAGTGGATGCTCAGGGGCTTGTTTGCACGTTCTGCTGGCTGAAAAAACGGAAGAACTCATGGGGGAGCCCTATCCCTCCGCCTGAGAACGTCTAACTACAACCTTAATTGAAGAGGACTTTAGGGATTCATCGTGCTGATTCAGCTGCTATGGGCGCCAGGTGAAGCATTGTTTCTGACCCCTCTGAACGGACAGAAATTTTGCAGCGTATATGATGGCTTCTAATGAAGCTATCATTTGCACACTGTGAGAAGGTCATCTACTGGAATGAGGGGACCTGCCGGAACTCTTTGTTGGGGTAGATACTACCGATGGCACAGTTCCTTTGGCTGTCGCCAGTATGCATACTTTTGTTCACTGTGAAAAGGATGAAAGCCCACTCATCAGATCATGCCAAATTCTGCCATTGCTGAATCGTCCATGGCCTGTGATCTTGGCACCCCCATTTGGATATGGGGTGCCAAGATCACAGGCCATGGACGATTGATCAATGACATAATAAGATCTAAGCGAGTGTTGTAACCGCTTCGTGTTCAGCTTCGCTGTCATGGTATTCAGCTTCATTCATTTCCCTTCTGACGTTTTCGTGGATAACAATTAGTTGCCTGGAAACCCCGTTGAATTTTTCAGACCCCTGGTCTTCCTTTGCTCTTCTCGTTCTCTTCGCAACTGGATATCCCTGTTACCGAGTGTACATTGTGGGCCGCTGTTACATTTCATGTTGATGGCTTTGTCTTTTTTCAGTCATATCAATATCTCATTCGACACAGTTCCTCGTGACATGTTATCCAGTATCGCTGTCTTGGTCTCAGATGATTCTGCTAAGGGGCCTCCAATGATTATACACCGTTGAAAGTCACTGAGGTCTGCTCGTTCAGCCATACTTGCTGGTAATACGGGACTTCTGTTATATCTGCTAAATGATCACTAAGAAACGAGTTGCATGCGGATTAGACAAAAGTCCAGGACCAGTTCAAAAGAAAAGTCAAAGAAACATTTTGGCTTTTCTTGTGATGCACAAAATATGTAGGAAACAAATCCATTTGGTTCCAATGATATCAAAAGTTATATTTTCAATATGAAAGGATTATATAGGGTGTTCTCAAACTTCCTTTACAAAATTAAAACGTTATTGTGTGAATAGGGCACATGATACAAACCGGAAACCACGTCCAGGTGATAGAAGATATCATGTTTTAATTAGAGTTGTTCAATATGGGTACCTTTAGTTACTCTGCAGATGTCCCATCACTAATCCGAATTCCTGTTATATTCACTACAAAATATCTGTGTCAATACGTCCTATTGCTTCACAAATGCGATGTTTAAGTTCTATTAAAGGAATCAGATCAGAGAATCGTGAGAGCCACAAATCTTGAAAATCAAAATCGTCACAATTGTCATTGTGCAGTTGGGACATGAGGAAATTCATGTCTGATTACACGAAGATGTTTAGGTTGGTGAATAAAACTTGAAGATATCCTCTATCACGCCGAAGCGGTTTCACGTTTGTATTATGCGCTCCTTTCCCACAATAATGTTTTACTTTTGCGCAGGAGGTTCGTGGACATCCTGTATTTATTTGTAATAGCAATAACAATTTAATTTGCTGAAAACATCTCTCTTTCAATACTTGGGCCATGAACTTATCAATCGTCAGTCATATGTTACAGTGTACGAAAACTGAACTACGGCACGATCTAGAAGTAGTTAACCAGCAAGAGGTCAGCGACATAGAAATTCTACTCTCGCCAAGTTTCTTCCGCGGCCATTGCACCTCCTCCTACACCCCTCATGCCTCGCATTAAAGGCCTAAGTATCAGTCCGATCAGCGCTTACCGAGCGATCCCATCCTATCGATGAACATGCCGCATCTGGAACAAAACAAAAAAGAGCGACAAATAAAAGAAAAATACGAAGGCACCCCTTAAGCGTGACGGTCTATATAGGGTAATATGCGGCAGGCGTGGGAGATGGGTGGTGTTAGCGTATAGGGCGAACACGTATTAGAATAACTTAGCAGTACTGAGCAGCTTATCGGGGGCGATCTAAAATACCGGCTCAGTGTGGAGCGAAGATTTTGAAAACGCGTGGAACTGTGGGTCGGCCGATGTTGTAGGGGTGGTTATGTATTGCGGAAGTCATTTTTCGCAATGTTTCATTTTCTTAATTCGGTTATTTCAAAATTTAACCAAACTCTTAAATAGCTGGTTCAGATATATCATTTAGGGCTGCATTCCTCCCTCCCCCACACACGCGAGCCGTGATCTCAGGAATGTGGATTTTGCTACTCCCAGCTGGTTGACATCCCCCATCCATAAAGAGCTGCACATTTTCGAAAAATGGATCACAACCTATACAGAAAGTTTGCTTAATAATTTAGAAGTTGGTGATATCTCATTTGGGGTACTTTGTGTACCTACAAAGCACCCCAATTTTTATTACCCCACTCGGTACATCTACAGTCCAAATTAGTGGTAAATATTATGTGGAAACGAAGAAATAGTTTAGTCTCTCACTAGATGGCAGCACTCGTGTGAAGTTTTGTAATCTTCCTCCAGATGGCAGCACTCGTATGAAGTTTTGTAATCTTCCCCCAGATGGCAGCATTTGTGCCTCTAGGGTAAACATTTTATATTAATTTTTTAGCGCAGTCGGTGGAATGAAGGCTGTACCATCTGGAGGGTTCTCAAGACCGCGTGTTGTATTTCACGGGCTTGCCTTTCCTCTTTTTTAATGCCACACCAAATATTCCATCGTAATTTTTTCCCCTTATGATTTAATTGTTAGCTATTTTAATTAGTTTTTTGGGCGAACTAATTACATTCGAAAATACAACAGAGAATTAATTAATACTCGTTCTTCACGTGATCTGGGATAATCAAACATATCCAGACAAAACTGGCTACTCAGTTGGTTCCGAATAATTCAAGATAAATAAGTACAGGTAACAAACAAAAGTTCTAGTTCACAGATCTCTGTGTTCGTTACAAATTTCTCCTATCGAGTCGCTTATAACTTGGAAATAAAAAAAAATTAATTTGATCAGATGCAGGTTAGAGAGCTTGACGTGTTAAAATGATTTATGAAGCGTTGTGAGTTGGGCACTCTAGTTAGTAAGGGCCTCAGTGTATATCTTATTGATTAGCTTTATTATGACCCGTCATCATTATAATTCTCCGTTTATTAAGCCCTTTCGAACAGATGAATAATAAAATGAGCGTGGACCCACACCTGAAGGGATGCTCGGGGTTTATGAATATCTCTCGCAGTTCCATTGAGCTGTTGTCCCGAAGTGACATAACTTTCTATTTCCCTGGGAGAGAACGAAAATCTGATTCTCTCCTCCTCTAAACCTACTTAACCTCCGGGATGGTTTTTTCCCCCCTGTTGTATAGACCGTGGTGTCTAGCAATTAACGCACGCCCCTAAGGCGATAATAAAAAATAATTGCCGTGGAATACAGTTGAGAGATGTTTATGATGAGAAACCGGGCAAACAGGCAATTTGAATAAAGTGAACAAATTCAAACGGTTAGAAATTACTGACCTTTCTTATTATGATAGGTCAAGGTCAATGATGTAAGAAACATTTAAAGAAGAATAATTGAACAGTTCCGATTGTACATCTCTTGAACATTACTGCGTCAACTCTTTTCCTCCCTCCTCAGCAGCAGTTGTACTTCAGTCCGTTCGTCTGGCTTAACGGTATGCAAACTATGGCGTTCGATTGGCTTGGCCTATGAGGCCACGAGGCTTCAGCTTCGAGTGAAAAGGTCTTTTTACGGAATTCTTCTGGTGTACGATTGATGAGAATCGAACCCGAGGCCTTCGAAATGTGTGAGAAGTGTCGCAGCTAATCTAGGGAGTGGCACTCTTGGCTTCCGGAGTGGTTTGAAATGATGGAGTGAGCAATCAAATAAAATAAACAAAATAGATAAATGATGCTGGACCACTTCAATTGCTTGCTTCTTCTTCGTTTTTTTTTTTTTTTTTTTTTTTTAAGAGCTGAAGTGGCACAAAGATGTCGCTATCATAAATGTTGATTAATCGTTCATTACAAATGATGGAACTTTTGGAAGAAACTTGGAGAGGCAGCACATTCAAATGTCAAAAGTAACCTGTCTAAGCGCGTTAATTCTTCAGACCGATAACTGAGGACAGAGCCGAGTATCAAAATTCACATATTTGAAAAGAAGAGAAAGATTTTTGCTTTCTGTAAAATGCAAAAGTAAACATTTGGAAGATTTGCAACCAGGAATGGCTAATGGAAAGATGATGGCATGTCAGTCGCCAGCTGAGGTGGCCACAAGTTTAAATTGCCTGACGTAGCCGAGTGATCAGGAGCGCGAGTGCAGTAGCACACCCTCGTGGAGTGGACCGGGGTTCAAGCCTGTGACTGCTAAATACGATTAACATTTGTATCGATTGATTTATTGTAAACTCCACTGATCTGGTGGTCGTGCCGGAGTATAAACAAGAACATTTCAAAATCATGATAGGCACGTGAAAAGCACGTTCAAGATCAGCAAAGAGTTACAAAGTCACTGATGGGATTCGAAGTAAAACCTTTTCCACCCGGTGTGGGATGAAGGTGATTTTAACCATTGCTCCGCTCTCAAGGGCACCACAAAGAAAACAATCTAAAAAAAAGCAGCATTTCATAGGTGAGTCAGATAAATGGATGTTAGAGACTGAACTACGTATCCAGCAAGAGCAACTGATGAAAAGAATTTATTCTTTTTTGGTTTCTCCCCTTAGTTGCGGCATAAGTTCGTCGAAACGTAGCCCAGTGTTCCTTAGTTTCTTAAGTTACTTGTATTGTGGAACCTGATTATACTTCGATAATCTGCGCTCCTTCCTTCTATCGATATCGTACAATTTAAAGGCAGATAAAAATTTAATTAAGGGAATAAAATCATATTTAAGAGAAATTTATTAAAGGATATTTAAGAAATAAAATAAAAATTAAGGATTATTATAAATCAACGTTAAAACAACTACAAATCTGAAATCTATCCATAATAAAAATGTAAAAATAAAACATTAAGGCAGAAATCACAAAAATTAGAAACAGAAAAGCTGTTTGTCTTTTTTCTTTCTTGTTCAAATAATATTTTTATTCGACTTGACACGATTGGGGCGCATTAGCCTATTCCTCAAAGACAGGTTAAGAGGAGGAATAAAGCAAAACACCCGCTGAACAGAAGTGCTGTACTGGTTTCGATGCGTGTTTAGCCAGAATACTATTTGTAGAGCGAGTTGTAATAAAGGGTTGTCGTATCAGAGGAAACGTTACACCATATTTCCGAAAGAGGTTACTCGCAGCGAACCCTGCCAGCCACAGAACCTCACGTCAACCTTTCATACGAACGACCTTGGGATGTGACCTTCTGATCGTCTTTTATCTTTCGAAGTTATATAATCAATACGCGCTCTGCCTCTTTCTTTCTTTTACAGTTTTCACCTTTTCCTCCATCAGAGCGTCTACCCCCGTCCCCCGCTTCGTAGCCCCCCCATGCGAATAGCGACCGACGAACACGGCCAGAAAAACCCGATCTGTGCGTACACTCACTTGACCGTAATGAACGCTAGATATAGCCGCGATAAGGGAGGCTTAGAACCACTACATCAACCTGACACTCCGAGATCCCCTCCCACCGCATCTTAGACAGATAACGTCGTCTTCGGTGTCACTTGCACGGGCAAGACCTTTCAATCGGCGTACTGCGGGTTTCCGAGGGCAATATAATGAAATACATCTTGGTTGAACCAACCTTGGCTCTTTTGCCACCAATTTCCATTTCCAACGTGGGGTTTTGCGCGAATTTTTTCTCTTGTGTGGTATCTGGTAATGCCACGTATTGCGTTCTCTTTCTAAATAAAAAAAAAAAAGGTTGTAACTGGAAAATCGAAAATAAATCACGTTGAAATTGTGCATTCCCATTATTTTGATTATTCCATTACTGCGAGCTTCGTGGTAGACTGGATTCATGGAATTCATTCAATGTTCTGACAGTCGCTTCATTATCTTCTTATCCGGCTAAGTCTATCTGGGGATATAACAAGCAAATGTGGGGGAGGGGTGGAAAATTTTTCCTACCTTCTCGTCTATAACAAGAATTATGTGTTGCATTTAAAAGTTTAGAATTCGACCACTGGAGGAGGTCTTTGAGTTATGGATTTCTTCGGGAAATATGGGAAGGTTGGCAACCCAACGCGCAACTCTACATTTGAGTGAATTTGCTACGCCGCATTTTAAAGGTTGCCGACCCCTGTTCTAGGAAATAGCTTTTTTTGTTGTTGTTGTTTTTTCTTTCTAGAAGAACACTAATTTAACGTAACTCGTATGAAGCGGTTGCAACTTAAATAAGAATGATAAAAAAAAAGAAGACAAAATGGCGCGTGTGTCAAGCACGCTCGATAGATGGTTTTATGTGAAGCATCCTTCGCGTTTCTTTTAGGCATTTTGTTTATATTGATTGCTAAAGAACAATGGAATGTAACGAAAATGCGAGACGAAAAAAGAAGTTGTTGACAAATGTATTGTTGCAGTCATGCCATCCAACAAATGGCTACAATAAAATGGATAATTAGGCTATCGACTTGAATCTTGCGCCTCTGGGGAAGCCGTGAATGACGTCACTTCCGTGACGCATTTTTCGTGACCGATCAGATTTACTCGGTTGTAGGTGTCCCAAGGATGTTTCACATCGAAAATAGATGAGTCTTTTGTTTATATTTATGACCTTGTCTTTTATTGAGGCTGCAACACGCAAACAATCGTTACTGGACTCTTACAGATGGAGTACGCCGATGAGAGATCTGCAGGTAGTCTCACTGATTTCTAAGTGCGCATCATTTCAAACGATGCGCGCTTAGCATCGTTGCAGTGCGCGTCATCTCAAATGATATTTTAATAATTGGAGTAAAAGAGAGCATTGCGGCTGGTTGGGCTACGATGGTTGCAGTTTTTTCGACTCTTTCGTTGTTCCCTTTCGCAAATAAAATCTTCAGTGGATTACCACAGAGGTTTCATCGCGTGTTCTAATCCTAATCCTACAGTTTTAAGCGATGCAAGTTAGGTAGGTACAATGCCCCGCAATCCCCTTTTATCTACGTTGCCCGCACGTGTGTCCGGAGCCTCCCTCCCCGCTTATTTTGTTCTCCCTCGGGCGTATTTCGAGTTTGGTGTGTCTGGGGGATTGAGATAAATGTGTGGCGAGATGACGGGATGGACATGACGGTGACACGCTGCAATGATGGAGCGGTGCATCCTTCTTCGTCCAAATTACACCGCGTGTCTTTTTGGCATCGTCTGACTACACCACAGCTGCCTTTTTTTTTCTTTCTTCCTTAGTTTTTTTGTTGTTGTATAGTTACTGTCATTTCTTCTTCCTTTTTTAAACCCGCTCGTCCTGTTTTTTGTTTAACTTCCCTTAGCTGCTAGTCGGAACACAGATGGAGTGATAATTTCATTTCATTTGGTTGTATTTATTCATTTGCTCTTTCGGTGGGTCCTTTCAATTGCTTTTTTGAGCGCCGCATTCTTAATAAAGTCTCGCTATTGCGTGATATCGGTGTAGTCGCAGTTGTTGGCAGCTGGCGCGAGCCATCTCAGCGCAACACTTATTTATTTTTTTCCCCCCTTCTCGATCAACAGATTCTACTTTTAATAAGGATGTCACGTGGCGCTCTTACATTCGCAGTGATTAACATCTCGGTAGCGCCATCTGTTTTCTGCAGGCCGGCCCAAAGCATTTCGTTGTTTGATATTTTCTCTCACGAGGTTCGAAGTTTGTGTCAATTGTGATGCTGAGCTTTGAATATTAGATGATGTGTCAACAACACGCCTTCGTTTATTATTTTAAAGAATTTGTTTGTCAATAAAAATAATAAACTTCGGGTAACACATCTGGATGTTGCGACGTGCAGATGGATTTTTTTTTATTCTGTGGGAAAAAAGACTCAAATTTTTCAATCCTTTTTTTAAGCACCGATTCAAATTGAGCTTCCAAAATTCACCAAAATGATTATTTTAATCAGGGAGTTTGCTGTAATTCCAACAGTTCGAATGAAGACAGCGTCTGTCTTCAATATTCTGTACTTGGTGTGGAGAATAAATTATTAATCTTCAGGTAGAGTTATATTTTACCTCAGGGCTCTCCTGATGGAGAAATTTTAATTTAAACTTCAAATTAAAATAACGCAAAGGTGGTGCCATTTGCTGGCAAAGTTACCTTCACAACTTTCTTTGATATTACTGGGACAGTGTGTTACTGGAATTATTGTATGTGGTGGCATAACCTTCATGTTATACCATACTACGCAGTATTTTATGTTTCTATTTGAGACTCTGCGATAACGGATCTACCGGAGCCATCCTAATCTCTAACCAGGTGGTGCAGAGATTGCGATGTCTCCAGTCACGTTGTTCTAGTTTTGGTGGCGTTCTTTGTCCTCCGTGAATGACCAATGTGTGCATCGACGTGTACATGTCTTTCCTCATATGGATGCCCTCTTGCTGATCACCAGACGAATTACCCATCTTTGGACCCTTTCAAGAAGCTCAATGTCTTTCTTTAGGTGCAGTCTCCATACTTGAACACAGTATTCCAAGTATGGTCTTACAATAGCCTTATATAATGGGATTATGACTTCCTTATCTCTACTAGCAAATATTCGATAAATCATCGATAGGACACCATGGACTTTCCTTGCAACCTGTCTGCAAAGCTCGGAGAACTTCATGTCTGACTGTATGGTAACACCCAAGTCCCTTTCCTCCAGTACCAGCTTTAGTTCAGCTGTAGCAATTGTATAAGTTATTTTGGGGTTGCTGTTCCCCAGGTGTAATGCCTTACGCTTTGCTGGATTAAAGCTTAGCTGCCATTTTTCTGACCATCCCTGAAGTCTATCTAGGCCACTCTGAAGAAGCTCTGCTTGGCGGTGATCATTAACTACTCTATTAATCTTTGCATCATCTGCAAATTTAGACATCACGCCCTCTATTCCTTCGTCGATGTCATTCATGAAAATCAAAAACAACAGTGGTCCTAATGATCCTTGGGGAACCTCACTTCTTACATCAACCCAATCTGAGGAATAACCATTTATCACAACCCTCTGCCTCCTGTCCTGAAGCCATCCGGCTATCCATCTAAGGATTTTCCCCGTGATTCCAACCTGTTCCAGCTTATAAGGTAACCGCTCATGTGGGACTGAGTCAAATGCTTTGCTGAAATCCAAATAAACAATGTCCACATTACTCCTTAAATCCAGCTCATGCGTGACCCTGTCAAAATAGCTAACCAGATTAGTTAAACATGATTTTCCCTTTTCAAAACCATGCTGAGTATCCTTCAGAATTCCATTTCTATCTAAATGATCCAGAATTCCACCCTTGTTCATTGCCTCCATGATTTCCCTTACTACTGAAGTTAGACTAACCCGCCGGTAATTTCCCACTTCACTCTTAGAACTGCCCTTATGTATTGGAGAAACATTGGCACTTTTCCAATCCAACGGAATCACTCCCGAGTCCAACGATGTTCTCATAATTAGCCTCAGTGGTTCAATGCACTCACTTGCTGCATCCCTTAAGATTATAGGGTATATTCCATAAACTCCAGGAGCATTACTGGCCTGTAGGGTCGAAAGTGTTTTCATTAAATACTCATGTGAAATTTCAACGTCATTAATTACATATTTTTCAACTTCACTCCCATAATTTCTCCTTGACATAAAGGATTTTTCTTCTGTAAATATCGATGCAAAGTAACTGTTGGGTTCATCTGCAACATCAGCTGGGGTGTCTAATATTATCCCACGTCCATTACATAAGGGTACGATCGTTAATTACAATTGGTTGGCGGCAGAATTCGAGCTGTGTAATGTTTTATATTTAGGAAAAGATTCTTGATGATTATGATGTAGTCCAAACGTGGCAAACCATTGGATTTTCACAATTGAAAATTCAAACTGTTTCATCACGCTGTGCATTGTACTGCTCGTATAATGCATATATAAAATGTTTTTAAACGTGAAATAAATGTAACGCGCACTGCGTTTATGTATGAGGGAGGGAAGATGTCATTGGAATCGTGATATTCGCTTCTCAGGAAATAACAAAGGTACATCGATGGACAGCAGATTTTCGAGCACTGGAATAAGTGCCTCCAAGCAATGAGTCTGATTAAGTTCAAAATGGGATTGAATGATTATCTTGTGGAAATGTGAACAGTACGAATTATTCTCTTAATATTTATTTATGGTGGAGAAAAAGGCAGCTTTCTTGCGCCATTTGGCCTTACTAATATTACTTTATATACACAGACATTTCAGTTACCACGTGTAGTCTCCAGGATGGAGGGAAAAAAGATCCATCATCACTTACTTTGAATTAAGGTGACAGATTACCTATCGTTTGCTATCACGCTCGTATGGCCACGCGACTGTTCGCTCATATCTTCACAGTACTCTTCTCAAGAACTCGATTGCGTCGTAGAATTGGTCATTTGAACATTACTGAACAACTGTGGTGATTTTACTACAATTTTTGTTATGTCCTCTGACAATAGAAAGCATATAGAATCGGAAAAGAAAATGCCCCTGCATAAATAGAGGCTCTCATAGGAGTGGGAGGCTAAATACTGTTCGTTGAATGTAATGGTATGACAGTGTGTTTTGAGTCGTGCTCAAATTGATCAAGAATTTTCCAAACTGTCCGACTCCGCTCTTAAAAACACTGAGAACTATAAAAATAAAATAAACATACTCTAACTCAGTCCATCGCAAATTTCCTAACCAACCACAAATTTTAGTTTGCCATCTATCATGTGGAGTTGCATATAGCTCGTGCAAAAGAAGTCGTATTCTGAAGGTGAGGTCATAAAAACATGGTTCACTGGTGTGAGTTTTATCCATCATCGGGCAACGAAAAACTACAGAAGAAAACTTCTGACGACTTGTACCTTTTAAGTCATATTAAGACGCTGAATCTTTGATCTCAACAGTGTCATTGAATCACAGCTTCAACAGTGCAAGTACTTGAGCATTGCTTTGAATGAGTTGCGCAATATACAAGGTAAACATCGATGTGTCTCTTCCATATCTGACGATTGTGAATTGACTGGAGGACTCGTCAATATCGGGTCACTGAAGGACCTAGCTCGCAGGTGAGATATAAAGAATACTTGATGTCGTCATTTGTAAAAAATAACTTGCCTTTGCGTAAACTTACTGTCATTGCATCGGATGGGACACCATCTGAGTGTGGATCTACAAATGGATTGGCAACACCTTATAAAATGATGAGAGCTTCCCCTAATTAAGCGTGGAATTTCAAGGGAGATAAAGTTGCTGTATCATCTAGTTCAAAGTGCGTTTGGGTTCGCGAACAAGATTCAGTTGTTCAGAAAAATGCCCGAGGAAGAATTAAAACCCTCTTTCCCTCAATGTCACAGTTTAAAACTACAGACATAAAAGGTGCAGAAGAATCTTTAAAAGTATCTACAACGCAAGTATTATTGACGTAAAGAAATGAAGAACAGCTTTGAAAAAATATTCCAAGATGTGCAGCAGTAAAGATTTCAAATGAACCCTTTTAGTGCCAAGTTGATTGTCTGATGCCATCTTTAATCATCGACGAAGCAAAGTCTCTGATCGAAATAACAGGACTTTTTCAAGATGACAGACTGGAATATATTCATAAACATGTTTACCGATTTCTGAAAAGTAAGAGGGACTCTTACCTTTTTTGGAAATTTATTATTTCTTTGTCCGTTTGCACGCATCTAATAACTCAACTACCAATGGATGGATTTTCATGAAATTTTATATATGACTCTTTTGCAGAAAAAATTTGTCCAGTTATTCCAAATTTTATTAAAATCGAGACAACAGAAATCCGGAAACTATTATTTCTTTGTCCATCCGTCCGCATTTGATACTTTTTCATGAAATTTTATATTTGGACCATTTAGAAAGATTTGTGTAGCCTTTTCAAATTTCCTTAAAATCGGACAAATAAAAATTCGGCAATTATTATTTATTATTTTTTCTTTCATACATATCACGAAGGTTATCCATACACTGAGTGATCACTAAATTATGACCACCCCTATGAAAACTGAATGCGACCCGTTGACCACGTGAGGTACGAGAGTGCGCAGTTAGTCGACCTACGTAGCATAGATAAGCTGTCAGTAGTTCAGTAGGTAGTACAATTACGAGAGTGATGGTTAAAAGCAAGGATTTTTCAGACTTTGATGAAAGACAGATTGTGGGAGCTCGACGAGTTGGTGCCTCGATTTCCCAAACGGCTGAACTGGTGGGGTGTTCGAGAACCGCCGTCGTTAAAGTGTACCAGGACTTGCGGGAAAATGGTCAAACAACGACCCGACGACAAAACTGCAAAGCTCAGCGAAAGGTTGATGTTCGCCTGTACGAGTCCAACGACTCGTATAGACGAACAGGCGTAGCACTGTTGAAGAGTTGACTACCCAACACAACATGAGCCAACCTGGACAATATCTGGCATGACCATGCGTCTCACGCTCGCACGTATAGGCCATATCAGCAGACAACCCCTACGGCATCCTCTCCTAGCCAAGGTTTATCGGCCTAAAACACTGGACAGGTGCAAAGAGCATGCAAGTTGGATGTTAGAAGACTGGAAAAAGGTGTGCTGAGTCACGTTATTTACTCCACACCGTGGAGGGTCGTGTGCGGATTTGGCGTCAACAACATGAGACTCTTGATCCATCATGCATGGTATCAAAAGGCAAGTCGGTGGATGCGGTTGTATGGTGTGGGGCATGTTTCACTGGCAGGAACTTGGACCCCTGGTGTATGTGGAACAACGTATCAGTGGTCTCCGCTATCGTCAACTGCTTGCTGACTAACCCCCGCTATGTTACACTTTTTCCCGAATGGCGATGGTGTCTACCAAGATGACAATTCGCCAAGCCATCGGGTACTTGTACAGGAATGGTTTGAGGAACACAGTTCTGACTTTCAGTATATCGATTGGCCTCCCAACTCCTCCGATGTTAATTCCATAGAGCACTTGTGGGACACTATGGAAAGGTATATCAGGCGTCTAGATACACCAATCACCTCCATACCTGCATTGCTGACCGCATTACACACAGCTTGGTTGGCCATACATCCCGAACGCTTCCGACATCTTGTTGATTCAGTGCCACGTTGGATAGCTGCTGTACTGAAGGCAAAAGGAGGACCTACGAAGCATTAAGTAGGTAGCTATAATTCAGTGATCACTCAGTGTATATGGTAATTATAGCTGAAGCAGTTATGTTCGTTGCGGTGTGCTGATTGGAGAAATGAAATGTTCTCGGTTTCTCTTATAAAAGTTGTCCTTTGAGAAGCTCAGTATTTTACTAAATATACTAAATAAATATACTGTTTACTAAATATACTAGGTGTGGCAGTAAAGTTCCCGGACTGGTGTTGTTGGAGTCATATTCGATGAGTTTGAAAATAAACGGAACTGGTATGTTGTAGTTCAAACTTCCTCCAATGATGATGGTGCACAGATTATCCTGTAGGCTGACTGATTGCAAGTAACAACCAGCTTCGTTAGTAGTGTTAACGTTCCGTGTCACGATTTTGCAATAGAGTAACGAACGAATATCAAGTTTTGCTTTAAACTGGGAAAATCTGCAATAGGAACGTGTGAAATGTTAAAAGCTGTTTATGGCGATAAAACGTTAAGTTCTACCAGTGTTTGAATAGTATAAGCGGTTTAAAGACGGACGTGAGGATGTTCGGGATGACCAGAGAAGCTAGCGTCCGCAAACTCTCGAAATGAGGACAGAGTTGCAAAAGTTCGGGAAATTGTGGCAAAAGATCGTCATTTACCCTCAGAATGATGGCTGATGAGTTGAATCTGAATAAGGAGACGATTCGTCAAATTCTGAATGAAGATTTAGAGAAAGGGAAGATCTTTGCAAAATTTGCGCTGCACAGCCTCATGGATAAGCAGAAGCAACGAAGAGTGTCTTCATGCGAAGACTTTTTCCAGACTTGTCAAGATAATCCTAATTTCTCGAAGAGTACTATCACTGAAGATGAGTGTTGGATGTTTCAGTGATACCCAGAGACGAAGAATCAGAGCATGCAGTGGACTTCAAAATCATCGCCAAGGTCCAAAAAGTTTAATTTACAGAAGTCCGGAGCAAGACGATGCCGGTCATATTTTTCGACAAATCGGACGTGATTCGTAAGGAATTTGTACCTGAAGGGAAGAGAATGAATGCTGTGTGCTACGTACAGGTGCTTCAAAGATTATTGAAGACCATTTCCCGGATGAGGCTGCAATTACGAGAGAAAGTTGGTTCGTGTTGTAGACAATGCCCCACCCATTCCGCATTTGTTATGAATACATTTCTGAAGAAACGTGTCATTGTACAGATCAACCATCCACCCAACTCTTAACACCTTCTTCCTCTTTCTCTAGGTGAAAACTGTTCTCAAAGGAAAGAGATTTCAGGATGTTCAGGACATAAAGAAAAACGTAACCGCCCAATTGAACATAATCTCTTTGGACGCCTTCGCTGACCCTTCTGAGAAACTTTTAGAAGGGTGTAAGAGGTGTATTCAGTCATGTGGTGATTACTCTAAATAAAAATAAAGCCATTTCTGAGCTCCTTCGCTTTGTGTTCTTTTTATTGCACCAATCCGGGTACTTTATTGCCACACCTCGTATACTTCATGGATTATTGCTCTTTGCTTTTTCTATTTATATATCAAATACAGCAGAAACGTGAAATACGTGTTATATTTCAAATAGTTTATTAAAATTCAGGAGTAAATAAATAAAGGGCATTACGAAATCGTAATATCGCCATACTATGTCTG
Organism: Mastigoproctus giganteus; assembly: GCF_048544385.1. Taxonomy (NCBI): domain Eukaryota; kingdom Metazoa; phylum Arthropoda; class Arachnida; order Uropygi; family Thelyphonidae; genus Mastigoproctus; species Mastigoproctus giganteus. The sequence goes on along the minus strand of NC_143583.1, from coordinate 179,173,591 downwards.
AGGTATACAATTGCTGCTTTTATATGTTATTGGTTAATCAGCTAGTAATTAATTGGGAACAAGACAATTAGTTACTTTTAACTTTTATTAAGAACAGAAAAAGAAAAAATCCAATTCATTTTGAAGAACTCGAACGAGTCTGAAATGTAAAGTGCTGCATACATTGTCAAACTTGTTCTTATCATTGAGAGATGTAATGCCATTTTGTATAAGATTGTTTCCTTTTTATTTATTTATTTTTTCCTGATAATGAGAGGCTATAAGAGTAACGCGATACGAAGAGTCTTAAGAATGAACTGCAGTCCGTAGTGATTCGCTGCTGATGGATTCCTTGTAATGTCCATGATCGGACCAAGTAGTTCCTTCAATTGATTACTTATTATCGATTCATAATAAATTCGATACTTTATCGTGTTTAAGGGGTGTTCTTTCTGATTAGGCCGTTAGTTACCGGACTGTAAGCGTTCTTCGTCAATCGCCATCAAGCTCCTGGCTATGCACTTCCTGGACTTGTCCCGGTTGTCAGTGGTTGCGCAAACGTTGTGAATTACTTGGCACGAGATTCCGTTTGTGAAATCCTGAAGAGTGCAGTTCTTTCTGTCCGTCCACGCCCCAGAGTTGAAAGTTCGCTGAGAAGATCTGTACAAGTTATTGAGATCTGCTCTCTTCTGTCAGGTCACTTTGTCACGCACGCGCGTCAGGAATGCGGGGAAAGAATGAGGCACATATACGCGGGGGAGCTGTTAAGAGAAAAAATCCATGGGCGTCGCTCTTGTTTCATCGGCTGTCAAGCTCTCCGTGTGTCAATCTTCTCTTTTGATAAAGATTCCTTCCGCAAGTTCATCCACCCCTCATCCCAACCCCCCTAATGACCCTGTGCAAAAAGAAAATTGATTTAACGGCGAGTAGTGGTTTTGGATGGGGGACGGATTAGGATCGTTGACTGTACTCGAATATGACGATTGCCTGTGTGGGGGATCGATGTTGTGCGTTTGCTTCATTATTCTGCTTACATCTGCAGGTCAGCCCCTTATTGCTTCCCTCGGGGACTCGACCTCCCCTGTGACTTATATAACGCAGAGGCCCTGACACGCGGTGAAATATAGCAACTTAATAGAGGCTTCGTTCTTTCTGCTGCGTGTGAGGAACACCTCCCAAGAGTGGCTCACGACATTAATCTTGATGAGGCTTCGCGGCTCGGGGGAGGGCGGTTTACATTCCCCAACCATACCCCTCTCGCCGACGCCGTCCATATTGTTCTAGCCACGACGTGGTTTTAAATCGGAGATTTATAGGTCTCTTTCTTCGTGCCCTCCCAGGCTGCGACACACGACGGGGCACTGCTTGCACACGAAAGTATTACAGCAACTTATTGTAGAGCTCATTTATTCTTGCGTGATGGACAGCGCTGGATCGCGCGCAAAACAAAGAGGACATTGATATTAAACATCGCGAAGCTGTAAGACGATAGAAAATAAATTAGCCCACGGGCAGTTGCAGTGAGTTGAACTCGAGGACGGTCACATGGTTGTCTTCATCTGTCGCAGCATCACTGCTTGCGTTGGTCTTGTGGTTGCATCGCGTTCTTTGACAACCTCGATTGCACGCAAATATTGCGTCATCAGGTGACGTCAGGAACAGTTCCTTTTGATGTTTACGTTCAGAACAGGAAGTCCATCGTAGTTACGTTTCCCACAAAAGATGTGTTCCAGAGGGGAAAAATATCTGCTTGTATTTGTGTGGATGAAACGCACAGATATTACTGAAAATGTTCATTTTTCCTTTATTTACACACACACAAAATGCAGCCTCGAGACAAATGTACATCGAATTATATACAAGATTTTTATACGAGATAGTTTACATATATTTAAATGCACTCTGTACATATCTTTTATGTACAGAGTGCATTTAAATGTGCTCCTGAACAGGGGTGGCTTCCAGGTATAAGACCAACTCCACCTTGGATGCCTGTGATAGTATAGAATCCCTATAGAATGGGCCTGGAATGGTATATTGTGTGACCTGAATCTACTATCACTGTAGCGCAATTGGGGCGCGAAATCCCGCACCCACTAGAAATAGTGCAATAGCGGTTGGTGCCAGCAATCCCGGTTACCCATACTAGGGAGCCAGCTTAAAAAAAAAAACACTATTAGTCTATTATCTGGAGGGCACAACTACAAACTTCAAGTCGAATCCCCCAGAGCCTACAACAAAACTCAAAAAGTCACAGTTCATCTGAATAACCCTTTATTTGCTGTCCCACAATCACTGGAACGTCAAGTCCAATAAAGATACCATCCAGCAGTTGTCCTGTCCACCATGGAAAACAGAACCACTAGAGCACCAGACCCGACACAATGAATCAAGTCCACCACCCCAAAATCCTGAAGCATCCCTGATCGCAGCACAAAAAACAACTAACCAGAGCACTAGACCCAATACCGTTAATCAGGTCCAGCACTCCAGCCGCCAACCAAAGTTAGAATCCAATAGGCAGAGGCAATGTTCTCCAAAATGTCAGATCCGATACAGGGAATCGAGTCCAACAAGATACTCCATAAAGAAAATCCAGTCACCAGGTTAGCCCCTCAAAGAAAGGCTCTAAGAACAGTTCTGGCAAAAACAGCAGCTGAAAAATCCTGAAACGCATTAAAGCAGTCCATATTTGCAATAAGTAAATGTACTACACTTTAAGCCAGGTATGTGTTCCATCAATATCTGCCTCTGCTCCTCATACTAACAAGAAAAACAATTGGTGGCTCAATTTCCAACTCACGTCTTGCCCTCTCCTCTCTCCCACTTAATTCATGATCTCGAATCGCCAGTTGTTTTTCTCTTTAGTAAAAAATTCACCAGTTTATTTCTGCAAGGACTCAAACACTACGGCCTCATTCTCGTTAAAGAAAGAACTGGTTTTTGGCTACTTAATTTACTTTTCTTTTCTTTGTAAAATACTTTGCAATAAGAAATTGCATCCTTCTTGTCACAGCACTGCCGTAATTCCACATTGGATTATAGAAGGTTGCAATGACATTTATAAGAAATTCTCAAATGAATAAACAAAGTGCAACTGATTTACATTAATTTACATTCCCTGATTTTTCTACCACAGCTAATTTGCACTAAAGTGTATAAAGTATTCGACGAGTAACCGCAAGTATACTCTAAGAACTGCTCAATACATGATGCAAATTTTACTGCAGGTGTCCGTTACTGAAGCCTCATTTAAAATTCAGTATTATCTGAGTACACAGAAGATAACCTTACGCCAATACAAAATTCATTGCCCTTAAGATAGCGGATGTTTTTCCCTTAGTGATCCCTCTTCTATAAATTACGCATGAAATATTTGAGATCAAAGAAAGCTGCCCGAACTGGATGGCTTAGAACTGTCTGGCTCACGTTCTTCCTTACATTTTTCGCATCTGGCTTCATCAATTCATAATCAGATGACTTTCAGTATCACGTACCAAACCGAGAATAGCTCTGTTTAAACATAGCCCTAAACAGAATTTTCATGATGCGAGTGATATTGATTTTTCTATAAATATAGTCTCAGGGACCTACGTATTTCATACACACTACTGTTTCTATATGATGGTGATGTTTCTTGGCGCTGCTGTGTTGTTTACATTTTTTGTGCTGCTGGTCTTCCTCTTGCAACAGTACGAATAAAGGATTCATTCTTACTTTGCTAAGACTTCATACGTATGACAGGCAGAGAATCGCAGTTCTTTGCGTGTCATAAGTCTGGGAAACACATCGATCGTGGAAGGTAAACCACTAGCCATGCTTTTACTGAAATCAATTAATACGCACGCTGCTTCTTCACTCCTATAAACTCTGCACCCTTATTGGAGACACATTTTCAACGAGTTCCATCTTAAAATACGAAGTGCGTGTCTCTTTAAAGAATGTGTTTCTTACGTTAATAGTTCAAATATTTTGCAAGAACTGCTCCAGTGTTGCAACCGGTTTCCAGCTCCCTCTAGCGAGAACTTATTAGGTTAGTAAACAACTCACCACTGTTTACTTATCGTTTATGGATATTCGTCTTTCGAAAGAATTTTTGATAATTTCGTTTATACGAGAGAGATCTGCCGCAATGCATTAGTCGAATACAAGACGTTGCATTAGCGTGCATTCAGGATGTAAACACTTCTTTTGGGGGCGTTTACAATACCACTTCCGCAATAAATGAAATTAAATAAATAGACGAGGAACCCACAAGCACTACCTCCTCGTGGAATTCCAAAGGATCCTATATTCTTGTTGAAATGGCTGCTTGTAAACTTCTTTGATCTGTGTGATCGTGCCAGAATATAAACAGGATATTTTTTTTGCCTCTGAGGGAATCTGGATGACCACGAACTACTACTATAGAAAAAAAGTCATTGTCCTGTAGGTTCTGGTGGGAGAGATTTGGCCTTCTTGGTCCCCCATTCCGTGGGTTCGTCCATTTTCGTTTATGGATACTGAGTTAGGAGACAGAGCCCCAAACTTCCGGTTGGCAGACCAGAGAAAATCTTCGTGTATTACTTTATTACAGCTAAGCAGTTATGACATTTTAAAAATTCTTTAAAGTTCTTCTAGTCTAATTGTTTTATGTGCATCTCCTATAAGCTTCTCATCTTTGAAATATAACCATCTTCCTTCAGGCGTAAATACAGAACTTCGGTAAAGTCTACCAAGGTACAGTGATCAACAAAATTAACAGAACACTTAGAAAACGGAATATAATTATTGAAGCTGGCGATGAAGAGGGACAAAATTAGGTATGGTGATGTACCATAGAATAACGATGAAATGAAGACACCGAGAAACTTTGGACGAGTATAAAGGACATTTATAGGAGTTGTATCAGAATTAACAAAATGACCATATTGCACAAGTCGATACAAGATTCTCAAAAATATGGTTACCATGATACAACAAACTCGTATGGTCCCTCCCTTGGGCTAAACAGGCCTGACAGCGGTGAACCATGCTCGATATAAGGGTACCTATAAGATTCTGACGCAACAAATCCCATTCTTCCACCAGAGCATACCTTAGCTCACCAAGTGGTCGAGGAATTGGTTGTTGGCGTGCAATGCGACGCCCAAGGGCATCGATTCGTACGTTGGCATTCGAGGTGAGCGGACGCGCTTAGACAGGGCTCCTCAGTTAAGTGGTTTACTTTTGGATAGTGCTTTTAAATATTTGATTTATTTAAATATTGTTGGATTATTTTGTTATAGGTTTTCCTGTAACTGTTTGATTTTAATAATATTATAGATATAATTTTTTAAAGTTACTTGCATTGATATTTATTTAATTTTATAATGGTTGTTACGAGATCTGCCTTAAACACGTCACAGGGTATCGTGACTCACACGGAAATAGCAGATGGCGATTTACGGGTGAGTCATGATTTAATCCGTTGTGGAACCTGTGGAATGTTTTCCAAGGTCGACCTGGTGACTAATCCTACCTCACCTGGGGATTCTTTTCTTTGTGATCGATGTAAGGAGTGCACCGATCTTAAATTACAATTTGGTGCACTGATGGAACAATTTGAGTCCCTGAAAAAACGAGTGCTTGCCCTCGAAAATAATGCTTCTGGGAGCTCGTCAGGGACTCAAAACTCCAGCAATCTACCAAGTGATGCACACCCGATTCGAGCCTCAAAACAGAAAAACCAAGTGCAAACTACCCTGGTTAGAAAGGACATTGTTTTATTAGGAGACTCCATTGTCAGGGAAACGGGGAATATTTTTTGTAATAAAGATAGGTGGAGCAGAACCAGGGTATGTCTGCCGGGAGCAACTATTGATGATGTCACCAACAGACTGTCAGATTTTAAAGGGGGTAAAGAAAATATTATTATTCATGTGGGGACAAACGATATTAAACGTACACGATCTGACGATTTGTTGGAAAAATACAGGACCATGCTGAGGAAATGTCGCGAGCTAGGCCATAATGTCTATGTGTCTGCAATTCTGCCCAGACACGATAGGAGGGATTATATGTTAAGAGCCTTGTGGATTAACTCAAGACTTGAAGGAATCTGCAAGGCTTTAGGGGGTAAATTTCTATCAGCATGGCCCACACTTGTAGGTAGAAGGAATTTGTTTTGTAGAGATGGGATACACTTAAACAAAGGTGGTGCAAAAGTTTTTGCCAGTATTATTGAGGATACCTTAAAGGCTCAGGGAAACTGCTAGTTAGGGGGGATGTGGGTAATACTGACACGCGTTTATCTGATAATATTGGTCAATGTAACTCTTGCACATACCTTAAGAGTTCTTATCTGTTACCCCAACTGGACGTATTATCTAGATGTTCTGGGGGCAAAGACGTTTCACGTGAGCAGGTAGCTAATATCAGGGAAGAGAGCCTAAATAACTTCAAGGGTTGTGTTAGGGTTGTTAAATATACAAGAACAGTAAATCTTAATTGTTTATACAGTAACGTTAGAAGTGTCGTCAATAAAATGAGCGAATTCGAACTGCTGGTTAAAACAAGTAACGCGGACATAATAGGGCTTACGGAGACGTGGTGCCACCCGGAAATTGGGGATGATGAGTTTCAGTACGGCTTGTATAATGTATTTAGGAAGGATAGAGTAGATAGAAGGGGTGGTGGGGTAATGCTTCTTATCAGAAGCAGCCTGAGTGCGACGATAGCTTTTCCAGATTCAGACATTTCACATGCTAGTATAGAGTCTGTATGGTGTGAGATAGTTGGAAACAAAGGTACAATGCGAGTAGGCGTAATCTACAGACCAGGTGATTGTGAAGACTATGACAAAAGCCTCTACATGCAAATGGAATGGGCAAGTAAGCGTCAATGCCTTATTATGGGTGATTTCAATTTGCCTCTAATTGATTGGAGTAAATGGGAAGGAAACTCGACATGGGGAACAAAATTTTTAAATCAACTAGATGACTGTTATTTGTATCAACATGTCAGGGAAAGTACTAGAGAAAAGAATATCCTAGACCTCATCATCACACATGAATCAGATGACATAACAGGGCTGACAGTAGAGGAACCAGTAGCAGGAAGTGATCACGAAGTTCTACGGTGGATGTTGACGAGAGAGGTAGCAGAAGTAAAAGGCAAAGGAATGGGTTTTAATTTCAGAAAAGGAAATTACGATGCCTTAAGGTACTACATGGCCTCTATTACCTGGGGAGATATCGCGCAGAGAATGAATACAATTGAACTGTGGTACGCTTTTAAAACATTAATCACAGATGCCTTGAATGCGTATATACCATTAAAAAAATACTCCACGAGGAGGGTTCCAAGTTGGATGAATAGTGAAGTTGCCACATTACTTGAGCAGAAAAAGGTGGCATGGAAACGTTACAGAGCAATAAAAAGTACTGAAGCCTATAACAGCTACAAGGTGGTGTGTAATAGAGCCACAGAAAAGGTTCGACAGGCAAAGGCAGTTTATGAGAAATCATTAGCAAACAGAGCAAAGAGGGGGGATAAAGAATTCTTCACATATATAAATGCCAAGAAGAGCAGGACAAACCAGATCGGACCTTTATGTAAGGGAAAGGGGACAGTAATAAATACATCAGCTGCCGTTGCAGATGAACTCAACAGTTATTTTGCATCGATATTTACAAATGAAAAGCCTTTTGTGGCAATGGGAAATTGTGGGAGCGAAGTTAAAAAATATGTAATTAATGATATTGAAATTTCGCAAGATTATTTAATGAAAAAACTTTCAAGCCTACAGACTAGTAAGGCTCCTGGAGTTGATGGAATATACCCTATAATCTTGAGAGAGGCGGCAAGCGAGTGCATTGAACCACTGAGGCTGGTTATGCGAGCATCACTAGACTCTGGGGAGATTCCCTTGGATTGGAAAAGTGCAAATGTATCTCCCATACATAAGGGTGGCTCTAAAAGTGAAGTGGGAAATTATCGACCTGTCAGTCTGACTTCAGTAGTAGGGAAAATCATGGAGGCATTGATCAAGGGTGGAATTCAGGATCATTTGGATAGAATTGAAATTCTCAAGGATACTCAGCATGGTTTTGTAAAGGGAAAATCATGTTTAACAAATCTGGTTCGCTATTTCGAAAGGGTCACTCACGAGCTGGATTTAGGGAATAATTTCGACATTGTTTATTTAGATTTCAGCAAAGCTTTTGACTCAGTCCCACATGAGCGGTTGCTTTATAAGCTGGAACAGGTTGGAATCACTGGGAAAATCCTTAGATGGATAGAAGGATGGCTTCAGGGCAGGAGGCAGAGGGTTGTGATAAATGGCTATTCCTCAGATTGGGTTGATGTAAGAAGTGGGGTTCCCCAAGGATCAGTATTAGGACCACTGTTGTTTTTAATTTTCATAAACGACGTTGATGAAGGGATAGAGGGCGTGATGTCTAAATTTGCAGATGATGTTAAAATTGGTAGAGTAGTTAATAATCACTGTCAAGCTGAGCTTCTTCAGAGAGACCTAGATAAACTTCAAGAATGGTCAGAAAAATGGCAGCTGTGCTTTAATCCAACAAAGTGTAAGGTATTACACCTGGGAAACAGTAATCCCAAAATAACTTATTCACTTGGTGGAGTTCAACTAAACCCAGTACTGGAGGAAAGGGACTTGGGTGTTACGATACGGTCAGACATGAAATTCTCTGAGCATTGTAAACAGGTTGCAAGGAAGGCCCATGGTGTCCTATCGATGATCTATCGAACTTTTGCAAGTAGAGATAGGGACGTGATAATCCCATTATATAAGGCCTATGTTAGATCACACTTGGAATACTGTGTTCAAGTATGGAGACCGCACCTAAAGAAAGACATCGAGCTTCTTGAAAGGGTGCAAAGAAGGGTAACTCGCCTGGTGAGATCGGCAAAAGGGCGTCCTTATGAAGAAAGACTTCGAATATGTGGGTTGCAGAGTTTGGAAACTAGACACCTTAGAGGAGATTTGATTGAGGTGTTTAAGGCTCTGAGAGGCATCAGTAAAATGAATGAGGACAAAATTTTCAAGATTATAAATGATGCTAGAACTAGGGGACATAAATTCAAGTTACGGGGGGGAAATGTTTAGATTGGACTGCAGGAAGTTTTATTTTAGCCAGCGAGTTATAAATTACTGGAATAAGTTGCCTTCATGGGTGGTAGAGGCCGACAGTTTGGGGAAATTCAAAGGTCATCTGGATAGTACTTTTGGGTAAGGGAAGCGCATAGGATGATAGGATTAATTTCCTTTTTATTTAATTTTTAATTTCATTTTATTATTTTTATTTCTTTATTAATTATTATTATTTATTTATTTAATTTTTGTTTTTATCATTGTTTTGTTCGGATTTTTTTTTTTTTTTTTTTTTTGGCTGGTGCAGCATAAGCCATAGGCTTTCTTGCACCATACGGCCGTTACTAATACTAATACTAATCCCACACGTTTGATCGGATTTAAGTCTGTGATAGTGCTGGCCACGGCATTCGTTGGATATCTGCAATTTGTTTCAGTTCCATTATTCTATGTGCAATGACGTTGTCATGAATGAAAAGAAAATCTGGGCCAGCCGCACCACTAAAAAGTCGCATATAGGGTTCGAGGATCTGTTTTCGATATCTCTTCGAGTTACGATTACCCTAAGAAAAACATAAAAAGGGATGCGGCTGTTGATCCTTATTTCGCCCCACACGAGAACACCGCCTGCACCGTAATTGTCCCTTTCTCTGATGTTGGAGGGATGGTACTGCATTCCTCGTTGCTTCCAGATGCAATAACGTCAAGATAGAATCTGTTTGTAGGCTAAAACGGGACTCATCAGAGAACGGAACTGTCTCCCATTTATCAGGGATCCAAGCCACATGTTCATGGCACAGGTTTCGATGAGCTGTGCGGTGGATTGATGGGATATGTATGTATCTTCTGTAGGACAGCACCTGAACGAAAGTTCAACTCCGTCTTTGTACACTGTGATGATTACAGAGCTTTGTAACTGGCCAGAAATGTGTGTAATATTAAGTTCGTGCAGTGTGCGTGTGTTGTTTAGTTGTTTCTGGCCGTTTGGTCATCAGTATGGCGATCACCTGGAAAGCCTGCCCAGTGTCCGTCTACACCACGGGGAGGTACGCCACAACTACGCATGAACCAGGGCCAACCTCAACAGTCACGCACTGAATATCCAAAGCGAGTTTGGAACCATTCAAAAGACGAAGAAATAAAGAAGAAAATAGCATAAAGTAAAAAAAAAAAAAAAAAAAAAAATATATATATATATATATATATATATATGTCTGTCTTTATCCAGTACTGCCCAAAGAAGTCCACAAATAGAAAAGGTGTACAGTCAAACAGCAGTAGTGATGTCATCCAAAAACAAGATCAGCAAGGCAGGAACAAGTTCTAGATATAAATCTGTTCTGTTAATCTGGAGTGGTATCAGAAGTCATTGGTTAATGACGGTATCACTGTGCAGAGATTGAGTTGTGGCGAGACTTGATAAAGAATAAACCAGAAAAATGCAGCATCTGTTGAAACCTTCGCGTGTTCTTGAAAACTTGCAAAATTTGGACATGACGTCATCAGGACGACAAACGAAGCAACAGGTTGTATTTTCATTTATGATGTGTTTTCTACTTGATTAAAAGCAGCATTGCAGAAGGTTTGAAGGGCTTGAAAACTATTGATAGATATGAGTAGCTCCTGACATCCAGGAGACAAGTTTGGAACTGTTGCCTTAAGAGCCAATCTTAAGTCCTCGTAAATGGAGCATTAAAAAAGGACGTGAGGAGAGTCTTCCGGTACCCCACATCGGCAGGAGACCGTATTAGAAAGTCTGAATTGGTAAAGTTTTGCGTTAAGCGAACCATGCCCAGTTAGTATGTAGGAGGTAAACAGTGGGGTAAAAACCATTTTCTGGTGGATGATGAAAGTAGTGCAGTTACGTCGGGAACGAATTTTTTAGTAATAGCTCCTTTTTCGTTAGAATTCAATCTATTCTGCCAGGTGTTCACTAACAAATTCCACCATCGGGTTCGTTCTGTTTTGGGAGCAGCCTGAGGATTGACAATGAATCCCTGAAGTTCTGTAGAAATACCTCAGCGGATGTAAAAACAAAGAACTCTAAATACAACGTGCAGATAAAGCGGTATAGTGCCTGCAAGAGTCTGGAGTTCATCCTGTTTGGCAAACGTGAAGTAGGCCAAGAAAACAATGTTGAATAGTGGATAACTTAGTTTGTACAGTTTTAAGTGCAGTACGTCTAAACCAAAGGCTGGCAGCATAGGTTGTAATTGAGATTATGGCAGCATTATAAAACAGATGTAGGGTTTTGGTGTTCAATATCCAGTCTTTTCTGGTTATTCGGAGCAGCATTGCGGTAAAACTTTCAACTTTGACGGACAGGTGTTGAATATGAGCAGTAAAGGAAAAGCAGTCGTCGAGGATGACTCCTAAAAATTTGGTGCTTCGGACAAGTGGAAGTGATTTCTTGTCAAGTTTAACAACTGGTGGTCTGCCATAGTCTGTGTTTAAAAACCATAATCCTCGATTTGGTTGAGGATAATTTCAATTTGTTCTTAGAGGACCAAGACGATAGTTCAAAGAGTACTTTATTGGCATAGAGTTCTAAATCAGCTCTTCAGTTTCCATTCACCAAAATGACAACGTCATCTGCATATGCAAGTTGTTGCACGTTTTGAAATTTAGTCGTCCTAACAGCCAATCATCAAGAACTAGGTTGCAAATCAAGGACCCAAAATTGATCCCCCCCTGGGGGCAACCACGGGAGACAGATCTGTGAATCTTCGTGCTTTTAGTGATGACGGTGCGATCAATAAAGTAATTTATAACAAGTTTATGATACTGAAGAGAGCAATGATTGGAACGAAGTCTACTGAAGGCGCTCTCCCACCATAAGTTATCAAAAGCGTCCTCAAAGTATAAAGATCGCTATAACGTACTCGGAAGTGGAGCTATCAATAAGGTGGTGAAGTTCTAATAATGCGTCTTCGCATCCAAGCCTTTGCCTAAAACAGTATTGAAGAGAGGATGTGGAGCTTGTAGCTCTCTTCAGTGTGATAATTTTATTAGCGACTAATCTCTCTAACATTTTCCAAGGTGAGAGAGCAAGGCTATGGGGCGGTAGGATGTGGCATTGTCAAGTGGTTTACCAGGTTTATGTAAAATCTTAAGAATGGCGTGTTTCCATTGGTTTGGGAAACGTTCCAATATTTAAGCAGTTGTTGATTAATTTAAGTAGAACTTTGGGCCTTAGGTCATAAAAATGTTTGATAAATATATTGTCAATCAGGTCATCGCCAGGACATTTGTTTGACTGAATTTTATTCAGGATTGAAGTAAGTTCCTCTGCAGTGAATGAACTTGTTTCTTTTAAAGGAAGGTATTATTTGGTTTAAACCTCGAATAGATAGATGATATGAAGTGTCAATAGTGAGATCATCATTAGGCAGCAGTTGGTCCAAGATAGCATTTATGGAGTCCGTTAATGCAAGAGTTTCCATACTGTTGGAGGTAATGGAGTTAAAAATGTCACCCAAGATCATTTGAATTTTAGCAATTTTATAAATGACACCCCAAGTGTTCCTTGCATCGAATCCACTTGAAATGAGGCTTTTTAACACAGTTCGGTTGCAAATGTTTTTACCTGTGGCCTCAAGAGACAGTTGGTGACAGGACATCGTAGGATTCCGTCTTGCTATTAGTCAGATCGCCGTCTGTTCTGGTTGACATAGTCTTCTGGAGATCAGCTCTTCTTGTAATGGTTCCTGTCTCCCGAAATGCTTCCACAGTGCCGAGAAGACACTGAAACATTCAGCCAACTTGCCACCTCCGCCTGCAATTGCCTGCTTCGAGTCGTCCAACGGCCAGCTATCTCAAAGAATCATCTAAACGACAATGACTTGTCATCCTGAATACTGCAGATGCGGCGTCCCACTGAACAAGCCAAAAACACGAGAACAAAGTGATGCGGTCCAATCCGTGATTTTATAGGCATGAATAATTTACATAATGTGTGGCTCTGTAAGGCGGTAGATCGATTTCTATTGGATACTTGGAATTTGCATGCCACGATGCATATTATAACTTGTGTCTAGCTCTGTGTTTTTATGCTGTATTTGTATTTCTGTTGCATTTGTGATCGGTATTTTGTAACCTTTTTGTATGTTCGCTGTATTTTGTAGCCTTTTTGTATTTGTACGCCGTACTTATCTTATCTAGATGTGAACCCCTGGCGCTCGTCGCCGTGATGGGATATTGTGCTGTAACTCTACTTCACAATAAAGATTTATTTATTTATTTATTTATTTAGTATTCGCCTTCGGTGATATCGTTCACAGTAAAATAATGATGAAAAACATTTTGTTCTCTTAATTTTGTCGAGCAGTGTAAATACTAAAGACCATAAACGGCCACCGAAGGTATGGATAACGCACCAAAAATTATTGCTGTATTTACTAGCAAGGGCTTTCATATTAATATAAGAAACTATCTCTAAAAACATCCCCTTCTATGTTCATTATTTCGACCGGAAGCTAATTTAAAACGCATTTGAATTTTATAGGTTTTTATTCAAATAGGAAAAAGTATATTCGGCGATTAAAGCGGTTGAGGGACCCTGAGTGCAGCAGTACACGCGTTCGCGTTGACCCTGGTTCAAACCCACGTGATCGCTAAATAAGATCAATGTCAAAGCGATTAGTTGTAAACCCTTTTGACCTATGTGGAGCCGACCGGGCTAGCCAGGTGGGTAAAGTGCCTGCCTGGCAACCCAAAGGTCGCGGGTTCGATTCCCGCCTCGGGCTTGGATCAAAGTACTGCAAAAACCTTGGGAGGTGCACTATGGCCACAGAAGCCGATGCGCCAACAACTACCAAACAAAAAAAAAAAAAAAAAAAAACCTATGTGGTGGTATAAAGAGAATTTTGAAAAAAAAAAAAAAAAAGATGTGGCTCAGCAATGCTTTTAATAGATTCACCTGTCAGAGAAAGATTGTCGAAGCAGAGAAAAAGTAAAAGGCAAACCGTTCGTTATCCCCTTTATTAATTTTTAAACAAAAATGTTGCAAACTGCGGATGAACCTGACTAGTGAAAAAATGTTAAATTTCGAACGCAACTGAAGACAACAACAACGAAGCAGAGACAATGACTAGTACAAATGAAAACCCGGAGAGAAAAGACTCAGTTTCATGAGAGTCTTCATGCGAAGAAGTGATCGTTTGAACAGATGACGACATCGATTAAGAGGCTGATGCTGAGATTCCTGATACTGGAACGCAGTTTTCCTGGGAAAAAAAACAGACGCAGAATGGATTAGGAGCTCCCACTTTGTGTGGTGCCACGGATATTCGACTTTTGAGTGAATGGCTGAAAGCGGTGCTCTTCACTTCTGAATCTCGTGTTTCTTACCCTAAATGGACAATTACGGATTGCTTCCCGTATGTTGGTGATTCCTTTTTCAATTCTGTTGATTCAAGGATTGCAGCGTGACTTACGTGGCATCGCATCAAACGAATCTCTAACAGATTTGGATTTTGTAATTGTTTTTAGGCGTCTATTGTCTTCACCGTGTCCATCCGTCCCTCTGTCAGTCCGTCCTTGACTCCTAGTGGGCAGAGTTTCATACAGTTGTATATTGGGATCTTTTAGAAGGATGTGTCGAGTCATCCGAAATTTCATTAAAATGGAAACAGTAGAAATCGTGGAATTATTATTTCTACGTTCGTCCGTCCTCATGTAATAACACAACTCGCAGTGGATGGATTCTCATGAAATTTTATATTTCACTCGGTTAAAACTCGTTGAAACTCTCCAAAATTCACTACAACTGGCTCAATAGAAATCCATTTGTATTTAACTCAAGAGTTCAATAGCGCACATAGAATTTAGGGTTAATATTGCAAATTGTGTATATATACAGTAGAGAGAGAAAAAGAAATAAAATAAAATAAAAACAGACACGAGACTCCCCACAAGAGTGAAAGAGAGAGAGATCCAGCCCTTAATACCAGCGTATTTTATTCGGTAGTACGGTTAGCTATCACTAGAGGGTGCTGCAAACTTAATTTTTTACCACGCCGCGAAAACTGTAATTTTAAGATTTTATTTTATTACGTAGGTAAGGAATCTAACACGTAGCGATGTGCCTTAATCGATAATTACGTCACATTGCCGATAATTAATGTGAGTCACACCCTCCACGCATCCCCCAAGCACGCTTTGATTTATAGGAATCCTTCAGATATCTGAGATCGTGGCGTTAGGCCTAGCTGCATAAGATTCCACACACACACACAATCGACTACTTAATTTTCCTTATCCCCCATCCCACCCCCCTTCCATACCTCTCTCTCTCTGGCGCGCGCGCGTCGATCTCCCTTATGTAGCATTGATGTAGGGGCTGGTGTCAGTTTCCGGGGAAGACGCTAATCTCTACTTTAAGCCTCGGTTGCAGGGACGTGGATAGATCGCGTGACTTGAGACATGAAGATGAAGTTGGGCTAATTTTAATAGCGTTAAGTAGCCTCATTACCAGCCAGCAGGAAACTCTTAGCCCGAGGCTACGGTGTTAGACGCTACAAGCACACGTGGCCGGGATGTTCCTGCGCGATAACAAGCTACTCACCAGGCACGCTAATCGCTGATAACCGAACCCTAATGTCCTAAACGGTTACTCTTGCAAATTCACTGGCACAGATAATGATAATTGGTGGAAATATTGCTATGATAGAGCTGCATCGCTTCCGCTAGATGCTTCCTCTCTCTCTCTCTCTCTCTCTCTCTATCCGTTTTGTTAAGCGCATGTATGGTCACTTGGATGAAAAAATAATCATAAACTGCTAATTAAAATTCTTGGAAATCTAAGTTTCGCTTAATATGAAGTAAATTCTCCTCTCTTGTTTTTATCCCACCATCCCGGCTACTTTTTATTTTATTTTTTTAATTTCTTTTTTTCTCACGATGTTTTGCGATAATTTATCCTTAAGGTACTTGGAAGGTTTTGAAATCCAGTGATTTTAACCAATGGAAATCTTGCCACTTAATTACACACACAAACACACCCAAGCGACCAGCTGACACCGGTTCCATAAGTGTTTCGAAATTTATCGACAGCTGTCCAACGTTACCGTGAAGTTAGAATTGAAATAAGATTGAGTCAGTGATTTGATAAACGGAATCAATCTGCGAGGTTCAGACTGAACCACGCAGCTTTCTGAAGAGAACCTTTTTGTTGGGGAAACCGTTGGTGATCTGTTTCCACCTGTGTGACATTGTGGTTTCTCGTGACCCCGTGGCCAGAGTTCATGGACGAAATTGAAGTCACGCGAGAGTAGAGTGAAGTTCACCAATTGGAGAATCTACTTCCGGAGGACTGCGGCCAGCTAATTTGCTCGTGTACAGGAAACAAGATGTCGCTGGCAATTAGCTGTCATTGGAACGGAGCCCAGAGGAGGTGGGATGTATAACAGACACTGTCGTCATGGAGACACGATGCTCCAGTCTCTGGTGAGTTGATCGATAGTGGCTCCCCCTTGCGACCTTCGGTCACTGACCCAGTAAATTAAACCCAATCATTATGACGACCGATTAGCGCTCTGCGAGGCGAATGTCGACCGCATAAACCTCGCGACGCTGGAGTGTTAGAAATGGATGATGTAATCTGTCGAGACGTGTTCTGTGACGTCGCAGACTCTAGATACAGATTCACTACGAGTTGCCTTAGTATTGAATCACTGTTGAACAAATGACATCGCAGAAGCCATTCGTTTAAAGCTTTGAAATTATAAAAGAAGTAACGCTATTTTATCTAACTACGTTAAATATATTATCCAAAATTCACGTAGCTGATGTTGACTTCACCTGCCACTTTGCAGCTCCCACAGAACCATTGTTTCGTTTGCAATAATCACTAGACAGTATCTGATAAGGAGCCAATAAACCTCGAAACAAGCTACCATAGCAATATAGCGGCTTTAAAATAGAGTATTATAACTAACCATATATTATGATTACTGTTTCTAAGGGTCTCATTGTTCAAGAGAAACACACTGCTTGTGGATACGACTCTGATTCTATCTTGGCAGGGAAAACTAAGAAAGAAACCTCAAGGTTTAGGATCTTCTGATATATATGTGCAGACAGGTAGCTTGTGCTTTAGAGGTTCAGGTGCCAGTTGCTGATTGAATAAAAATCATATTTAATACAACTACTATAGGTTCCAAAGCAGTCTGAGTATTCAGGAAGGGCACACAAATAGAGGTAGCCCGAGACTGAGCCCCCACAGATCCTTGGGCCGTGAGTGTTAACATCCATCATTGCATATATTGGGCAGTTTAAATCTTGCCGACTGCAGAAGCACAACGTAGAGCGAGAAAGTCTTCCAGTTTTATTCTAAGAGAAGGGGCAAAGTTAATCCCTGTAACAAAATATATCTTTTAAGTACTGTTCCAAATAGCAAGTTTAACACCATGAGCAGTTACACCTTGCAGAATTCGTACAGTACAGTGCCTGTTGGCTGACTACTACTTTGAGGAAGCTTTGAACTGATACGCATAGTTTATTGGAGCGATTCAGGAGGGACATCCAAAGTATTAAGTAGGTACTTCTTTCACTTTCTGTCCTTCATACAACTATGTTGGTCGGTTTCAGTTTTACTGACAATCATGAGCATTTCGTTCGAAGGGAATGTGTCAGACAAACTTAGTCTGTTCATGTAGGTGTGTAGTACGTACCAGAGAGTTGTGGAGGTATCCAGTTGCACGAGTCTTTAGATGTTGGGTTGAGAGACTGACCTCGTTATCATTTTGATATGAATATTACCCTCCTTTGGTGAATTTAGGCAAGAGAGATCCGATTTATTTAGTAGTAGATTCTCTCAATGTTTGTCCAAATTTGAAATTTCAGATCTGTTGAGAATACTATTATAAAACATCGTAAATGGGAGTCTCGCGAGGTTGGAGGGATTCTGAACGTGAAGCAGTTTGTGGGGGGTGGAAAAATGCTGCAGTTTGGGCTTTACTGGCCATTTGAGTGTAGAGAACCTTGTCGTTTCTATTTCGGAATGTCATTTTGGCATCAAAACCATGTGAAGATCGTTGTAGGTTTGGACATTTTGGTATGCCGACTCGAAAGGACAGATTTAGTTGAGGAGCGGAGTTTTAATGAGAAGACTATCTGTGCCACCTTTTTGGTTCCATAGGTTTGATGTCCTGGTTATGGGGGAAGTCAGAGGATTCGCCCGTCTTCCCCAGGAATAGAATGAATAATGCAACTATTAGTTTCTGGCACTGGCCTCTACTGAGAAACCATTGCCAGTTTCTGATGCTTGTACGTATCACACAGTCCTGCCTGTAGCATCTTATCTCTTAATAAGATGTGCGTGGGGAGGGATGAGTGTTGATATGATCAGCTGGTTCGATCAATGTGGAAAGGCCGGAGGTTAAATTCAGAAGTGAGTGCAGTCTCTGTGCGATCACAAATGCCTCATTCGTAATTTGCTTTTCTGCCCGCAGGATGAAAACACCTCGCTGTTAGTCGTAAGCTGGGAGAAAGCAGGAAAAACACCAGGAAAGAATGGCTGCGAAGTTGAACTTTATCTCATATATTCCAGGCGACGCTCATTCATCACTTAAACGTCTGTGCGTTGCGGATATTCCTGTAACAAGGCGGATTGTGTGCCCCGAAGGCGCGCAAATCGCCCAGGTCTGCACCCTTCAGTGACCTCCGCGTTTAACCTGCATCTAGGTCCTCTAGGCGTCGCTGCATGCGGAGGGAGGCACAGGGGAGGAGCCCAAAGGAGTGTACGTGGTGCCGACACTGGGTCTGCTCGCCTCGGGCAAACCGCGATCGGTCAAAGGTCACCGGCGGGCTGAAGCGCTGGAATAGCGAGATTTGTGGGCAGCCGGCGATGGGACTGTCTCCCTCCCCCCCCACAGATGTCAGCCGCATAAAATATTAGTTAGCGTTCGACCTCACGTGGCGCCCCGACCCTCGGAAGATTTATGTTCCGAATACTGTCCTCGAAAAGTGCGGGCTACCGAAAAAAATTGAACGACAGAGGCGCAGAATTGCCAATGTTTCCTGGTAGAAATTAAATATTTACTGGAACCATCAAATCCTCATTTTCGAGGATTTATGATATAAGGAGGGTGGCTCGCAACTGTTAGGGTAGATTATTGACTCCTGTCGGTAATGCTGTACAAGTTTTCTATTGTTTTTTTTTATTAAGACGATGCCAGGAACCAAGATTTATAACGCGCGTGGACGATTCTTGTAAAATTTCGTCGTTCATAAATGTAAATTTGATGTTAATTAGAATTTCGCCGGTCGTTTATCAAAAGAGAAAACTGCGAACGATGAAATATTGTGGAGGAAAAACGCGCTGAAAATTCATACGGAATAGAGAGGAGTATAATTAATTTTGGTGCGTTTTATAGGGTGCCCTGCTTCACAAATCGGGAGTTGATTCGGGTTCTGAGAAGAATTGCCGCTATTGGAGACTGTGGCACACTTCTAAACTTATTGGCCATTCGAAGAAAGACAAAATTTCAACGTATCACGTGACCAATATCCACAGAAATTGCGCGGTTCAAATAACATTTGCGAATGCGCCGCGATGTTTTTATTTTATATATCGATACCTGTACGATGAATATGGATCAGTGAGAGGGGATTATCCACGTGGCAACCAAGTGCTCTCCCTCTTGGGCCATTAAAAAATATGCTCGAAATTTATTATTATTTAATCAAAATTGGACTAAAGATAGTCCCACTTCTGCACGGCCAATTATCTAGAGGCTGTGGCTGATGGATTAAGTTGGCTGATTAGGGTTCTCAACTCTTTGTTAGCCCAAGTGTAATCCCGTTCCCTGTTTAGGAATTGACACGTAAAGGGCTTTGAGACAGCGAAAGACGTTCTCACATGGCTGAACCTACTTCTCAACCACACTTAAATTTCGACCGTGGAAATTGGGTCACCAGCCGCCTCATACGGTAATCTGTCATGCTTGCCGTCAGTGGGTCATGAAGATGAGGAAAGGCACGTCGTTTCCAGAGCGCAAGAGGCCCGCATTTTGAGGAGCGTCTTAACCCTTTTCCGCTCACCTTTCTGATAATAATCCTTATTTGAAGACGATAGACGCAACGAGAATTTGGCCGTCACCTTTGTTAACCTACGACCCGTGAGCTATTTTTAGCATTCACTTTGAGTTTGAATGCGGAGTGGCGCCATCTGTTGATGAAATGAGCATTGTAAACTGTGTGGGCTTTCAAAGGTCGTTTTTATAACGTCTTAATTGAGAGGCGTCGCAAAATTATCTATTTTAGTGATCAATACTCTGCTCGTAGCATCGGTGATGCATGTGGCGATAAAGATCTCGAGTGTTCGGAGCAAGCTCACTGACTGAAAAAGCCAGGGGTTAACCCCTACACGGAGAAAGGGTAGCGAGAAAATATAACTGACAGCTATAGGAGGAAAATTCCAAAATTACTGCAGAACCTCCCTCCACGAAGACAAATGCCATCCATCTAGCTTGCGTCTGTAGCGAGTGGATGACAGAATTATATCTCTCGTGCATCGTAACTTCCATTCTAGGCAGACCAGTGAATATTTCTTCTGTTTCGTCATGAACTTCACGTCTTTGAGGGAAGGAGAACGTACGTGGGGGGGATCTTGCAGATATATACAATCGCTCATTATGTCGCCCGCATCCGCTCTATGACTGTCAGTATCTGTGTGGTCGATTCTGTCCGAGAACGTATAGGTTGCAAAAATACCAGTTGCTGGTCACAAGGACTAGATGGCATCAACCTCCGAGTACCCATTAAAAAAATAAAAAAAAAGGATACCCCATAGGGTGATTTAAGGGAAATAGCCTCAGAGAGAGAACTCCTACTAGAGCAGATGGCGTTGAAACCCCCTTCCAGTTCGATCCAGGATTTCGAATATCCTTGAAAAGAATAAACAAATAGGAAATGATGGCTTTGGTCACGTAATCTTCGTCCAGTCAGACATTCTATAAACACCCTTCCATTTAATGCGTTGTATCCACCTTTTCATTCGATCCGCCCTACTATTAACTCCCCCTTTAATTTGATACACCCCTAGTATAAACAAGCCTTTCTATGTAGCTGGGCATAACTCGATCGAAATACGGTTTTATATCTTCCTTAAAGTGAGGCAATAAAACCTCCAATGGTGCACGATTTGTTGAGAGGCGAAGGGGAGGGGTTGCGTTCCGATTAGTTGGCGCAGGTATCAGCGCAGCGGTCAGTGAACCTATTCGGAAACAACCCTGTGTCTCCTCTTCCTCATGGGGCAGATGGATGGCAGGCATTGTCAAGTGGATGTAATGGAAGCCTTTATGTTAATGAGAGTATATGATATTCCCATTAAGGCGAGCCATTTAACACACAGCTTTATGACAGCGAGGCTACGGGCATGGCCAAGAAAGGACCTTTCTTTGCGATGGACAATAACCTATTACCGCGCTTTGTAGCGAGGGGCTTTTAATGCTGACAAAAATAATATACGTTCACCTTGGGTCATGCTTTATGGTAGTAGAACAACAACTAGCTGACAACATCCTTGTTGGCCGCTCATAAGTACCGTAACGCCACCTGGTGAACAAGGAGTAGTTGTTTGAGTTTTAAGCGAGTGAGAGCTAGCGGGGAGGATCATTAGTGGCTTCTTTAAGGGGATAAAGGCCCGACACAGTTAGGCTGAGATGCACATATGGACTAAGGTTGTTGTTAGGAATGGTTCCAGCTGTTGAGTGATTCTGAAACCCGCTAAACACGAAGGTTAAATTGACCATTAAAACTTCGAGCGTTGTAATCGCATCTAGACATTCTCTCCGCTTTAAGACTGTTACGGAAGATACCTCTCCCTCCCTCCCTCCGGTCATATGTTTGCAAAAAGAATTACAGCAGCCCTCGAAGACATTCTACAACATTCTGTTGCCCTTTAGAGCAGACTTTGCACTCAGACAGCGAGCGCCCATCACAGAATACCCTTCTACTATACGCCCACACGGTCTCCTTTTCTCCCCCACCCAATATAAAAAGCAGTTCTGAACGTCTCTAAGCTACTAAGACAGTCGTATGGTGAGTGAAGCGGTGGGGTATTCACGCGCAGCAAAAACAGAGAGAGAATATCTTTATTGTAAAATTGAAACATAAAAGGACATAAACAAACAATCATACAAAGACATTAAAAAGAACATTAAAGAAAAAAACATGCAGAGTGTTCTTCCACAGTATGAAGCGTGTTTTCTCAGCGTAAGGACATAGATCCGTAAACGCGCCTCTTCTCAGTTGTAGCGTGTTTTCATTTTTTCATAGTAAAGGTAAGTAGTCCTGTCAATGAGTAAGATGAAAGGTAAATTTGAATCATTTGCCTGTCCCACGTTTGGAACGAATCCATTTACTACGTATTCACGAGCAACTGTTCTTAAAATATTATTAAAATGACTCATCCCGTTTATCAGCTGAGTTGTCTCGAAGTTACCTTTAAATCGGCAGAAGGAAGGGATCCTTTCCTCCGGTTACCGACGATTGCAGAAACTGTCCAAACACCAGATTTAGCGAAACGGGTGGAAAGTACGATCGAGGACGATTCTAGAATTAGCGCGACAAAATGTTGGTGGCCCACATTCAATTCTGTGGGAAATTTTCCACACCGGATGGAAAACACCCGAGTTCGAATCCCTTCAGTGACGCCAAAATTTTTTATGGGCCTTTTCTCAAAACGTGACTCAGGAGAAGAACTCTTTATTGTATACAGAATGCACACTCTTGTACACAACAGCGTTCACGGCTGCAAGACAGGGGTTTACATAAAAGGAATAACGCGACATAATAAACAAAGGTGAGAAGAACACAAAAACAAAGAAGCTTTATGACCAATTATACAGCATGATTAAAGCCTGGAGCACACAAATAACAAATTTACACACGAAAATATATTTACGACAGCGTGTTAGCAAGCAAGGTTATTTCCAGGGAGAAGCCCTTTTATAGTACAGGACAGTCATCTGAGGAAGCACAGAAAGATTTGAACACTGGAGTGATGGACAGGTCCTCGGGAGCAGGTTCTAATGTCCTGTGATGTAGTCCTGAGAAGGAAGTGAATGGAGTGCATTCTGCATATATTTCTTATCGACTGCGAACGTGTAGACGATGCCGTCCAAGCAGTGTATGTACTGCATCATTTGCGCGGATAAGAATCGATCGGATAACTTTAACCGGTTTGGAATGGCCTGAAGGACTGGATTGGCCCTAAGGCTTGGTACCGGGATCCTCCATCTGCAGTTAGTCCGGAAGTCTGGTTCAGAAATAATGCCAACCATCATTTTGACAGCAAAGACGAGCTTTCTTACATCGATGATGGCACGAAGACGTCTGGTGTTAAGAGTTGCCGCAATCTGGGTGATCCCTGGTGCAGGAGGAAGCCGAAATTTCCATATGGTCCACTTTAATAGCTAGAATCCCCCTGCGAATATCCGTCTAAGCCCGGAGAGACGCATGTCTTGATGTATCTGTACCCAACAGCCAGATCGTGGAAGTGCATAAGTTGTTGCTTAAGCATTCACCGGAGTCGACAGAACTTTATTTGCAAGTGGTCTATGTGTGGTAGAAAGGAGAGCTTCTGGTCAAAAATGACGCCCAGATCGATATATTGTCGAACAGCAGAAATCGCGGATCCTCTTAGATTGGGGTGCACCATTGTTGTGTTCCGTTTGAACGAGAAAGTCAACTGTTTCGTCTTCTCAGGATTGATGTGAAGACCGAAACCGTAGAAGAAGGCTTCAAAGTTTCTGATTTTCTGTACGATTAAGGCATTGATGTAGTCAGCAGGGTTTCCAGGGTTGATGGGAGTGAACAGTTTCATGTCATCAGCAAAGTTGATGATATCAGTTCGGCCCGTCACGACGGGCACCAGAACAGCTGAGAACAAGATTCCAGACAGGACCCCGCCTTGTGGGACTTCAGCTGTGATAGTCCTAGTGTAGCGCAGATTGCCATCGGGAACAATAATAGTCCTGTTCTCAAGCATTCTCTCAATAAACCAGAGCACGTCTCCACCAATGAGGTAATACTCACGTAGTAGCCTTGCCAACGCGCGAACGGATACGGAATCAAATGCTGCTTGAACGTCGACATACGTAACGGTGATTTCCGAACCGTGCTCAAATGCCTAGAGGATCTTGGTAGTGGTGGGGACTAGATTTGTAGCGGTTCATCTTGATCGGGTAGCATAGTGGATCTGCGGTAACTGTTGTGGCATTGTTTGGGTGGTTAACGTACACAGAAGAGATTTCTCAAAGAGCTTTAATAGGCTTGATGCAGAAGAAATTGGACGGAAATGACTGGGCTGAGAAGCAGAGCTTATTTTTGGCAGCGGTCTTACTAGATAGACATGCCACATAGGAGGGAAGAATTTTTGATGAAGGATCTTGTTAAGTAATGACAGGATAGGATCAACAACTAATGTGCTCAGGCATTTGAGCATAAACTGAGGAATCTCGGATGGGGACGGCCATCGGAGGGCGAATGCCTGTGTACCGGCTGCTCCCCAGTGGCATAGAGGCCTCTTCCATGCAGGTCCGGTTTGCAGGAATTCTGGGTAAATTCAATTTTTAAGGTGGAGATGGACGGAACTCTAGGTGCCACCATAGACATGATGATAATAATAATAATTATTATTATTATTATTATTATTTATGATATCCTCTGGGTGAAGTTTAATCGCCTTCCTCTTGTTCCTAATAAAAAGCGCCCTAGCTCGGGAGAAGTCAGTTCTGTTCAAGAGTGAGCTGGAGTTTTTCCAAGTGTTGAAACTTTTGGATTCCTCCAGACCTTTGAATACTCTGTGATGGTTAGTTTCTTCGTTGCAGCAGAGAGAGAGAGAGAGAGAGAGAGAGAGAGAGAGAGAGAGAGAGAGAGAGAGAGAGACTGTCCACATTGTCATCAGGTCAATCCCGAGTTCTGGGTGGCATTCCTCAAGGACATCCCATGAGATTGCTTGAGCAGCATAACCACACTTTTCAGGATTGAGATAAGTGTTTTTCTTCCTGTTCAAACCTCGACTGGCTGTCTTGCATTCGGTAGGCTGGATATTTCCCGGTTTGGTACCCAACATCAAGTTAGTCGCAGCACCAAGTTAGCGGTCTCGGGCAGGGAATCTCTGGATTCTACCGGAAACTCTGTTCGTCAGGAAAACAGAAAATCGAGCAAACACAAAAGTTGCGGACATAATACACTGCTCGACTAAACTAACAGAACAAAATGTTTTTCATCAATATTTTATTGTGAACAGCGTCCCCGAAGGCGCATATTTGATATAACAGGCATCGTGGCATGCAAATTCCAAGTAGACAGTAGAAATCGATCTACCACATTACAGAGCCGCACATTATGTAAATTATTCATGCCTATAAAAACGAGTTGCGACCACATCACTTCTTTCCCTTCCTTTTTTTTTTTTTTTTGGCTTGCTCAGTGGGACAGCCACATCTCCAGTACTCAGAATGGCAAGTCATCGTCGTTTAGCTGATTAGCTGATTCTTTCAGATGGCAAGCCGTTGGAGGATTTGAAGCTGTGCAGTTGCAGGCAGAGGTGGCACGTTGCCTTAATCTGTCATGCAGTGTCGTCTCGGCACTACGGAAGCAGTATCCCATTAACCCCAAACCACCAAAGAGCTCGTCCAAACAGGTGCCATGAACATGTGACTTTCAGTCCTGACCTGTGGGGTTCAGTTCTTTTCTTTGATGAGTCCTATTCTAGCCTAGAAACAGATTCTAGACGTTATTTTATCTGGGGACAACGAGGAATGCAGTATTATCCCTCCATCATCAAAGAAAGAGACACTTACATCTCGTGTGGGATGGAATAATGATGAACAGCTGCACCACCCCATGTTTTTGAGAGGATTATCGTAACTGCACAGAGGTACCAAAAAAATCCCCGAATTCTATGTGCGACTTTTTAGGGTTTGCGGTTGGTCCACATTTTCTTTTCAAGCACGACAATGCCACTGCACACAGAGTTGAAGTGGTGGAGGAAAATCTCGAAACTGGAGATACCCAACGACTGCCATAGCCAGCATAAAAAAGTGGTTTGTATCCCATTAACACGATTACTAGACTTAAATCTGATCGAACATATGTTGGACGCCCTTGGGTGACGAATTGCACGCCGATAGCGAAATCCTCGATCACCTAAGGTCTGCAGTAGTGGAAGAATGAGATTTGTTGCCACAGAATCTTATAGACACCCGTATATCGCGCATGGTTCATTGCTGTCAGTCCTATTTGGCCGTTGAAGGGATCATACGCCTTACTGGTCACGTGACCATATTTTCGAGCATCTTGTATTGAATTCTGTATTCTGACCCTTTTGGTAATTCTGATATATAAATGTCCCTTATACGTATCCGAAGTTTCTCACCGTCTCCTCATTTCATCATTATTCTATGGTACACCACCAAACCAAATTTTGTTCCGCTTCATTGCAAGAGTTACACCACGTTTTCTACGTGTTCCGTTAATTTGTCGACCAGTGTATATATACGGCGCAACATGGTCAAATAGCTGATGCGCCTAAAACTGTACAACAAAGTAACGTAATGTCACAGGGTGATTTTCATCCAGCTGTCATGTATTGTCAATGGCTTCTGCAGTAGTGTATCGAGCCTTCTTTTCTCCGTTGTCCACTTTTCAGGGATGCATGATAATTCACAAGCTTTATCAATGATATCATTGCTGACTGTTTGAGCGGTCCACTTTTCCTGCCACCTGCGCTTAATGGCCAAAATTACAGGCATTTCTTGGAGGTGGAACTACATGCATTTCTGCAAATTCCATTGGAAATACGCCATCAAATGTGGTTTATGCATGACGGGGCTTCGGCACATTTTAGCCTCACTGCTCCAGAATTTTTTAATAATGACAGTGAATTGTTTTTAATACTAGGAATCTGAATGGCCTACATGCTCTTCGATTAAATACATTCGATTTCTTCTTATGGAGA
This sequence comes from Mastigoproctus giganteus, assembly GCF_048544385.1. Taxonomy (NCBI): domain Eukaryota; kingdom Metazoa; phylum Arthropoda; class Arachnida; order Uropygi; family Thelyphonidae; genus Mastigoproctus; species Mastigoproctus giganteus. Next base: position 179,146,562 of record NC_143583.1, on the reverse strand, counting down.
AAGCTCAAGACTCTTGTTTACACTACCTCGGTTCAGCACGCAGAGTTCTCGAGAACAGATCTTGAACGGTGCTCAAATAATTCGGAATGCTCCGGGAATTTTTGAACGTGTTCGACAATCTATGAGAAGATTGTCGATACCCTCTGAGACATGTATTAAAGAAAACGGGCTCTGGCCCATGTCCACGTGAGCATTCTTAATTCCCATGCTCACGCTCCCAAAATTTGACAATACCTCTCAAAAACACCCTGTATATAAATGAAAATCCTTTCTGACTGAGGGTCTCTATCAATATTTTAGGGCGTGCCATATGAAGATGAACATCTGGCATTCATCTCGAATGTGGCTGTGGCTAATTCCACTTAACTCATGAGGCCACTGTAAAGCACAATATTCCACCTTATGGTGAGTAAAGTGAATTGGTCTCAGGCCATTCGGTTATCTGGCTGGGGATCATTATTTGTAGCTTCTCCACTGGTCAAAAAATTACATCCACATTTCGATGGTGTTGAGCAACTGTTATCGTGGACCTCGAATGGAAGGCTGAACACACAACGGAATTTGCTACAGTATACGCAGGTTGTTCTGTTTCAATCGAATTTAGTTTGAGCCCGTACTGCTGCAAGTATGAGGATATTTTTCTTAAGAGATGTATTCATTTCTTAAGATGAAGCAGATATTTTGGTAGGTTTAATCTACGTTATGATGTCATCAGCAAACAGAATTATGTCTTCGTTGGAATTAAGAAGGGGTGCTGTGATGGACACGAAATTGAAGCCCGACAAGACAGTAACCTGAGATATCCTAGTTGAGATGCCCTCTGAGTACCTGTTTAAGAGAATTGCTAAATATGAAATCATGGATCGTTATTCCAGGAGTCGTGGAACTTCGGTGTTCGTACACCGAGGCCTCACTACATACAAAACACATCTTGAATGCCCTCGCATTTTTTGGTTTTAAAGAAATTCAAAAGCCTTTCTGTAAATTTGGTTTTGAACTTATTTTCATGATGTTTTTATTCCAACACTCACTTATTTGCAATACGATCTTTGATGATGTTGTTAATGATTTCTTTTTCTTTCTAACCGGAGAAAGAATTTATCCTATTAGCGAACTCATTAACAACGTCATCATAAGCGTTAATATTTTTGATCCCCTTCGGTGTAAAATTATATTCATCCGCCCCCTAGTAAAAGCCTGTATTTTATTAGTCAAAGAGTGCTCTTTTATGAATCAGTCAGCTTTGAGATACATTTTAAGCGAACGTTTCGTGTTATTGTGCCATAGATAATAGAAATTTTGACGGATCCCTGAATTGTAGAGTTCCTCCGAGGGCCACTCCTGCTTATGCTTAAATCCGCTACTGGTTCTTGACATCCCCAGTTATTATTATGTGCATCCTTTGATTCCTTATCCACGCTCCTGTGTAAGGTCATAATGAAGAGTTTTCAAATGGCTAAGATTCTTGTAAGTTACCATTCTCAGCTCCAAAAGAAAAAGGTCACTACTCGTATTTTTTCATTACGCTACCTTTTTTTATACTTCGGTCTTCTTGAACGCGCGTGTACGTGACTTTTCATTCCCACCTTTCATCAAAAGCTCTACGAACCCTGTGACCTCCGGACTATCGTTCAAGTGGATGTCACAAAGAAATAAATCTCGCTGCCCACGTCATAAATTTAAACTTTAAATTGTTTTCGTCAACAATGGAATCTGTGATGCACGTGCCTGTAATAACAGACGACCGTTCTGAACAACGCACCAGTTCAAGGTGAGCGCTTTAAATGGTTCCAGCGGTTTGGAAATAATTACTGTCGTTCACCTTCTTCCAGTCCACATTGCTGTGGAATAGAACTGTCTCCTACTGAAGGATTTATAAGATTCCCTTGTCAAACCAAACCGAAGTACCTAAGGTTCTCTATAGAAGGGATAGCTCAGTGAAAGTTGGAATGCCCACCTCCAAAAAGCGTCTGAACTCGTGGAATATTTTTAAATAATACGAAGAAATTGGAATTAAAATCGTATTGTGAACTAGAAACGAAACCACGGATTCTCCCCACAACCCCGTGAAAGTCTTTTAACGCCCCCCCCCCCCTGCAATTTTTAAAAACTTACTGCGTCTCTCAAGGGCGATGGAGAAACTACCATACCTCCAAGTTCAGGCAGTGGCGAACTTGGCGATATGGTAGTTTCGGGTGCATAAAGTGCTTCTGGAAACTACAATACGGCAAAGCCAAGTCCTCTTTGTGTACAGGTTTAATCGCCATGACTACAAAAATTGAAGCAAACTGTACATTTGCGAAGGAAATATGGCGTACTCAAAATATCACCCACACGAGGAGAAACGAGACACGTGCGCGTGCTATGATGGCAGTTAGAACGTGCTGCGCGTGCAAGAGCGATTATTCCTCGTGCTGGTGGAATAATCTGTCAGTTTCACGAGGAACTTTAAAGATAACGGAATTCAGGCACAGCACATGCGTTGAAAATATCGTTTGGATCAGAATTCTTCGCTTCTTTCAATTAGATCGTAAAGGCCATGATGTTTTATCAAGAACTGATAGGGATTCGTTATTCTGTCTCGAAATAATAAATAGGATTGAAAATAAGTGTTTCTACATAAGGAACCCTGACCCTGTCTCATTCAGATACTCAAGTACTGTACTCAGATAACAAATTTCAGTACAGAACGCCCTCTGACAGTATAGCGGTTTCGCAACTTATCACTCTTTTTTGAGAGGTCTGGGTTCGAGCCCGTCGACAATTGGAGAAATTCCTCAAAAGCTGATAGTCTTTTAGCTGCTGCTATGCATTCAGGACTTATGAGATCATTCACCGAACTTTTTGATCAACCCTTATACAATAATAACGACTTAGAAAATTCGCAGTTTCCATAATACTTCAACCGTTACTCGACAATCATCCCTCTTTCGAAATCCGTCAGATCATGTCCATTGCCCACTTCGATCAACTACTTGGTATGTACCGCATCCACGAACCTGCAGTATCACATTTATTTGGTAGGACATGTGCCCTACCAAGGGGGAGGAACGGAAAATACGTATCGAACTACGAAGCTCTAGAAAAAAAAGTTTGCATTTTTTTCAGCCAGTTATTTCCATAACTTTTAAAAGGATTTTTCTGGAAAAAACAATGAATTAATCAATGAATAAATAAATGTTTTTTTTTTCTCCATTAATAAACAAAAACAAAGAATAAAATAAAATAATTAAGAGGGCACTAAAATGTAACTCTTCGCGATCTGGATTCATCTTTGACATTAAAATTGATGAAGCATCGAGTAAATGTGAATATTGGTGGCCTCTCGCTGTATGCAGTAATAGTGGGTACAGCATGCTGTTTTGGCACTCACACGATCATCTTGGTGGTTGTTTAATTGGTTATTTAATTTCTATACTCCTTCTAAGTATAAAATTAAAATAATAATCAATAACAAAACATTTGCGGAACCCTGAGAGTCGTCAGGAAAATCTCAGGATTCCTCAGAACACAGTTATGAAAATCTCTGCTCTCGTTCGTTCGATTATTGTGTATTATTTGCACAAGTATGCGTTCGCAGTCCAATTTTGGTCGAAAAATCCTACTCCCTCCTCCTGAGATCGGCTATCTAGCCCCACTGGAAGAAGCTGTTGTTGTAGTAGAGTTTTAGGAGCATCAGCGACTAAGGCTGTATTGCTCCGTGTATACTGTCTGTATATTGCGTGTTTCCTGTAGTCTGTTTGCTGGACGAAAAACCCCAGTTTCGGGTGAAAAAATCATGCTACCCTCTCCTGAGACCGACTAACTTAGCCACGTCGTGAAAAAGGCCCATAAAAATTCCTAACGCCATCGATGGGACTCGAACTCGGGTATTTTCCACTCGATGTGGGGAGGATGGCGATTCTACGAACTGTGAAACCCACGAGGGGGATGCAAGAGGTCTCGAAGAAATTTCCCATTTTTGACGGAATTCGAAATGACATTTCTCAAAACGAATGCAACCACTACTGTCACGGAGGGCTTCGTGTTGTCACATTATGCTTTATGAACATAAAGTACCCTAATCAAACCTTATATATATATAATAAAGGGATTGGTTTGGCTACTTGAGGACTGTGATGGCGAAATAAACCAATCACGCAGCTAACCAATTAAATTCATGATATATGTTGCCGCAACATCACCTCCTCGCGATAGCATGAGTCAGTCTTATCATATCTTTGCCAAATTTCTTTATTCATTTGTTTATTACTGCCTTAAGATATGACACAATTTTCTTTTAGAATGATATGAGGGGGGAGTTGGTGTCAATCCTAATACACGATTACGTTACCTGTATTTTCGATTTTTTTAAAGATACGCATCTGCACTAAAATCGGATGCACCCATACCTGTTTTCTCTTAAAAAAAGTATTCAAAGGATGGTTTGAATTCATCTAATCCGGGGTCGAAATGATGCGATCTTATCAAACAATTCAGAGTGAGACAAATGAGCATTTTAGATTAAAGGTAAGGTCTGAAGAATAACAGAATAGAAATTTATCTCATCATACATTCATAACTTGTAGTTTTGACTGACAGAAATACTTCACGTTCCCTTCTAGAATCGCGGATATTTAATTTACCTGAAGAAGGGCTCTCTAACATAATAGAATTTAATTTTGAATAGACGAAGTTCCCCCTGGCATCCCCACCCGTCCACCTCTTGGTTTCATTCTTCTTTTCTGTGAAGTGAATGTCGGGTATTTGTATCGGATACAATCAGACATCGCTCTAGAAAATTGATAAAAACAACCAAATAATAATAAATGGACAATGAAGAGTCTGCGTGGACTGTAATCATGTTTATTATAAGACTCTACTAATCAGCCATCTATTTAATTGAATCTCATCGCGGGGGTTTCAATAATCGTATTTCATCAAGGGGTAGCCGCGCACATCCGTCTCTTTTATTAATCTGAATCCGAAAAGCAAGACTTCGTAGTAAATAATTCGAGAAATTTCTGCAAAAACATCAGTTTTATTTCTCTCTTGTCTACAGGCCACAGCAGAAAGCAAATGAAAAACATTCTGGCACGAGGATTGGATTAATGTACGAGATTATATTGCATGAACGCATTCTGTCTTTCTTTCTTTCTTTCGCTATCACTGTCTGCGTGTGTGTGTGTGACCTTTATCGATAGGACTTCCAGAGAATGAAATCTGCTTGTATTAATAATTCTTACAGAACATTTCATGAAAGGAAAATCTTAAATGCAGATCGTAGATTTGGATGGACTTGTCTTTGGGCTGTGATTTAACTTTTCCAAGAATTTTCTTGATCTTTGGAAAAGCTAAATTTTTCTTCAGCAGGGATGGCGAATGTTTCTTTCTGTCTGAAGCCGAGCTAATATTTTAACGTACAAATTCGAAATGATGCCAATCAGTGGGGTGTCGAAAAAAAGCTTTCCTAGTAAGAAGGGAGGCACTTGCATTTTCAAACGTAACATATTTTCATTAGGATTTTGGAGTAGAGGGATTTTTAGGCTGTTTTTTGGGGGGTTGTGATTCATACTGCGAATCGAGTAAAATAATAAAAAATAAGCTTTTATAGTTCCTTCCCTCCCATCCCCTCTGGGTTTAGAATGGGAAAATTCAAACAATCAACAAACGAAGAAAGTTCACTGCATCCTTGAAGGTATTTGATAAGAATACTGCCGTGAAGCATATTAGGGTTATTATTAAATCAAGGAGCCTTTACAACGGCTTTGAGTCCTTTTTTTAGTAACTGCTGATGGTCAACAAACATTGACAGAAGGAATCTCTCACCAGGGAAGTCTGCTGGAATGGACTTTAAAAATTAAGTGTTTCTGGAGATAATGCATAGCGCTTTTGGAGCAGTTAATGTTGTTCAACGACGTTGTCAAACTGGGGAGATACAAATTCCCCCTCTTGCAGTCCCTCTTGCAAATTCAGAGCAATAGCAATCGGTGCCCAAGCACAATGCGAATCCGAGAAGAGGGCGTCAGTAAATGTATTTGTTCTTCTCAACTGTCCCTGTTCCATTTTATTAGCTAAGAGTCAGTGGGCAAAATATTTGCACAGAGCGCGCAATCCACTGTCTGTCGCTATGCCTCTGCCTTTAGGGCATGTGTACCACAGATTCGAAACAGTGGCCAGCGTGATTTGAAAATTGTGGCACTTTTCACTGGTTTGAAGAAGTATGGGTTCGAGTCCCGTTGAAGAATTGAGGAATTCTTAAAATATAGTTTCAGTCACCATTAGAAAAGCCGAACACGTCATCATAATTCATTAACGCTTCCCCAACCCAGTATTTCATTCATTTATATGTATTCTTTGAGTCAGCTTATATAAATTTGTACTGGAAGGAATTTTTCTTGGTGTTGTAGTTGTTTCTGATTCACATCACTGCTTTTCCAGCATTGAAAAATATACAGAATGTAGCGTCTGTTTATTTACAAGTAAATTAAAAAAAAAATTAAATCATTTTCATATACACTGAGTTTGCTTTTCATTAGCAACACCCCTTTTTGTAGGAATGGGCTGGTCTGTGAGGCTGGTGTAGGCTGTAAGTCAGGAACAGCTGATAAAAGATTGTAGTTCGACCAAACCATCACCTTTTGAGTGTTTACTCTAGGAAGACTGGGTCGGCGTCGAGATCTTTCCGACTTTGAACGTGGAATGATTGTGGGAGCAAGACGTGCAGGTGCCATTATCTCAACAACGGTGTAACATAGTTAAGTGATCTCGTTCTGTGGTAACCTGAGTGAATGGCTCCACAGCGGTCGAACAACCTGCTAATGGTCACACGTGTGGTCGACGCCCATAGTCGGCGTCGTGCGTCTCCTCTGGCAGCAACACAGCACAAGGGGCCCAGCAAACCACCCAGCACAACGTACGAACAGACACCAAGACCACATGGACTTAGTGTTATCGGTCAAGCTGCACCGAGAATCTCCTCCAACTCTGTGTTGTGTACTTTTGTGACGAAATACAAACTCTGTGAAGGAGAGAGAAGTGTGTGATTCTGTTTCTAATTTCTACAAAGTTGTTGGGCTTGCAAATGAAGTCAGAAAATTAAATACTCTTCATTGTATGTCCACATATACACTGAGTTGGCTTTGCATTAGAAACACCTACCTAATACTTCACGGGGCCACCTTTTCTCGTAATACAGCTCGTACTTGTCTTAGCATGGACTACACAAGGTGCTATAGGGAGTCGTGTGCTAGTGTTACCCATGTGTTGCGCAATGTGTCCAGTAATGCCTGCACATGTCAGGTGGATGGTCGTAGCATCGAATGTCCTTTCCAGTAGGTTCTAAACATGCTCAATTGGGTTGAGATCGGTTGAGTTGAGCAGCCACGAGAGAACAGAGAATTCACTGTCACTTTCCTGATACCAGTTGGCAATCTGGCAGACCTAGCATAGTGCCTTGCCTTGTTAACAGACGTCGGAGTTGTCTGGATACAATATCATCATGAAGGGGTGTACTTCGTCGGTGACGATAGGAAGTAAGCCGTTGTTAACGGTGATCAGAGGACCCAGGGCATGCCACTAAAACAGTTCCAAAACCATAACATCACCGCTTCCAGCATGTCAAACACAACAGTAGATCCCGTGCCATGACCTCATGTTGCTTTTCCCACATGCGGATACGCCCTTAAATATGATAGAGTTGGAAACAGGATTCATTAGGAAATAACATAGCCCGATAGCGACCATCTTCCTACTCCCCTACATAAGTACTCTGACGCTATCACTTTAATCTCCCCAAACACTCACGGCATTGCCAACACCTCTTCTCACTTCCCATCCTAACACTTCGCCTGATGGGGCCCTACCACCCTAAACACTTTTGCTGTTCTTAACAGTCCACCCTGTGGAGGGTGGATTGCCTCTACAGCGGTATTTATGTGACAGTTCTAGGGACAGCCCTGTAGAGTTGTCTCTTCTGTCCCCATTCTTCTATGTTCCTGGTGGACGTCTTCCTGTCTTCTACTTTCTTCCGGTTAGGAAGAAGGTAGATGATAAGAACCTCCATCCTAACTGGGATGGAGCTTGAAATGCGCAGTTTTTAGACGAAAACACGTTGCATTGAGGATAATGTTAAATTTCCTCACATTAAGTTTGGGCGCACGCAGTACTTTAACTCAGGGCGCGTTTGAAAAACGAGACTCGTAATTAAAACATTTCTGAATCTGACCGTTTTAGAATTTGAATTTGAAGAGGCACTGTTTAATGAATTTAACGAGGCGTATATATCCTCTCCCTTTCAGCACAGAAGAATGTCAGGTGTCATACGAATCGAAGGCTGCTGTTAAATATTTACTGTTGTCAGTGCATCTGCTCACAAGCCAAAAATAAAGCATGAAAGCTGGATGTTTTCGTGCATTTTTGTAACACGTTAACTCGGAAAGTTCGAGTTTTTTTGTGATTTTCTATTTTTGCTTTAATTTGATACTTCTTATGCGTGTATTGCAAATAACTGGAAAATCCCCCCCCCCTGTTATTAATACATAACCCATAAACTACATCGAACGATCCATAAAGAATAGTCCAGTTAATGCTGTGATGAAAGCTGATTCTCTACATTTTTCTGGACATCTTGAATGTGTATGAAGTGTGATCCACTCGCAGTCCATAGCAGTGTTGTCGAGAGAGAGACAGAGAGATGCCTGGGATTCGGTGCTGCATCCTCCTACCACAATGTGCACCCGTTCATCACCATTAAACCTTGATTAAGTTAATTAACTGTTTTGTTTAGCTTTCATTAATACATTTATGAAAGTTTAGAGAGAGAGAGAGAGAGAGGAGGAGGAGGATAAGGGTGCCTTCCTTGACGTAGCTTTGACTTGGAACTGGTTTAATGTAATGGATCTGAATCAATGATTCCGTACCTCTCAGATCAGCTTGTTATTTATGTTGCGGTGTTATTACTTCTTCATATAATTTCTTACAAGACAGAGGACATGTGACATTGGCTAGCGTTCATCCCACAATTGGAAAAAACTTCCCTGTGTAGATTCAAATCCTAGTTTGGAGCTGCGCGTGTTATTAACATTATTAATCATTATTATTATCAAATAAAGATTGTAAGAAAGTATTGTTCGTCGTGAAATAAGCGATCTACCAATCATCTACGAAGATTGTTTAACTGTGCCCAAAAGAAATCCTTGTAAAAATACAGAATAAGAATATTGTTGATCTCCCTTCTTGCTGTATGTATAGCTCATGCACAATAACAGGCACCGAAACGTTGAGGGGAGGGGAAGGTGGGTTCCTGGGTACGCCCATATATTTCCTAAGAAAGCAGTATTTGCATTTTTTTCTTTTCCTGTGAGAATAGCTTTATTTTATTATTAATTTAATTATTGTGATAGAAATCTGCTTTCCCATTCCCTCATGTGTCCACCCTGGCTGCAGATTCTGACAACTTCCCAGTGTTCTCTACTTCGCTATTGATCACTAGGATTTGTTCAGCTCAATGATACTCTAAGCTTTGAATTGATAAAGCTAACGTTTTCTCCAGCCACCGTATACACACACACACACAGCTCTGTTACAGAGTTGTTGTCATTCCAGATGCAGCTAGGAGAAAGAACAAACAGTCCGCTTGATCCTTCCTGAAGATATTTCTCCCTTTGAAGCATATGTTTATGCACTACCCTCCAAAAAGTATCCGAGCACACGTCGGTTTCACGTTGACGTCAGTACCACTCACTCCAGTAGTGTGTCGATCTCCCTTTTGGCTGTTATGACACGCTCCACACTGCTGAATAAGCTTTACACCAACGAACAGTAGACTGTAGTGGACATAGTCCTCCTTTCCTTCTACAGAACAATGATCAGTTTAGCTACCAATGCAGAAATGGTTGATTTGGCTCTCCCCCGACGCTCCGGTTCATTTCATAGATATCCCTTAGGGTTTGACTTGCAGAATTGCTAGTTTAACCCTAAGGAGCTCTGCTCGCCATTCCAACTTCTGTACATTTATGACCATTCTCGAACATCGCGGGCAATATGGCATTTGATACAGACCCATGTTTAAGGAAACATGTTTCTGTATCGAAGAATTGCCAGATCATAGTGAGCATGGAGTTATAGAATCTAGCGTTCATGATTCTCTTCTACCAAAGGTCCTAGGCCATAGTACGAGAAACAACCCCACACTGTAACCCTATCTTTTCCGAACTTCGTTTTTGGCACACTGCACTCCAGCAGCAGACGTTCTCCACCCACACCCACATCTCCCATCGGATCAGAATAGAGCATAGCAAGATTCGTCACTCCTTAGAACCTACTTCCACTGCTGTACAGACCACTTGTGTTGTTTACTGGTCATGCAAGGAGATAAACCAAACATCGCCCACCATGCAAAGGTGATGTCTGGCATATGCGCAGCCGCTCTCCTCTGAAAACCGAGAACATGGTGTTTTGTACGTAGTGTGTTCATACGCACTTCAACCATTGTTGCCTTAAGCTCCTTGTTGAGACATTTGAGCCGAAATTGTTGTGCTACCCTTCCGAGTACCCTCTGACCACGTGGAGGTAGCTTCCGTAATCTTCCTGTATGTTTCTGGACGGTGTCGAAACCGTCAGTCGGCTTTGGATGGCGTAAGCAATGGCACGAATGGACAAGCTAGCAATGTGACATCCATCAGTAAAACCACCTGTTCGAATGGTGAGTGCCCTCTGTTCCATGATGAGAGCAACTTTGCTGTGCGGTATTTTTCTGGAATATGCAAAAGATAGGACTCAACATTTATGAAAATTGACTTAATTTATTTGAGTTAATTCAACCGAAAAACCACGCGGAAAAATATATTCCTTTCGAAAGTAGAGTAATTTAAAGATGGGCACCCTGTTGTACCAACTGAGGTAATTTTTATTTTACTTGGGATAAAATTTTGTCATTCATTTGAAACAGCTTTCTGACATGAACGTGCTGAATTAAGTCGTTCAAGTATAGACTGACAAGAAAGGTGTGGGTCTCAGGGAAGAACCTTACATTTAGTATAGATGTTGCGCTTTGTTTATAGACATGACCATAAATCCACGTATGAAGACCAGTAAGGATTCAACGTTTAGTTTTTCAATTAATATTTCATTAATCAAAAATCCTGGACAAGCCCACGAAGATAATATCCGATCCTTAAAATAAAAGAATATATGTACCATTCCGAAATGTCCCTACTTTTAATTGAAATTGCCCTTTGAATGCTATGGAAATATGCAAACTGGTTGCTAACCTATCTTTAATATCCGATAAATACGTGATGCGCTGGTAGAAGTTTCCAACACCGATTCATCTGATGCGAACCTGTTTGCTACGATTACTTCTCAAGTAATCGATGATTACGAGACATCGACAGATTTCCTGTAGAACGTTAAGCTAATCAGCTGTTTGCTAAGCAAGATGGTGCTCTTTGGCATTGTGACAGATGCGTAAACTGGGACTGAGTAAACAACTGGTTGAACGTTGATTGCCACAACCCACCCAATTTCCTGGAATAAATGTTACTAACTGCAGACACCCACTCCCTCATTTCCACGCATTTAAATCGCATTTGATCTCTGGAACGGCGGCATCCCATTGCCAAGGGGGGCATGTTTCTGAAGGGCGGCACAGCTGGATGGACCTGAAATGCTCTTCACCGAATATTGGCTTTGCTTATTGGAATATATTTCACCTTTCCAGTTTCTGATTTGGGGCTGGTCGGGAAAGGTCCTTCGGCTGATGCGAAGATTTATGAGAGTAAGAAAAAGAAAATTGTTTCATTTCGCCGAGGCTGCAATTTGACGGTGTTGCGGAGGCTGGTCGTAATCGTCCGAGGTGAGAAAATGAATTGGGTGGAGACACTGCGAGCTGCAGTACATCATTTCGATCAGAGCCGTGAAGGGATTCCATTTACTGTTATCATTGCTATTTTGCACCTGCCTTTTCTTCCCTTCATTACTGGCACGAGGGAGGAGCCAAATTGATGGTAAAGCCATGTACTTTACTGCGTGCACGGACAATATTCAACATGCGGCTACCTATTTCTATGACATCTGGTGATAAGGCTGATTTAGGATGCCAAGGAAGCTTCTGCACGCGTTTCCTAACAACGCCCTACAATTAGGCATGGCCGGTTACATAAAGACTGCTTGTGTCATTGGTTAGAGGTGTTGGAAGGTGGGGGGGATTCGATGTTTCGCACGTCAGAGCTCGTTGAAAGAATTTCCAGATATTTGGCCTTTGTGTTCACGTGGTCAACGTATTTTACCTACAGGTTTTTAGTAGGTGGCCGATTTCGAGGACTCTTAGCCTTCGTATTAGTATCCTTACAGGTTCGTCAAAAGGACAAAGGTCATAGCAATGGCGAGGATCAGATTTTCAGGGCTCTTTCGCCAACTTCCAGAGAGAACATTAAATGCCACATAGATATTCCGTGATTCTTCCTTTACTTTTCCGTGCATGCATCCAATCATGATGCAGTTTCTTAAGTACAGTCCAAACCACAGTAATTAAATCTTCTCTGATGAGCACAAAAGATAGTTTAATTAATTAGTCCCCCATTGTGTCCATCACAGGTAGAGTCTTATCTAGGACTGCAGCTTATCGTTAGTTTCTTATAATAATCTGAACTACCTGCTGGGTTTTTTTTTTCAATTTCAGTGTGGTATTCAACTAGCCCTTGGACGTTTGAAAATTGTCGCGGATATTTTTTCAAGAGATCATGGTCTTGAGCAGGGCTGACAGCAAATGGTCGATCGCAAAGCATATTTTGGTGATTCGCTGTGTATAGAATATAGTTTTCTGAAGAACACCATTTCCAGAAATATCCTTATAACTACTCACCTAATTTTGTTTTTTTAAGTTCAGGTTAAATACAGCATAATAATTCTAAAACAATATTTTAATGAAGATAGAGATACACTTGTAAAAGTTGTAATAATAGATCCATCTCGAAACTTTCCTAAAGAAGACCGTGATCTGAAAAGGGTGAAAAGGTTGCTGACCCCTAATCTAGAGGGCTTTTTCACATTGTCATGCAAACCAAATCCCTCACTTTAAAGGCTGAACTATGAAGCAGTTAGCTCAGTCATGACTGTGTGCAGGATTGAATTAATATTCATTTCAAGGAGGATATTAACTCTATGGGAAATCTCCCGCTGCTCCACTTCCTTTCAGTCCATCCGTACACGAATATAAGTTAACTACACTGGCTTATTCAAACCGGAACAATGTGATTCATCTCCTCATAAAACGAGATGGAAGAATTAAAATGACCACGGCTCCTCTCTGCCCGCGTGCAAAGTGCCGCTGTGCTGACAAGTGTCTCGTAATTATAATTTAATGCCCCGAGTGGTGACGTAACTCCATCATTAAACACGGAACTGTTTAGTTATTCCGTGACGTTCGCGAGGCCTACTTTTTATTTTTATTTATTCATTTTATTATTCTATTTATTGCACTTTCTGTTTTATTGGCATCGGTCTCACGCGAACTTCTTTTCTGGATCATTTAGATCTCTGGTTATGTTTAGCTCCGGTCCTTCATAGCGACATTAAAGCAAAGCAGCGTGCGACGTATTTCTTCTCAATGCGTATCCGTGTATGCGCACAGTATTTCTCAGTGGAAGCACCCGCACCACTCTACTACAATAGTGAGTGGTAGCAGATAACTCCGGTTTCTGGTTTTGTTGGGAACCATTAACGCCAATGCCTGTCTTAACATTTTGAACAGTGCTATGGGCAAGGTCTTTGGCACAGACCGATTCTTGTTTCAGCAAGATAATGTCCCATTTCGTACCGTGGTGTTGTTCGGTAAGGGTTCAATGATGAATGTATAAAAGTGGGAATGGCCGGCTCATGTTCCGATTTGAGTCCATGGAACACCTATGGAATGAATGGTGAGGACCAAACCACACGGCCCGCATTGGTAGCTTAATTAATCACACAGGAATGCTCCACTTTATCCTCCTGTTCTGGAGGATAAAGTGGAGCATTCCTGTGTTGGTGACATACAGGTGAATCGTACTGATCCGTCACCAGAACTATTGCATACATAATCTTCAGTGTGGTACGTGATCTTGTTCCTGTAACAGGAGTATTTGATGAATCATCTCCTTTGAAATATTTCGGCATCTTCCACTACTGTTGAGAGATGGATTCCAAACGGGAGTGTGTGTGTGGTATGGGTGTTTAATGGCGCACAAGCTGCTGTGGCTATATTGCGCCTATTCATAGGTATGTTGAAAAGATAAAATAAATAATTAATGTGAAGACGGTTCAATCTCATTTCATGCCAGAAACTAATCAGAGTCGCTTATACATTCCTATTTGTTTCAAATAAAAGAAAAGTTCATTAATATTGGCATTTTCACCAATGATATCATTTAATGTTATCCGTTCACGGAAATTAGCCAGAGAATGAAATATTGAAGTTCGATGTTGTTGATAATGTGGACAGTCAATCAAAATATGTTTGACGGTTAGCTGCTCAGAGCACTGTGAACAAAGAGGAGGATCATCGCCTGTGAGTAGATGGAGGTGAGTCAGATGAGTATGTCCTATTCTAATCCGCGCGAGTACCACTTCTTCTCGCCGAACTGTCTGAATGCATGAGTGCCAAAATTTTGGGTCCTGTTTTAACTGGAACAGTTTGTTATTTGTTTGTTTATGCCATAGCTCTGTCCATTGTGCATGATATGCTGTTTGAATTATAATATTATAATCAGAAACTGGAATAAAGGCAGAGGTTAAGTCTACTGTTGATGGATTTTTAGCCGAAATATCAGCCAACTCGTTCCCTTTGATGCCTGAATGTGCTGGAATCCAGCAAAAGTTTACTCGTTGCTGGCGATCTTCGATTTTCAACAGCAAATACTTGATTTGATTTAGTATAGGGTGATCCTTATAAGAGAAATTCTGCATTGCTCTAATTGAGCTCAGAGAGTCGGTGTAAATTAAATATTTTGCAGATGGGTGAAGATTCAAATTTTCTAGAGCTAATTGAATTGCATATAATTCCGCTGAAAAGCTGCTGTACTCAGGTGGAAGAGAGGCTGATATGATAGCAGAGGGAAACACTGCTGCTGCTCCAACAGTTGAATGAGATTTGGAACCATCAGTATATATCGGTAAGAAGTCAAAACAGTTTTGAATATGGCTAGCATGGAGTTGTTGCACATTCAGAGTTGGTAGATGATTCTTTCCCCATTGGAGAAAATAATTATCATAGGCTGGTTGAGGAAATGGGGTCCATGGTGGGCAAGAATAATTCTTTCTGTGTTGCCTACTCTGGAGAGGAACATTCCAATTTTGTGCTATTTCAAGGAGCCGTAGGCCTGCTGGGCGTATTTTATTTGGTTTATTTCTATAGAGAATGTGAAATGATGGATTAAAGAGATATGGTTGGATGGGGTGCGGAGAACAGTTTCGTATTCTGACTGCATATTTAAGTAGTAACATTTTTCTGCGTAGGTAAAGAGGGGACTCATGGGCTTCAATATATAGACTATAGGTTGGTGATGTCCTATAAGCACCAAGAGCAATCCTCAGTGCATTGTGTTGTACAGGATCCAGCCAGCGTAATACACTCTTTCGAGCAGAATCATAAACTGGGGCACCGTAATCTAACCGCGATCTAATCAGTGCTCTATATAAGAGCAGCAAAGTTGTACGATCTGCTCCCCAAGACTGGGCAGATAGAGCTCTAAGCATGTTCAGATTTTTCAGACAGGTAGTACGTATTACTCTAATGTGCTCAAGGAAATTTAACTTGCTGTCTAATATTAATCCCAAGAATCTAATATTGTTGGTAATCGGGATGCTGGAATTTGATATCTGGAGTTCAGGGTCTGTATGTAATTTGCGTTGGTTACAAAAGTGGATAGCAACTGTTTTCTGATGGGAAAGCCGATATCCATTGAACTCAGCCCATTTTTGAATTTTATTGAGGGATATTTGCAATTGGCGTTCAATAGATCTCATGTTCTGAGAGTGGCAAGAAATGGAGAGATCGTCAGCATAAAGATAGGCTTCTACAGTATTTGGAAGTTCTTTGGAAATGGAATCAATTCTAATGGCAAATATAGTTGCGCTCAAAACCGACCCCTGTGGTACTCCTTCTTCCTGCAAGAATGTAGAAGAAAGGGAGTTTTGGTATCGAACCTGGAAAGAACGGATCTGGAGGAAGTTCCTAATGAATATAGGCAAGTTGCCTCGTAGACCAAGCTTATGTAGGTCACTGAGAATGCCATATCGCCAGGTAGTATCGAATGCCTTTTCTATATCAATGGAGACCATGACAAGGTGTTCATTTTTCACAAAGGCATTGCGAATTTCAGATTCGGCCTTGATCATCAGATCTAGAGAGGACCTATTTTTGCGAAAGCCATGTTGACAATTACTCAATAGTTGTTCAGTTTCAATGATCCAGCTGAGTCGACTGTGGATCATTTTTTCAAGAATTTTACCAAGGCAACTTGACAGAGAGATTGGCCTGTAACTATTAGGACTGGAAGGATCTTTTCCAGGTTTCAAAAAGGGCAAAACTGTAGCATGGTGCCAAGATGTTGGATAAATATTTTCCCGGAAGATCCGGTTAAAGAAAACTAGCAGCATTTGTAAGTTTTGCTCATCGAGATGCTGCAGCATGACATAATATATGCCATCTGGCCCAGCTGC
This sequence comes from Mastigoproctus giganteus, assembly GCF_048544385.1. Lineage (NCBI taxonomy): Eukaryota > Metazoa > Arthropoda > Arachnida > Uropygi > Thelyphonidae > Mastigoproctus > Mastigoproctus giganteus. The sequence goes on along the minus strand of NC_143583.1, from coordinate 179,129,885 downwards.
ACTGTTTCTCGTTGTTTTTATGGCTTGTAAAAGTTCACAATATTCAAGGGGCTGATTATACGGAAGTGATGGTGAGGTTGTAAAGTTAATGGGCCTCTGTTCGGTGGAGGTCTTAAGTTTTTGGAATTTCGGAGTGTAATTTGATACAGCAGAGACTTCGGCAAAGGTTTTACCCAAGGCATTCGCTATATCTAGAGGACCAGAGAGTTCTTGTCCATTGTATGAAAGAATTGGGGAAGGGATGATTGGAAACTTCCCAGAAAGCTGTCTAATTTTCTTCCAAATTAATCTGGAGTCGGTATTTCTGTTGATAGTACAAGCAAACCGAGTCCAAGAATCTTTCTTGGCTTGCCTGTGAATGAACCGCGCTTTTGCCCTTAGCTTCTTGTAGCTAATTAAATTAGCTGTTGTCGGAAATCGACGGAATAAGTTGAATGCTTTATTTTTTTCCTTCTTTGCTTTCGTGCACTCTTCGTTCCACCAGTAGTTGAAGTGCCGTCGGGTTGGGGGGTTTGATAATGGAATTGAGTATTTTGCTGCAACTAAAAGACTGGATGTGATATAATCGGTTACTTTATCTATAGGTTGTAGCTGAATAGTTTCTTTGTCCAGAATGATTGCTGATTGAAATTTGGCCCATTTGGCTTTAGAAAATTTCCATTTTCTGCAGGGTTGGTCTAATGGTAGTTGTGTAGTGAGCAGGTTACAGACAATTGGAAAATGGTCACTTCCCAGTGGATCATCCATAGCGGACCACTGAATGACTGGAAACAGTATCGGAGAACAAATCGAGAGGTCAATTGCAGAGGTCTGTCCAGTAGGTAACTGTATATGGGTGTGTGTACCAGTATTAAGAATGGTAAGGTTTTGTTTATCTAGTAGAGTTTCAATCAGTCGGCCCTGTCTATCTAATTTAGAGGATCCCCATAAAGGGTGGTGGCCATTAAAATCCCCTAGCAAGCAGACTGGTGAGGGTAGCTGTACTAAAAGTTCTTCAATATCTTTGAAAGAGTAGGTATTGTTTGGTGGGAGATAGACTGAGACTAGCGTAAATGCAATCTCAGCAATCAGACGCACAGCAACGGCTTCAATTTTGGTTTGAAGAATGATTTGACTAGCAGGGATCTTTGAGTTAATCAAAATAGCTACACCACCACGAGCAGAGTCAGATGTATTCCGATCTCTTCGGTAGACTGAGTAGTTTTTTATAGAAACAGAGATTTTAGCAGTTAAATAGGTTTCCTGCAGACAGAAACCCACTGGAGAGTAGCGTCTAATTAAGTACTGAATGTCATCAATGTTGCATCTAAAGCCTCTACAATTCCACTGTAAAATATAAGGCATTATTTGAGTTTAGAAGAAGCTGTACCTGACGTGGCTGTCTTGTGGCGTTCTGGCTTTGGTTTATTTCTTTTTGGAAAGGTGGGGCGACCTGTGTCCATATCTTCTTCTTCTTCTTCTTCTGCAAATATTTCAAGAATCGGATCTTCCTGTTTAGATGGGTACTCTTGATCCATTGATGTTTCCTGAATACTCTGTTTTGAAGTTGAACTGGGATTATTTGGTGTGGTAGCAATCATTGGCGAATGAGGAGATTTTGCTGGAATCGTAAGAGGCGTATTACTTGCTTGATCTGAGTGTTTCTGGATATTGGACTGTTGCTGAGAAAGAACAGCTCGGGCCCAGTCGGAGATTGATATGTTGGATGGAACAGTAACATCAGTTTGCGTGGCTATTGTTTGATATTTTTTTGCAACACTGGCATAGCTACGGTTAGATATACTGGGTGCAATTAATTTTCTTGCTTCCTGGTAAGTAACTTTGTTTTCGACTTTATATTTTACAATTTTTTTCTCCATTTTCCACTTCTCACATGTTTTAGAGTAAGCAGGATGGTTACCCTTGCAATTAAGACAAGTCATTTCTTTTGCCGAACAGTCGTTTTGACTGTGATCAGAAGATCCACAGTTGGGACAAGCTGGGTTCCCTCTGCATGCCGTCTGAGAATGGCCATACTTTTGGCATTTGTAGCATCTCAGCGGATTAGGAATATAAGGACGAATGCGACAGAGTAGATATCCTGCTTTTACTGTTGAGGGTAGATTTGGACTGTTAAAGGTGAGAATGATACTTCTGGTGGGTGTGAGTATATTGTCCCTTTTAGTCATGATTCTTTTGACAGCAATTACATTTTGTTCATTTAGCTCTTCTTTAATTTCTTCTTCTGTCACATTCAAAAGGTCCCAACTAGATATAACACCCTTAGATGTATTTAGGGTTGCATGGGCAGTTACCTTTACTGGAATTTTTGCAAAGTTTGTCACTTTCAGGAGTTTTTCAGAATGCCTGCAGTTGACAGTTTCTACTAGTAAGTCCCCCGATTGCAATCTCTTAACCATCTTGGGAGACCCTGCAATACTTTCCAAGTGTTTTTGGATAAGAAAGGGGGATAGCTTACTAAGAGGCTGTTCTGATAATGAATGCATTATTAAAAATGCAGGAAACTCGGTCACAGAGGAAATGGTTTTTAACCTCTTTGCATGTGAAGAGTCATGTTCCTGTTCTGTGTCTAGCCGACTGCTTGTCGGTTGTAAAGAAGAAAACATATTTTGTTCCATTTTGGCTCCTTTTAGCCCCTGGCAGATGAACTTTTCTGCCAAGGTTACCGGCCCCGCCACGGGGAGGCAGGAGCAGTGCCTGGAGTGACCAAGCGAAATTAGTAGGAGTTAGTCTATTAAATATGAAAAATAAAGAAAGGTTACTTTCCTTCCTTGCTCTCTACCAGTACTTTTGATAAAAGAGCTACTAAATAAAAGGATTTCTCAACGAGAGGAACGTAAAAGAGAACGCAGAATTCACCAATGAAAAAGTCGCAGTGAAAGCACAAAGAGAAATCGCTCAGTCAATCGCTTGGCACCCGGGGCCGATTCCAAACGGCTGATGCTTAATTTTGAATGGGTGTTACCAATGATGAGTACAGTATGACAACTGCTTTGTCTGATCTTCATTTGGATTCATGCCTTCTGATAACACCTATCATTCTGTATTCTGAGTTGGTAATGTTGGTGTAGATATATTTATAGAATGACCCATTAGATTCCGAAGTTACTCGGAGGTCCTTGACACTGTCAGCCCAAGAAATGGAAAATTTTGCTGCGTGTATAAAGTCTGCGCGTTTCTGGGAATTTTTGTTATTTTTCTATGGAAAGACAACTGCGATGTATGTAGTAATTTTTTCTTACTGGTTATCGTAGTGTGGAGGCTACAGTCGCTCGACTCTGGATTGAGGAGTTATCGAAACAGTTTCTTCGCCCCCTGGAGTAAAGTACCATCTCCTCAAAAGATAATGTGCTTTGCCGGCTGAATTTCTCTTTACAATTTGTAAATGAAGGACATCTTCCATTTTCAATCAATACTACGTATGTATTGAGTTAAACTTTCATTTAGTATATAATAAAATAAAGTTTTACTAACTACAGCTTAGTTTCCAGAAATTCCTCCAGTCTTCCACGGGAATCGAATCCAAATCTCTTCAAACGAGTGACAGATGGTTGTGTATCGTGCCGACTATGCTGCCACGTTCAATCAGAATATATCGCATTACCCTTCTCGTCAGCATCTGCACATGTGGTGACATATTGATAAAATGCAACCGGTTTGGTGACAGTTGCACTACCAAGGAAGAAACAGCGCTGCTCTGGAGCAAACAGAAGATTACTCAGGTATGCAATCCAGTTAATTAAGATTCTATCACAATCGAACTGCATAAGTTTCTGAATCAGTCTGGTGTGTGAGCTCGACAGAGCGCTTCTGAGAAAACAGATCACGCCAATCATCTGTCCTGCATTCAGGTTTTGAGTCCACTCTGTCGTGGCCGAAATCAGTTAGACCCTGCGACGAACTCATGTCGTACAAGTTGAAGCAGTTGCTCTTGACCCCAAAGAAAACCAGAAAGTGTGTCAGCAACCTTTTGAGCATTTTCCTTACATGTGATCTTAAATAGACTGGTCTGAAATTGGACACGCTGGCGTCATGGCCCTGTTTTGGCACGGTGTGTGGTGATCGCCAGTTTCCGGTCTGGAGAGGCAACTCCTTAATGCAGCAACCTTACAAGAAATACAAAATTAGGAGTGTAAAGTTGTGCGTCTCATTTGCATGGTGTGCGCGGATGAGAAGTTCACGTTCGTAGATTTACGCGTGAGGCCATTCAGACAAACGTGTTATATCAGCAAACTTGTATAAATAGCTCTCCCAGGTAGCACTGGTTACGATCACGGTGTTTCTGTGTGAAAAAAGGCCTAGGTTTGAATCATGTTGAGGGGAGGAGTTTTACATCTTAATCCAGTTAGTCTGTCTCGGGCGATCTTTATGTGAATTGCGCAGTGTTTTCTCCCTGAAACTCCGACCTTCATTCTACTTCTTTATATTTAATATATATTATCTATTCCTTCACTACCCTTTTATGTTTCTTATATTTTCTTTATTATGTTCTGCACCATTTACCTTAGTGTTAAATCATCCTGCATACCCGCTATCTTAGTACTGTTCTCTTGCAGTCTTTGAGGTACTAGTTCCTCTCAGAGTACTAAGGCACACAAAGCGCTTGATTGCTACGTTAATCATTAATACAGAAGATGCAAGACCTGGGGGTATTCTCTTGGAATATATATTGGACGGAATTATGTACATCTTGTAAGCAATTCAGACTCACAAAACAGAACATTTAGTGAAGGCTCAAAGTTAGGAATGGCTGATATAAGAGTAGTGGCGATAAGGTTTTGAGTGTCTGCGAGGAACAATGGGTCTGTGTCGAGATCTTTCTGAGTTCGAACGTGGTGAGAGTCGTCTCGTAACACAGCAACGAGGCAGCACAGTGGTTTAGCTAACCACCCAGTAAAACGTGGAACAGCAAGACTGATATCCACATGGACTTTTTTTTTTTATTTATTAAACTAGGCGGTCCCAGTCAGCTTTCCTAGCAACACCCCTATTTACAAATATAAAACATATACAGAGTTGTTAAAATTAAAGTGTCCCTATGTAGAGGGCTCTGGAGCGAGTTCTAAGACTCGTATTGAAGAGAAATTTGGACAACAGGTACAATAAAGAATGCGCTCGACATTTATTGGAAGATAACAAAATTAATTACAAAATTTGTCATTATATTGCCCTGTGGCAATACAAATCACTTGAACAGCGCTACAATTGTTCAATGTGTCCTCCATTTTGGTCAACAACAGTTTCCATTCGAAGAACAGCATTTTCTACAGCAGAACGTAACATGTCAACTGGAATAGCCAGCACATGACGTCTAATGTTGTCCTTCAGGTCTGCCAGAGTTTGACATCCTTCCCGATACACCTGGATCTTCAAAAAACCCCACAACCAGAAGTCACATGGGGTTGAGGTCCGATGATCGGGATGGCCAAGGTGTCTGGAAACAACGGCTGATGACCCGTTCGTCTGTAAAGTGTTGCCTTAGCAATCTTTGAACACAACGGTGGAGGTGGAGCACTATCTTGCATGAATATGGTATCCACGTTGTTGCAGCTCTCGTATTGCGAAATTTGCCAACATTTCGTAATATCGCTGTCCAGTGACGGAACAGGTGCTGGGTCCAGTCGGTGTTACCTGTTCAAAAAAAATATGGGCCAATCATTAATGGGACCGTAAATCCATACCACACTGTCACTTTCGAAGAATACAACGGGACCTCTTGGATAACTCGAGGGTTTTCGGTTGCCCAAATGCTACAGTTGTGCGTATTCACTTGTCCATTTAAGCAGAAGTGTGCTTCATCACTCCAAAGGATGTTCCAGGGCCAAGCGATAGCCACAGTCATTCGCGCCAGAAACTGGTGCGAGTGTGAAACGAATATCTGCATCACCATGCTTTAGCTGCTGTAGCATGTGCATCTTGTAAGGATAGTACCGCAACACCTGACGCATTACTGGCCTTACAGTGGAATACGGCATGTCCACTTCACAAGAAACAGCTGGCACACTTGCGCTACCACATGGAGGTTAACTTGATAAATCCACGACAGCCATGGCCACATCTTCAACACGAGAGGAGTCCACTCGTTTTCGACCTCTACCTGGTTGAACACCAAGGTGTTCTGTCGCTTAAAATTTCGCAATCATTTTGAGGACAGCACAAACAGTGATAGGTCCACGTGGGCCTTATGCGCTTCTGACACCGGAATTCTTTGATAGCCGCAGCAGCATCGTTGCTGTTCTGATAGTACAGCTTCACTAATAGCGCCTTTTCCTGCAACGTTGTTGGCATTGCTGCTGTAGTGCAGGCAAACATCTACTGTATGAATTTGAAGAGCTGCTTTGCTTTTATACAGCACAGTAGAGCTGAGTAGTGGCGCTTTGGCAATAACTTACGATTATGCAAATAACGTAAGTTATTTGAGTAATCGTAACTAAGATAGTTACGCGCCATACAGTGACAAATTTTGTAACTAATTTTTTTTTTCTTCCAATAAATGGCGAGCGCATTCTTTATTGTACCTGTTATCCGAATTGCTCTTCAGTGCGAGCCTTAGAACTCGCTCCAGAGCCCTCTACATAGGGATAGTTTTATTATAATAACCCTGTACTTCCATTAGTTCGTGGGCGCCTCCGTAGCCAGGTGGGAAGGAGCAGCAGTGCGTAGCACACGCTTCTTGATTAGACCGGGGTTCGAGCCCGTCACCACCAAATACGGAGCATGCGGAAAGGTCAGGGAATGACCACCGCATATCCCGGAGCAATATGGCCTTAGTTGCTAATGCTCCTAAAAACCAAATAACTAACTAACTAACTAACTAACCATTAGTTCGTTCCCTCACTGGCACAGGAAGGCGGGCAGGGATCCACTGTCTGAGTACTGATAACACCAAATAAAGAAAAGAAAAGAACTGGAAAGAAGAGGAAAACAAAATCAGTACAGAGTGTGAAGTAACAGGAATCAGGAAGTTCATGGATCCTAAAACGAAACCTAAAAAGTCTCTGTCCTGCTCCTAACCAACTGCAGTTCGTTTCGGAACGATGGACACAAAATGCTTCGAACAGAATACGACGAAGGACGATTCATAGCTGAGCAATTCGCACAAGTAGGTTTCATGTTCTTATGTGGACATTTCTGATAAGACTGGCCGCTGAGAACAAACTTTCCTTTACATAACAACGTTCCGTCTTATGTCTATAGTGATGACAGCTATTGCACATTGTAGTTAAATAATACCTGTTGAACTTGCGACTTTTACAACCCATGCTCAGAACGATCTAGAAAATCTCTAACCCTAAAACTGACAGTCAACATCCAATTTCATTATTATTATAACTACTAACCCTTGAGAAACAAACTGTACAGTCTTTAGCAAACTCCTCCTCTTCAAGGCCCTATTCAAGTAAATTCCTCTCGTTGAACTCCTTCATTAAGTCGTGCTCTTCAGTATCTTGATTCACATCAAAAATAATAATACGAAGAGGTGGTCTCAAAGGTTTAGTCACAGAATCCTAAATTTTTAAACGTACATTGAATTCAAGCAACTGAACGTCCTTACATGTACTAACCTTCATGATTACCTGATTACCCCTATACTCCTTAATCCTCCTGACTTTCAATGTATGTAGTGATGACCCGGATTTCTCCAAAATAATACGTTTAATTTCAGCACTACAGATAGGTTTCACAGTATTTTCAACTTTCACAACCATAGCGGAAGTAAATAAACCTCACTGAACAATTTCTTGGTTTTACTATAAGGCAATGGTCAGGCCACGCCTTAAGTACTGCGTACAGGTCTGGAAGCATTTCAGGAAGGATGTAGAGTTGCCTGGGCAAGAAAGGGTTAAGTCCTGTAAATTGCAGTGTTGGAGACTAGACACCTGCAAGGTGATCTGATTGAGGTGTATAAATCCTTCAATGAGTTGAACACGCTGAATTCTGATGGGATTTTTCCGCTTGCTCAGACTAAGAACCTGAGGGAGCATAGATTCAAACTAAGGAAATACAGTTGTAGAATAGATGTGCGAAAACTTGCCTTTAGCCAGCGGATAGTTGATTGCTGGAACAAATTTCCATCTGGCATTGTGGAAGTTGATAGCTTAAATAAATTCAAGAACGAAGTGGACAAACTTTTAGAGGGAATGGATGTGTAAAAAGTTTTTTATTTTTTATTTTTGGATGATGCTACATAAGCTTGCTTTCTTGCATCACATGCCCCTACTACTGATCTTACATCCTTTTAAGGGCGTACTCACCAGATCTGTATCAGCAGATGGCTCTACAATTGTCTTGCCCTCCTTCAAAAGATTCACTATTCTCTTCACAGAGTCAACAAGAACCTCATTAGAATATTCCAAACGCTCTAAACATGATTTAATGGAATCTTGAGACTCAATTGTTGCAGAAACCTATCCACCAGCCGTTGGAGAGGATGGCGAAGAAGCACCACGATTGAGAAAGTATTTTTAACCAAGGATTGCCCACTTTGAAGAGTCGTACTGCATTTCACGTTTGCTTGCACCAGCTGTAAGTTCTCAAAGTTTTTACCATTCAGTTTGCATATAGAATATCCTCTTTCGCCTTCAGAACACCGATTTACATTACCTTTCACTCATTTTGCATGTTGATTGTGCGAACTGTCCAAATCAATGCGATTCCTCTCAAATTGGAACAACCAAGAGGCAAAACCCATCAGTAAGTTCTATCTGCTCAAGAAACCATTATAAGTAACTGCTCCACTCCGATTCAGCACTATTCAAGAAAACCCAACTTATTATTGTGCAATGTACTCAATACTCTATTCAGCAGAAGATTATCTAAATCCTTAAAGTCCAGTGTATTATCATTCCGTAGAGCACTGTGGTCATGTGTCTTCTTTTCCTTCTCTAAAATATGTCCATAGTCAACGCAATAGTAAGTAAAACTGTAACAAGATCCAGCTTAATACTATTAATTCTAAGATGTTTCATTTTAACCATATTGTCCATTCCCTTCAATCTTAATTCTTCCTCTGTATAACAAGAATCACCACAGTGAGGAGAAGGCTCAGCTAGAGATACCTTCCTGTCAGGCAAAGGAGCACCACTGTCAGGAAATAAATCAATCTGCTTCGGTAAACCCATAATAGACTTTAGTACATTAGATCCAATCACAATACTCTGTAAAACCAAGTCATGCGACCGTAATTCCAATGCAGCAATATCTGATGCAGTCGGTTCAGATTCTGTTTGTTCTGATTTTGCAGACTGTTCACATCCTGTCTCCGCTTCGTGTAAACCGAGGCGTACCACGCTGATTCTGATTCAATGGAATCCGATTCAGTAGATTCCAAGTTTGTTAGGTCTAATTAATCAGATTTTTCACATCGTATTTCCACTTCATTACGCCCATTATCATTAAATGAGAACTTGTTTGTACTCTCCATAATACCAACTTCCACAAGAAGACATGCCGTTAAGCAAACGCAAGCTGTAAACGTGGTATCCCAATTATCATTCCATCCATTTGATCTCTTTACTCCGTCTTGAGCAGACAAAGTATCACCATAATCATTTCGTCCACTTGAACCCGTTACTCCATCCTGACATACTATACCTTCTGAATCTAATTTCTTCTCCTGCTCCCAAAGACGAACAGACTTATGGAGGGCAGAAACTGATGAGACAAACCGCAGATGAAGCGTCAAGAAAAACCTTAAATCTACATTTATTGCCTCCACTATCCAAAGTGCACTTGATACCACCCTTTTATGCTTCTAAATCAATGTCTGAGCAGGAGAGCGACCTGGCGCACCAATATCCTCTGAAACACCAATAAGGTTTCGAGAGCCCATCTTAAATCCTTTGGCTACACGAGACAGCCTATTTCCACGAGATTTCACATATGAATCAGCCCCATGCGCTGTTGCCCTGGATCTGACTTTTCCTCTTTTCGTACGAATGTGTTGTTCTTATTCATTTTGCATACACTATTACAGTTCATTAGTTATTCCTGCGGTAGTACCTCTATATTCAGTATAGAGTCATAACTTGAAACATAAACAATCCCCAAGTCCAAAAACTGAATACTACAATCACCACGCATTAATTTATCCGATCCACAACTTTTCAAGCAATAATATCTTTTACCAGTTTTATTAAACAAAATTGAAGGAACACAAAATCGTACAGCTACATTGCAAGAACTACAACACCCTCTGCTCTATCCACATGGACTATGCGAAACTGTTTCTCGCGTACGAATTTCCATTCGACAATTGTTACGGGTCCCATGCTCACTGAAACTGCGACCTGCATGGGCACGTCAACGCCAACACTGTACCACCGAGATGTGGAAATCTTTCGTCTGGCCTGATGAATCCCATCTCCAACTCTATCCGCATTTGGAAAAATCAACATGAGACTGTATTTGTGGCATGCTCTGGGTACTCTGAACGCCGTTAATCAACGGCTCGGTGGGAAGTACATTCCTTTGATGGAGGAGGGTACTTCCCATCATGAAGGAGTGTATCAAGTATGACTAAGCACCCCTTCAAGATTAGAGTATTGAGACAATTCTGCCATCTATCAGCATAACTACACGCAATGCGGCATGGACAGATCGGTTGCTAACTGATTTCAGGAACATGGCAATGAATTCTCCATCCTTCCATGGCCGCCCACCTTACCTGATCTCAACCTAGCATGTTGGGAACCTACTGAAAAGGACATTCGATGCTACGACGATCCACCTAACAATGTGAGAGCATCACTGGGCACGTTGTGCAATGCATGGGTAATATTACCACCGGACACCCTGCAATACCTTGTGGAGTCCATGCTAAGACGTGTACTTGCTGAGTTACAGGCGCAAAAGGTGGCCCAACAATGACCTTTAGCATTAATACCTGCACAAATCAACAAATATTTTTCATGTTATTTGTACCGCTTGTTAGAATGGATAGCGTGTGAATGAGAATGCAACTGGATTCTCAGCAAAGAATAAGCGGGAGATTGTTTATCCGAACCTGGATTTGGCGATGAGACCACTTCCTCACGACGACAGTATGCCAATTCCGGTAGCATCACAACATTCACAGTATGGGCCAAGTTCTTTAGAAGACAAAATGATGAATGGGTGATTGCAAGAGACCTGAGAATTTCAGTCGATCCTGAGTACACACCCAACAAAGACACATCGAAGCTGAAGCTGTTTATGCAAGATGAGTTGAATGACCTCATTAGAGATCTATCCCTGTCCAAAGATAAAAGCCAAGCTTCTCGCCCTTCCACTAAAGAAGAAACATTTGGATAAGAAGAAAGTCGAAGTGTCTCGTCGTCGAAAAAGAAACCAAGTTTTGGTAACGTTCTTTACAGTAAATAGTCTGCTCTGCTACTGTCATGATATCAAAGGAGTTATTAGAGAATTGTCACAAGTACATTTTACATCTGAATGACGCCTTTTCGTTGACTCCTCATAGCGAAATTTGAAAGCTGTTATCCCCCCCCCCATTACTCACTTTGTTCCTATCAGGCGGAGTTGGACTAACGTTAACCTAAGAGACAACACACACAAACTCTATTCCTCTCAAGGAGATATGCTATAACATGAAGAAACTACGCCAAGCAATTCAACAAAGTATTCATTAATGAAATATATGGGTGATCGTAGGTAGATTAGTTGGTTTTTGTAGGGTGTTAGGCGCATCGGGAATTTAGGCAATATTGTATCGTATATAATGTCTGTAAATTGCTAATGTTCTGTTGTCGAGTTGTTCTTTGTTGGAGCGAAAATCCGAGTTTCGGGGAATAACACCATGCTACCAACGCCTGAGATCGACGAACTCAGCTACGTTGTGAAAAAGGCCCATAAAAATTCCTCGTATCATCGATGCGATTCGAACTCAGTTCTTTTCTATCCGGTGTTAGAAGAACGGTGGTTATACCAATTGTACTACCCGGAGCAGTGACTTCAAAGTCTTAATGGACATGTATGGACGGTTCACAAAATACTGTTGTGTCCTATGCCTTTGTGGTTTTGTGGAAACGTTTTGGGTAACAACAGCTCTTCTGCACACAGAGATGGAGTTCAGAAACTGCTGGATGCAAATAAAGAAATGGGATGTCGTATGTTGAAACTTCCTTTCGCATTTAGACTTCTTTCCCAAAAACCTTGGCACAGTGAGTGATGGGCAGAGGACACGATTCCACCAATACGTGTATTCAGTGGAAAATCTCTGCCAAAGTTTCTGGAATTAATGTAAGTTGGCAGAATTCTGCTGGATGTTGTGCCCTCGTGGGTAGCACAGTTGGTAGGATCTCCGGCCTCTCCACGCCGGGTGGAAACGACCTGAGTTCGACTCCTGTCGATGACGGGAGGAATTTTTCACAACGTGGCTCAGCTAGTCGGTCTCAGACGAGGGTATCACGGTTTGGGTTTTTCGTCCAGCAAACAGAAAACCGACCTTAGAACACACTCGCAAAACTGGCGCAGAAAAATGTGTTTGAAGCCCAGCTCTGTCTTCACCAATCATGTAATTCTTAATGAACGCAATTATTACAGACAGTATATCTCCAACTTGAACTTCAATTCCCATAACACAAAATCTCGCCAATATAAAATCCTCTCTAACCAGTAGACTGCCTTCGAAATAATGTAACTTAATTCATATTGCACTCGCGCAATTAATTCTTTCTTTTCAATTTCTATAACACCACATAACGCGATGCCTGTTATTCACAAACCGAATTCGCAATACCTGTCTTCGACAATACCTACAATTCATAAACCTGTCATTCGCATAATGCCTATTCATGACGGATGCATCCATCATTAATTTAATCTCTTTTTCTCAGTTACATTCTTCATTCAACTTAATAATGAAATTCACTCCCCAGTCATCTGAATTTATTTTACTTTAATACTTATTTTACCTTCGGATCGTTACGCGTTTCTAATTTACTCTCTGTCCCTCATATATTTCTCTTTTTTTCTCTCTTTTTCGCAAACTATAATACTAATGTGAAGGAAACTCTGACTTATCGTTAAATGATACAGTCTATCTTCTTATTCACTTTTGACTTCATTAAAAACCTTAATCATACAGTAGCCTATTCTCTCTCCTATAATTATCTCAGTTCCTTGAGCAGCTATTAATGTTTATCGACAATTCTGGACCACTCGTGCATTTTTTTAACGACTTCTATTTACATCTCCAGGACCATCCTCCTGACATAAGAATACTTCATTCTCTCTCTGCAGAGCATTATATTTTCACGTCATCAGTTCCCAGTTCTTCTTGTGGCTAATAGACCTGAACACCTGAGCTCAACCAGGCAATTTTAATACCCTTACACCCGGTCCATAACACACGCAACAGGTCGTAGTCCACCAATAGAATGCTACATTTGCTTCCTGCCATCTATTACCGCTTTCCATTTTCTTTCTTTTTTTTTTCTCAGCTGCATGACATAAAACTTGACGATTTACTATTCAACGGTAATTTAAAATTAACCCTTACTTTTTAATAGCTTTGCTTCGTTGTGGCCAAAACAAGATAACTATACTTTAAAACTACATCTTTCACTGTGAAATTTCATTTCTGTTTTTACACGTTAACTACATCTTCACTCCTCGAAATCAAACTACCAATTCTCTTCCAAAAACCAAGGTTACATTACACTTATTTTCTACTATAAAATTTACATATATATCTCTTTCGTTTTAATATTTCCTCATTACCTATTAGAAATGGTAGAGTGAGAATTGTTATTTTTTGAATGGTTGCCTTTTCCTATTCGTCTAAACCTTCAATTTTATAAATATTTAAATTTCTTCTTTGTTTAGTGCGCAGTTTTGTTTAGTGACTTTTATTACTGACAAAATGATGAGGGAAAACAGACCATCTCCCCTCCCTCCCTCTCAAATATTTAATATTAAATATTTTTTAAATTTAATTTTCCTTTAGCCAGTGAGTTAAGGTCGTTGATATTACACTTCATGTTATTTATTTCGCTTGTATTTTTTGCGTAATCTGTGCAGATTTAGATGTTCGAATATTGATGTGTCTGGCACGTATTGATGAGAACAACTTTATGAAACAGGAACTGGAAGCAACCAAATCTGAAATATTTCCATCGTACAAAGTGATCGCATTGTACGATGGGAATATTTCTTCTACTCTAGTAAACATCTCTAGCGTGCGTGGAGAACTGGAATTTTTTTTTAAAATATTTTTCAGATAAAACCACGTTGTGAAAAACTAACTTGGAATAGCTGGGAGGATAGGAAAGAGTGTGCTGAGGTCAGACGCTTAAATTCTGAGGACTTCACCCAAGTATAGAGCTTTAAAACGGGCGCATCACCGATGGAGGAAATGAAAAAGAAAATTGCAGATTTATGTGGCTGTAAGATGAATGTTGTTTCGCATCAAACCTTGAACAGACGGACTCGAAGATGCTCAGAACAAAAAGTATTTGGTGTGAAATCTCTGATTTTTTCCCCTTTATCCTCTTTCTTTCATTTGAAAATATTCAAGAAAAGGCACGAGGGATAAAAATGCATCTGAAAAGCAAGAGAAACAATTTCGCTGCATAATATTTCTATTCTTTTAACGATTAGTCACTCATGAAATAACCTACGATTTTCATCCCGGCTATTAATTTGTTTTATTAATGTCTGATGTACATCACTTGCAAATAAGACTAGTACGGCTTTAAATACTAGAGAGAAGGGGAAACAGCTGTGTAAAGTAATGGTGGGGAGGGAGGGGAGGGGAAGGCAGATACAAAGACCGAAAGAAAACCAAATGAAAGTGCATATTGATGGCAGTTACAGGGAAGTTCGAAGGCGTTTGGAAAGTCGTGACCAAAACTGCTCGTGAATTCCCACAGGGGTGGTTTAATGTAATTATAGCTGAAAGACTAATGAATGAGCGAATGAGGAAGTTGTAGACAAGAAAAGGTTAAGGATTATGTTATTTTTACAAGACATTCATCGCCTGCGGCCGGGTGCTAAAGACACTCACAAACACGGAAGCCTGAGGATGGCATTGCCACATCTATAGAACTTCCTGGGATTAAAACTCGCGCACTTCAAAGAAATCACTTTATGCGCGGAAGGAAGCCTTTCACATTCTGTTAATAAATTGTTATTATAGTCTAATGATAAAACGCGGAGGCGTCGGGGAGGGGGCAGGCAAATCAGCTTCCCTGGGCCTAGACATCGTGTAGGGGTTCGGGATTTTGGGACTATAGAAAAGAAGAATTGGATGGAGAAAGCAGATCTGAACAGGCACTATCACATGCATCCTGTGTGTGCTTTCAGCCGGTGGGTTACAAACAGTGGTCGTAAACCATTGGGCTACACAGAGTAGATCCTCCCAGGTAGATGGCAAAACCTCTGGAGTTCATGACCCAACCGCTTAGCCTTTTCAGCCGTATAATGTCGTCCAGAGAACCCAAAGAACTAATTTTATAAAGTAGTCGAAAAACATTTGATGCTACTCAATGGAATCTCTTTGCAATTTTCGTGGATCTCTTTATAGTCTTCATGCAGTTTGTACGTGTGGGTCGACGTTTGAAATATCAGATATGATGCGTCACATTAATTACCTTTTTGTTTTCACAAACCTCAATGTGTCAGCTGATCTCACTTGCAACTGTTGGCAAATTACTTCATCTACTGATACTGTGAAACAACTGCGAAGCGTTCCTTCTACACGTCATCCATCGATCCATCTGCGAACTATTGAGTTCATTTCTGTGGAAAAATATAAATTGGTAAGCCGTTTCCTTCCAGCTCCCTGCTGGGACGGCTGCCAATTCTTTTGCAGCATTTCATAGACTCAGGAATCCTCCATCTCTTTTGAAGAGGATCCTCGCAGTAAAGAAGAACAGCGCTCAGAGTCGTAACAGGGACAGATTAAAAATTTTGCACGCTCCAATAATTTAACAATGACCCACCCAAAATGCATGTATTGGCTCACTCATTTTGCACGATTTATGATTAAAAAGTAAATAATTTAAAAGAAATAAAAATAATTATTTAAAAGTATCAAAAATAATAAATATGAAACAAATCCAGTGCCATATGCTGTCCCCCCTCTCCCGCACTCATCCGGGTATTGAAGCGTAACATGATTCATACGCTCCTAGTTCTCTACACAAGGGCTGTTGCCATCATACTGTAATATGCTAACACCAAACTGCAGTTCATTGCAGAAACAGCAAACAAACAAAAGATCTCGTTTATCGATAACACGCCACGAAGGAATCGGCAGAAGCGACACGACTGCAATTTTCCCGAAGCCCACGTGCTCCAGCATGTACGGTAGTAGCGAACCTGCAGATTCGTAATGAACAGCTAACCGATGCTTTCGCGAGCAGCACAGTGGTTATAATCATCATCCATCCGCCCCCTTTCCCAAGAAATTCGGGTTTTTCGCCAGCAAACAGCAAATCGACCGAATACATTTACAGACGCAATATGTATTGTCTTAGTTAATTTGGCGCTTAACCCGCCCTCACAAGACACACAAGTTAAATAAAAAACATTTGTGGAAACCTTGAGATCCCTTTAGGGAACCCCAGGATTCTGCGTAACAGACCGATTTCATCTGTTCTCCTTAAAATTCTGGATACTACCAATCCTAATTAAGCTTCTTATTCCACGACTCCAGAGCAGTTTCGTTTTGCAGTGCCCAATAGGTCCACGGTAACCAATCTTCTTATTAGACGCAAATCCCAAATGGCAATAATATATGCAGACATGGAAGCCACCTTCGACAGCCTGAACACAGCCCTGTTACTTCTGCTACAATCCTTCTTGGGATGAAATGGAGACTTGCTGGATTTCCTTACTGCACTGCTGACGAATAGGAGTGTCTATCTAACCATTCAAAACAAGACCTTCATCCGGAAGATAAATACCGGTATCCTACGAGGAGGGGTCCTGTTCACTGTGATTCTTATCCCCTTCATATGCTCTCGAACTGATTATTTAGTATACGCAGATGATATCAAGCTACTTACTAAAATCTCATCGTCTGCTGACTTATCCTTTATAACTTCAGGCATTAATGAGAGCACTTGCCAGTTTTCTGCTCAATCTCGGCCTACACCTCAACCCACACAAATCGACCGTTATGGTATTCTCTCTGAGAAACCAACCTACTGTCATTCAATCTACAATTGAAGGGTCGCCAATATCCCTAGCTACCAGTCATAAAGACACCTCCTGAAACAGTTCAACCGGCTTCATTGGAGAGCGATGCAGCACCTGCTCTACACTCACGATAGCGAAATAACCAGCATATACTTACAGATCTCACTAAATCCGCAATCCCGTATGCCGCAGGAATCTGGGCCTCAGCTTCTCCCTCCCTACAGAAGCTAATATTCAGCTCCGAATACTGGACCTTGAAATGGTCGACTACTAAGAGCCACTTCCACCCTTAAACTAGAACCACAGATATGGCTCAACGTCCCGAGGTTGCCAGTCTTCATCACTATGAGGTGATGGTGAGATAAATGTTCCAAATATTTGGGATATATGTAAGTGGCACATCTTTCCGCAGTCTCTGAGATCAAATCCTCAAATCATACTAAAACGGAACCGGCTGAACTTGTGTGATCGATTCTTACTGGCTCAAGCATCTCCATGCATACAAGCCCTCCAAATAACGGAAGTAGGTCTACAGAAATTGATGACTGATAAGAAGCGCAGACAGCTTCTCACAGAGTGGATCTCTCTCTCTCTCTCTGAAGGCGAAGTAAATGGATTCAAATAAAAAACAACTGCGTGCCAGTTATGAGTGTGACAAAGTTTTCAGGCAACTACTCCTGCTCACCGATGCCTTGTGTGTGAATCAGAAGTGTTGTTAATGTATGGACATGAGTATAAACTGAGTAGTGAACTCGCCGAACTGTTTTCTACTTATTTTGTTCTAAATGTATATAACGCAAGATTATCTAAGTAACATCCTTTCATTGTAATTATAACCCTGTCACGATGATGATAATAATAGTGTGTATAAAGTTACGTAAATATCTCAATTTATATTAATAATTTCTCAACCAAAATGTAAAGCTCCTGGTCCTGCTGCTGTGATGAGCATATATTAATCTTCTTCTTCTTCTTTGTCTTTGCCTTTTCCCACGTTATATGGGGTCGGCATTCAATGTTCCCAATTCACACTTTACATCCTCTTCTTCTCCTCTAGTTCGATTAACTTCTTAACTGGAACACATCTATTGGTTTTGGCATAATTTTTACGACCGGATGCCCTTCCTGACGTCAACCCTCCCCATTGATGAGCATATATTAATAATAGATTGTAATCTGTGTTATGGGCACTTACTAGTAGTAAAGATTATTTACTTATTTGCACTTGCCTCTGATTTAGGTGAACAGAAAGTTAATCGTTTTTTGTGTAATTGCCAAAAGACCATCGACAAGTTGATGGTAGCCAAATGTCTACTGGTTACAAACTCGACCCGATGAGTGTGCATTGTCTAGGTCGCAACGCTTTCTGCAAGACTACTGTGAAGATTCAGCACGACCAGTCTGCGTAGACAGTAGTCCATTCGTCCTGCATTCGAATCTGCAAACATTCTAAGTGAATGAACATAAATGAGTTTTCTCCTCCAATTTGCAGATGACCACCACGTCCTATTGCGGGTTGCGTTGCAAGGCCTGTTCCAGCCGTAAATGTAAGGTTCCCCCTTTCCAGGATTTTACCGGGTCTTGTCATTTCAAGGAAAACTGGGATAGCTAGGCTAACAGTGTATTCAGCTCAGTTCTCTACCCTCGCAACTAGCGCAGTGGTTGCGATCGCTGCCATTCCGCACTATATGGAATGGATTCAAGGCTTGGGTTCGAGTCCCGTGTAGACGAAACTCAGGAGCTTGTCGATCTCTGCAATGTTGTTCAGCAAAGCATACACAGAAAGAGAATAATCCGGGTTCATGAGGACTGATAACAAAAAAGTTTCTTCCATACGTGACAAGGCGGGCATAGGTATGCCAGCTTGAGTCAATCGCAATCGGCAATCCACATACTTTATTATTGGACATGGCTCGTTTTTTTCTCAACTAAATGCCTTGAGGGTTAATGAGCGCACAATGTACGTTTGTACGACACGAGTATCAAGACCTGAGAGAATTATTAGTGGATTATGTACCCAATCTTCAGTCATTGATACCAGGATTTGTGGTATGCCTTCTTCTAGAAAAAAAGAAAAACTTCTGGTGTTTCAATCCTTTGCTTTGAATTTTTTTTTTTTTTTTTCGAAGAAGAAGACATGTACGTCTGCAATTGGAGCAGACCCAAGATGGTTAGGCTTGAGAGGAATGACTGACAAAGAACAACGTTGGAGGTGAATGGCGGAATTCGTCTCAGTTGGCCTCTAGCTATGGTAATGGAAACCTTAATTGATTAGGATAGGCATAGGATGTGAGGTATCGTTATTCCGATTAATGGTGGGATTCTTACCCTTATATAACATTAACCTTGACATCTGTAAACGGAGGAAAGTTGTCATCATCATTTAAGCATCTCCTTGTGGTGCTGGGTGTTATCATCATCTGGACCGGACAGCTTCTTGCGCCACTCGTCTCAATATCTCCTTACGGTACTGAATGCGGGTCTTCCCAGATTAGGCAGCTCCTTGTGCTGTTCAGTTCTGGACTGCCAAAATGTGTGGATGGGCTGCAGTTCGTAGTGTAAATTGTGTCTTTTAGTATGTACAGTATTGTAATATACCGCGAGGATTCCATAATTTGGCAGGGAACGCTTGGTACGATACATATAAAGAACAAACCCTGTTCATTAGACAGGGTTTGTTAATGCTGAAGATCCAACCCCTGTGCCTGCCAACCGTGGCAGTTGTCATTAAAAAAGTTTTTCGTTCTTACATTTTAGTTTACATTCACTTCTTAGTAAAAATTAAAGAATATCCTCGTGTTCTAATGTTAACCTCTTGCAGGATGCCACGATGGACTGCCACAACTTGTACGCTATTTATCTAAAGGTATTCGATGCAATCCAATAATTTACAATTGCACGTTTGCAAATGCTAACGGGATTGGAACGAGAATCTTTCAAGATGGCTGACGACTGCCATAGTCGTCATGTTTCCAAGTAGACTTTTCCTACATAAAAACTGACCCCCGCATCCCTTCTCTTTTCTTAATCTCTTAATCTTCACGTGGGACAACTGAAAATATCGCCTTCTCACTTCGTACCCAGAAAAACTTGAAACCCCTCCCTATTCCCACATCATCTTTCGGAGGACCCATTCATTTTTATGCATTAGGACCGCGGATCGTTTAACTGTAGATAACCCCCCTCCCCCCAACGGTGTTTGCATACAGAAGAGTAGGAAGGGTAACTTTAGCCCCATTAGGAGCGTACTAATGGAATAAGCAACTGCTTCGATATTGTGCAGCAAAATAAAATTGCAGTTCTTAACTCGGTGTACAAGCCCTCCTGTGAGATGTTCAGAACTGTGTCTAACTCGATGTGATCTTCCTTTTAGCGGGCGCCCCAAGTCATGTAATGCAAGCATTGGTAATTTGATCTTCATGAACCCTGCGACAATGACATTCTCTCTAAGGCTAGATATTGATTTGCGTCACCTTCCCATCCATTTGCCCTTTCTGGCAGAGAGAGAGAGAGAGAGAGAGAGAGAGGGGGGGGGGGGGAATGGAGAGAATTAAGCGAAAGAGAAAACGAACGAGGCAAAAAAGCCAAGGAGAAAAGGAAATGATAACTGTAAAAGAAAGAAAGTTAAAAAGAAATAGCGGACGGAAAAAAATGAAAGAGAAAAATAACAGGGATTAAAAGAGCACGATAGAGAGAGGAGAAAAAAGAGAAAAACTGTCGGGAACGGAGAGAAAGAGAGTGATATTGGTTCCAACAAAGAATCGTGTATTTGAATAATATTCAGAATGCGCACGCATATGCTTCGCTAGAAATGCCAGTCGACGCTAAACAAATGCAATTTGTGTTGAAAATCCACGAGGATAAGTTCTTTCTCCTTCTAACGTTCTGTCTGTTTGTGCGCGTGCTTGATTTCCACAGCACTTCCGTAGTTCTGGCATTTCATTATTTTACTACGTTTGAATTTTTCCCTCTCTGACCTTAACTTTTGCTTACGCAGTGTACACATTATGTACATAGACCTCGGTTTCACTCGCTTACTTCGTTCCTTCCCGAAGACCCCCCCCCACCAACGAATTGTGTTCGGATGTAGTGAACCGCGTTGAAGGGCCGAATAAATAAGTATTCCGAGTGCTGGCAGCGCCTCTAGCGAGCAAATGTATGGCGTCGAAGGACCCGAACGGTATTATTTATGGCTCGAATAACCAAATTGTCCATTAGAATGAGCCCAGACGTGGTCGGACACCATGGTGGAAAGGGTGCCGGGGGCTCTATCGTCAACCACGTGCCGTATATTTTTTTTCCTCGTCTTTTCTCGGTCTCCAGACGACAGACAAGACTTTGAAGAGCGGTGTGTGTCAGTGGATGTGTCGGTGCGTTCGTTTGCTATTCGCAGGGCCGGCCAAATTCCCCGCAGGTGCAACCGCCAATGTTCCGCCGTCTTCATTATTGAAAATATTTAATTGGCTGACCCGAGGGTGGAGCGTGGATGCCGAAGAAAGGCAAGAGGAACAGTAGCGCCCCTGGCGGTTGTAGTTACTGCACGAGCAGATCCGCCTCAATTGGAGTCTTCGCTTATGGTTGGACAAGTGGGCCCCGGGCCAAGACGGCAGGCAAAGCTACGCACTATAATCCGGCACATCCAATAATTACCGGCCTCGCGGACATTCTCGTTGCCATGGCGACACAGCGCAGAAGCTCGCGCGGCCTCGAAGGGCGAGCAGCTGCCACAGCGCCACACATTCGGCCCGCGGCCATCGAAGCAAACTTCTTGAGGAAAGTGATCATAAAAACGAGGAACATATTAAATGGCCCGAGGTGTGTGCTTTGCCAAGGGAGGGATTTGTTCGCGATCGGGGATGAGAAGGCGCGCGTGCTCCAGTTGGCCGCAACATCAGTCGGCGCAGGAGGCCACCTCTCTCTCTCTCTCTCTCTCTCGTCGCGAACAATACCGCTACACTGCTGGCGGGAAAGATGTAAGGAGGATTTTTTTTCCCTTCCCCCTTCACTCTTTCATGGCTAGTCGTACGAAGTGTTCGGGATTTGTGTGTGTGTGCGTCTCCACATAAACAAAATAATCATTAGACGCGGCACTTCCCCTGGCATCTCGCTCGGGTCACAACACACCGAAGAAAAACAAAAAGAAAAAAGTTTGATCAGGTTTGCTCGCTTAATTAATCTCCATATATGTTCGAGATGTTTTTCTTCCAGTTTTCTTACGTCTCGGCAAAAGAACAGAAAAAGCAATCGGCGGATATCTTGTGTTCGAGAGATTGTTAAAGTAACGAGTGGACCGCTTTTGTTTCCTCGCGAGGTGTTGAACGTGTCTGTTGTGAGGAAGACGGGGAGGAGGAAGGGGGAGAGCCGAAAAGAGTGAGCGAAAAAGATTCTGAGGAGATGTGTGGGAAGCTAGGTTCGTTGTCATCTGAGATTGCATCGTTCGATATCCAAATACGAAGTACAGAGTTTGAACGCAAGTTTTGGCAACAGTCACCCCTTTGTTATTTACTGACGATATCGAAATGGGGTTCAATGAAAGCCCCCCTCCCCTTAGAAGAACCGTTGCAGCTTAAGAAAGAAGCTCCAAGCTTCTTTCTTCAGCTGGGAGCCATCTCGAACTCATTTATACCTATTGAAAGATGGAAAGGTATCTGAAGGATCTTCCTTTCCAGTTTCTGAAGAATAAATTGGAGAAGGGGTTGAGTCATCCTTCCGAAAAACAGTATCAGTCTTAGACTAGTCCAAGTTGATTGAGCGAAAGAGTAATGGCCAATTATTGTGGAAACTGGAAACAAAATGGAAGAAAAGAAGAACCCTTAAAGAGGTTGAGGAAGCCCAAATTCCATTTGGACTTTCCAGCTCGTGTTCATCACTCGGCGCATTCTACTTTCAAATTACGAATTCAGAAATCGATTTACAAGAACTGAGTTTCCGATCCGAGACCTAACTCTCGTGGGCGTCAAATAATTTCACGCAGACGCACATTGGCAACACGACTTGCCAGTCTGTGAACAAACAATGCAGACAGAAGTAGAATTGCCTCGATGTAGTCGCGCCGAGTTACCAATTACGTGAACAGCGACCTCTGGTCTTTAACCAGGTCGCTTAATATTCAAGGACACCAATTTTCTCAAATCCGGCATTGCGCGCGCGACCTGAAGTTCCGGTTGACACGCACGATGACAGAAATGTCCCCTCTTGGCCTTCACTACAGCTTCTAATCACCGCGCTATTCACCACTGGCACGTACTGTCCTACTGCCGCACTAGATCCGGTACGAGTACTGTAATACGAGTACTTGCAGCGTTTTTCCACCTCGCGGCTAGCGCAGGGGCTTCGATGCCCTTTTTCTAAATGCCGTGGAGAAAGCCTGGCTCGATCGCAGAAACACGTAATTTATAGACATAATATACGCGTGCCTCATCGCCTTAGTTGCCTTTGAGCAAATACTGAATATCAATTACTACTTTTAATTTGACATTTTTTTTAGTATCCTCGCATTATTGCAATGTCTGACCGCTTCCACTCGTCTTCCCTTTCTATCTCTTTCATTCTATCCTTTTGTGTCTTTCTTTTTATAGATTTCGTTGCCCTGTCTTCGATCGTTCACCATCAAGTGGTAGAACGATTGAAGAAAGGATAGATCTTCTTATTTCGTTTCCTTTAATTTGTTTTTTGAAATAAGTTAAAGGGAAACGGAAAAAGAAACAAGTTAAGCTTATTTCCGTTTCCCTTTAACTCGTTCCTTGAAAGCATAAAGCTAATGTTTCTTGGAACATATTTGCTATCGCATAAAATGCTAACAGCCTCTTCTCCACTCCACTTATTCTAAAGCTGTTTTTCCACAATTGGAACCGCTTACTCAGTTTGTTCTTTGAGAACCACCGAAGTGCGCTAATTTAAACGAGTTTGTTTACGATCCCCCCCATGCAGCCGTTTCTTTCGGGGACCGATCGTTGCCGATTCAGTAGAATAACGTTACCTCGACCATTAAGAAAACCCCCAACGTCAGCACAACTCTCTGATTGTCATTGCACCGAAGTAGCCACAAAACACAGAAAGATGTGAAGCACACAAAATGTGAAACAATATTTTATCACCAGTTTATGCAAATAAAGAGTGTAAAATTGTTATTTGTAAATTATCCCAAATTTCATTTCTTCGCTGTTTTTATTCTTGAATCACAATTAGTGGATCCATCTTTGCAACAACTTCCTTCGTGTTCAAAAGTTCCTTAAAAATTACCGAACAGTTTCTTTATTGTGTCCGTAGAAGAGTGCATTCATGGCTGGATTTGTGTATTGTGCTGTTTGAAAATCCCGGAATGACTTCGGAATGGAGTGACCCTACCGAAGTTCCTCATCAAGATGTCGGCTGTTGGCAATGCAAAGAGATTGTCAATATGCACCAAAAGGAAGACAAAGTCTTAAAGAGATCTGAGGCAGCCGGGCGGTTAAACGTGAGGGTACAATACCACGCGCGTTTGAGTTGACCGTGGTTCTAGCAGATGACTGCTAAATATGTGATGTTCTCGTATTCTCTCTCTTGCGAACACCCCTGACTCCGTTGGTCGCTCGAATATAAACAGAAAACATATTTTTATTTTAGTATTAGTAAGGACAAATGCTGCTAGGAAGTGGACTTGCCATTTCTACTGGCTTCCTGTGGACCTTCCATTCGACCTCTTTGATTTACTCTCTTCTTTTTTCGTATTCAAATATGAGAACTCCTTGTCTCTTTTCTTAGCTCTTTTTGTTAGTGCTTCCTCGAATAAACTTTCATTAGTCTTGACAAATCAGTGGCTTAGTTACGTGTTTTCTTATGAAAAAAAAAAGTAAACTGCAGCCATTATCAACCCACTGCAGGATGGAAGCCTCCTCACGCTCATCAAAATCAGAATCCCGAATTATTTCAGAATTGTTTCTTTTGCTTAATTAAACTTAACTTTACCATTCATTTGTTTTAGCATCTTAACAGTGGCGTAGCTACCATGTAGGCAGGCAAGGCAATTGCCTCCGGGCCCGGGCCCTTTAGGGGCCCGGCGTCTTTGGCTGTCTCCTGTTTTTGCAATTTTCATTAATTAAGTAGGGGTCGAACATGTTCTTTGCCTCCGGGCCCGAAAAAGGGTAGCTACACAACTGCATCTTACGTTTGCAGAATTTGACCACTGGTTTGAATACGTTTGGGGCTTCGAAGATAAAACTTCGAAGCTACAAACCAGGTCACTTATTGATAAATTGACAAACCCCCCAGGTCAGCAGGGGACTACTGTTAATTTATTGTTTCAGGACTAAGCGTTAGTCGAGGAGACGTTGTGTTTAGATGTTGCCTACTGTGCTGACTTGGTGTTACCATCCTCCAGTACAAGATGGCTGTTTATTAGAGCTCGTCGTTTGATGAAGAGGTATTAGGCAAACGTTGTTAGTGCAAAATAGTAATGCTCCTCGTTTACGAATAAGTACTCGTGTCCACGTGGAAGGTTTTGAATTGTGGTTATGAGGATGGCGTGCTGGTCTTCGCACAGTGGGCAACTGTACAGGAGGTGTTCCCAGTAGTCTGTCCATATAGGCAACTGAGATTCTGAATAATGCCCATGGAGGCTACTTTTGCTCTTTAGAAATCAGTGGCCTGTTAGTAGAAACGTGGTGTAGAGTCCTGGGCAAAAGCAGGGGAAGGGGGCTTTAGGGAACACTTGATGTTGTGCAGAAATGTTTTGGTTGTTGCACGTTTTCTTGTGGCGCCTCCGTAGCCAGGTGGGCAGGAGCAGCAGTGCGTAGCACACGCTTCTTGATTACACCGCGGTTCGAGCTCGTGACCACCAAATATGGAGGATGCGGAAAGGTCAGGGAATGACTACAGCATATCCCCCGGAGTAATATGGCCTTAGTTGCTAATGCTGCTAAAAAAAAAAAAAAACAAATAACTTTTTCTTGTTTTTGTCTACGTACCTTGCCAGACATGGCATTGGTGGGTAGCGAGGCGTTTATGTTCTGCTTTGATGTTGTGTTGGATCTGTAGCGAACTACATGGTGCTTGTTGTCAAACCTTTTTGTGAGGGAGTAATGAAGGTCCTGAGACATCTTTCCTGGTCACCGGGCACGGTTCAATAAACGAGAAACTACATCAGCTTGGCCTGCACCCAACTGACCTCTGTCACTGCGGTGCCAAAGAAAACTGGCACCATTAACTATTTGAATGCACTTCCTGTGATGATCTCAGGCCAAACCTGATTCAAACCACCCGGATTACAGAGGACCACCTGGAGACATTACTACAAAAGCCTGAAAACTTTGCTGATCTCCAACGCTTCTCGGAAGGAGTCTTTGCTCGCAGAAAAACCATACAAAGAACACTGGTGACCTCTAACTAGGAGCCAAATGAAACTTTTTTTTTTTAAGTTTTACGTTTTGCTGCTGTCAGCTATTAGTTGTTTATTTTTATTTACAATGAGTTCTGCACACAGTAGATGTCAGCGGTCAAATTATTAATTTTTTCCTCGCTCACTCGTGGTAATGCGGTATGGTGTATGCCGAATTACCTAGAATTCTGTGAAATCGTGGAGGCTTGAGTCTGCTATATCCACTGCAACTGCAGCTCCTTGTGCTGGAATTTCTGCTCTCGGCAGCTCCTGGCGCTGCTGGCTTTCCAACAGACTGTGAACAGATGCAGATCTTTCCAATGAAGTTTGGCCTTTGTCTGAAATTTAATTATATATATATTTTTAGTAATTTGATTATTTTTCAATTTGTTCGTATCAATCTTTTTGGTCATGGCAAGTTTTTTCCCTCCCTCTACTTGGGCAAACAGGAGAGGGAGTATATAAGAGTACTGCTAAATTATGTGTAACTGACAGCGGGGTTGCCATTGGTTGGCTGGGACCGCTTTTTATGTAATAAATATCAAATATCAATCACTCGTGTTGTACACAGTGTAACTGTCATTTTTTATTTTATTTTTTTGTTTTTGTTTACAGCATGGGAATTAGTTATTATTATTTTATTTTACTTTATTTTATTTTATTATTCATTTATTTTTTTACAACACTGGATTTTCTTTCTTTTTTCCCTTTTTCTCTGAGGTGGGCCCCCAGAGGAATCTGGCCCACCTTTTGGCAACATCAGGTGGGTCAGAGTCTCGTATTGAGATAGTACGTACTTCATTGGAACTGGCCCACCTTCCCGTGGTGTGGACGAATACCCAGAATCATCTGTCCAGGTGACTGATACTTCTGGCTAGCCAATAGGCCAGAACACACAAAATGCACACGAACCTACACTACTCACATATCTGGCCCTTTTAGAGTGGTACTGATATTCACACAGATATGAGGCAGAGTTAAACTGACGTTCTAGGAGCCGCCCCTTACAAAAACACAAGTCCACATCTCTGATTGCAAACAAGCGTGGCCCGAGTGAACCATACTCCTAACAGTATGTGGCATACTGTTAGAAGTATGCCACATACTGTTAGGTATGTGGCGACACGGAGCGAAGATTTAGTCCCCAGTCCCTTCTGCTGATTCTGGTTACCATAGCTGTGTGGCTGGTTATATTTTGATGTAAGTAATTCAGGTGGGAGTGTAATGTGAGTTTAGAATCAGTTACAACCACTGGATATTTGATCTCCGAAAAGAATTTTAATGTTCTGGTTTATACTCCGGTCAGTGGAGTTTACAATAAATCAATCAATACAAATTGTTAATCGTATTTAGCAGTCTTGTCCTGAGAAATGGCCAACTTATGTAGGTTTGTCCCGTTTTGCGGAATCCGTAATGCATGGTTGGCTGATATCTGAAGAGCAGCTCTGGAGTTGCCAGGAATAGAGGTGATGAGATTATCTGCAAAGACTTGGGCAGTGTCAGTGCCCTAGTCCATTGAGAAGGACTCGTTCAAGACCACGTTCCATAGGAATGAGTTAAGAACGGAGCCCTGGGAACAACCTCTGCAGATGGAGCGAGTAACTTGTTGGTATTTGTTGGTACTCTTGTTTCGTACATCCATAGAGGTTTGCTGGTGGTTTTGTTTGATGTAGGAGTCTCAGGGTGCTGGGCCACCAGAGCAAGTCGAAGGCCCTAGCGAAGTCCACAGCAATGGCGAGGTAGTACTTTGCGGATGAGTTGGTGGTTGAGTCTACAAGGTGTTGGATTGCATATTTTGTGCTTCACCCAGGGCGGACGCCATACTGGTTTGGGCCCTGTAGGTTTGCTGTTTCCCAGTGATTTCATACTGGTTTGTCACCTCCCTCGATTCCAGTGGATGCTGATTTTTGTCCTAGCGCAAAGAGGGACTAAGGCCCAGCACCTCGTGCTGATGGACGAACACCAGTGAGCAGCTGCCCAGGTTTCGGCTGCACCCTGGTGGCAAAGAGGCCTAACAGAAACGCATAAACGTATACACAAAAACACACATACACTATTTTTCAAGCCTGTTTTACAGAGTTTCTGTATACCATCACGGAGATATTAGGTGGATATGGATTTATGTCTGGTTGCAGGGCTGGATTTCAAATTGTTGTGGCCCTGAACTATGACATGTATGAGGCCACTCTCTCTTAGAGTACATCTGTGACAATATCAAAAAAAAAGGATTTTTTAAGATGAAGCGAAGCCCCTTGAATTTGAGAGGCCATAAGCTACAGCTTGTTTAGCTTATGTGTAAATCCGGCCCTGTCTGGGAGCCACCATAGACAGGATACACATACATGTATGTATGTGTACCCTGTATACATACATGTTTCATAGTGAAGCTGAACTCGAGGGAGAAGGAGCCGCTCGAAGAGTAGAGCAATGGGCCTGTAGGACCTCGGCTGTTCCTGTGGCTTTGCCGGATTCTTTAAGGTTATTCGTATGTTGGCCTCCTTTCTGGCATCAGGGAATGTTCCTGTACTAAGACAATGGTTAAACAAGTCTAGAAGCAAGTTTGGGGTGTGTTCAGATATTTGTCTTGAGTACCTCGAGCTCAATGAGATCCGGCCCGGGACATTTATTATCCTTCATTTTTCCCAAGGCTAGATTGAATTCCTCCGGCGAGAAGAGTTCTTCGATTGTGGCTGGGTGGTTACAGTTGTTATCTTGACATAATTCGGACCATAAAAATTGAATTATTACATTTGGCCGAGCGATGGCGCAATCTGAAAGCGGAGCCACATGTTTAAGACAGGACCGCCGCAAGTGGGTAGGAAAGGTAGGTGTCGACTACGGGCGGCAGTTGAAGGGGGCGCAAAAAATTTTTTTGACGGTGCTTTCTGATTGGCTAACGTTTATCAGTACGTGTATTCATCATTTAGGGCGGCAAATTGTATTTTGCCTACTAATGGCACACAGGGTCTCAGCGCTACTGCATAGGCAGCACAAGATACTTTAAACGTCGTGTTTAAATTTGACTCAGTACGCTTGATGTTCGCAAGAGTGCGTTCTGACACGCTACAGTATTTAATATGCAAATTGTCTTTCCTTTTAGGAATTATCCTCGTATATAATTCTGTGTTACTGCGTTTATTTCTTTACTTGTGATGATTTAATTTCATTCTTTATCTCTAAACTCTAAGTTATGAACTAGTCGTGTCCTCTCTGTGGATTGTTATATACAGGGTGATCATTTAAATATGAACCCACGAAAATGCAAATAACTTCGAGTAAAAGAGCGCTGGGGTCATGATATTTACAAATAACGTTCTTTATTTTGCGCATTGTGTCGCCGTCTATCGATGGCGTTTAAAACTATGAATGTCCATGCGCAATAAAAGCAGTAAACGAACATGGCTTTACGCATGGAAGTTTGCAAAAATGAGAGAGAGAGAGAGAGAGCTGTTTTATGCATAAGCTTAACCAACTGAAATCGACTAACTCAGTTATTAGCTTTCAAAGAAAAAGAACGTGTCAAGAGCTTATGGACTGTCCATTATGAAACACGTGAAGAAGTAAATGAAACAAAGGTTTAATCTATTATTCAATAATTGTGTTTTAATCAAGCAGTTACATCAATAATAGGAACGAGAGGGAGGCAACAGAACTTCACCTAGAGGCCACCATAAATAGGGGGAAGCCCTTCTATAGAAGCCTTAGAAGCTAACCTGAAGATGCCGTCATCTTACTCAACTTCAGCAGTTGGCTCCACCTAACTGGTATAACTGGAATTCGCACTCAGTCCGATTTCAGCAGACCCCCTAAATTCAGTTCATCTCACTAAAGATCAGTCGATCAACGCAATAAATGGGTTAACACTTATGGCTACATCTGGCACCAACGGGATTCCTCAGCTTATTTACCTTTACGTACAATACACTAAAGATTAATTATGCCGAAATTCCTGTCCTGAGCTATTTAATAAGATCCTTCATCAAAATTACTCCCTCTTCTGTGTCATGTTTATCTAGTAAGACCCCTGCCTAAAATACGTTCTGCTTCCCGTGCCAGTCACTCCCACCCAATTTCTTCTGCATCAAGCCTATTAAAAAGCTCTTTGAGAAATCTCTTTTGAGAACGCTGACGACCCAAATAATGCCACAACAGCAACTGCAGATTCACTACGCTACTCAGTCAAGTTCCAACAGTACAAATCTCGTTACTACCACTACCAAGATCCTCGAGGCCTTTGAGCACACGGCTCTGAAATCATTGTTAAATATATCGATGTCCAGGCTGCATTAGATGCCACATCCGTTCATGTGTTGGCAAGCCTAGTAC
Source organism: Mastigoproctus giganteus (assembly GCF_048544385.1). NCBI lineage: Eukaryota > Metazoa > Arthropoda > Arachnida > Uropygi > Thelyphonidae > Mastigoproctus > Mastigoproctus giganteus. Next base: position 179,099,062 of record NC_143583.1, on the reverse strand, counting down.
GTGAGTATAACCTCGTTGGCGAAACTTGCTGTAGTTTATTCAGATAATTTTATTTTATTTTTATTTTTATTTTATTTTATTAATAAAAAGATACACAACAGGTAACCATTAACAGTGTATCTGAGATCAGATCAATAAACATAATAACAATAATGTGAAATCCTACAGGACGATAAACACTGATACAAATTCAAACAATAAAGCATATGTACAAAAGAGGATTGTATTAAGTTAAGTTACCGGTAAAACAAGTAATAATTAATCCGTTAGAGAATAGAAAAATAATATAACAAATAATAAGCTACAATAATTAGATGTGAGCTAGTCACTTTGCAGTTTAAGTGAAGAGGCAAACTTGTGGATGGAGTTCATCAGTGATTGGGAGTTGTCAAAGAAGTCAATGCGAGAGTCATTTGCTGATTTGCTGATTCTGTTCAGTGGACTGAACTTCATTAAGTCCGTGTTGGCAGAGTCAAGGCGAAACGGTGTAAGGTTCCTGACTTGTCTACAGGGAGCATTGAAGTTTATTTTACTCAGGATATCAGATGCTTCATAAATTCCAGTGATTACTTTGGCTAGGAGGGCGATGTCAGCAGTAACTCTTCTAGCGCACAGAGGCCTTAGATGAAAGTAATCACACAGCGATTCATAATACACTGAGTGATAGAATAGAGGATTGCGGTACGTAAGGTAACGGATAAAGTTTTTTTGGACTGCTTCAATTTTGTTAGTTAAAGTCTTTGTGTGAGGATTCCAGATGGGTGAACTGAATTCAAGGATTGGCAGTACAATAGTTTTATAAAGGATAACCGCATATCTGTAGTTTTTGAACTTGTATGTGTTCCGTTTGATGAATCCCAGTGTTTTGAATGCTTTGCTGGTGATTTTAAGGACATGGGCATCGAATTTAGCACTGCTGGAAAAGAGAATCCCTAAGTCTAACGACTTAGGGATTCTCTTTTCCAGCAGTGCTAAATTCGATGTCAACTTGGTCAATGAAAACTTGGTCACACCTTTCGATGATCACAGAGTTAATACTATACTCCGTATTCATTAGTTGTGGAGATCTGCAAGATGAGAAAGAGATAACTTTGCACTTCGAGGGGTTAGCAGACAAGCCATTCAGAGATAGCCACAGAGAGAATTTATTGAGAGCACATTGAAGTTGTTGAGAATCGGTAGTCTCCTTCACTGCTGAGTAGATCTTAAGATCATCTGCATAGAGAGCAACTTGAACATTGGAGGTGTAGATGAAAGAAGGAAGATCATTTACGAAAACAATGAAGAGAAGAGGACCTAAGGGAGAGCCTTGTGGTACTCCGCTTAGTGGTATAAAACAGTCTGAGTTCACTTGATCGATGATAACGCTCAAGGAACGATGCGTAATATAGCTGCGTAGCCATGAGAGCAAAGGGTCACGGATGCCATATAGCTTAAGTTTTTCCAGAAGTTGTTCGTGCGGGACTTTATCAAATGCCTTAGATATGTCTGTGTAGACTGCATCAACTTGTAGGTGGTTATCAAGAGCTTCAGAGGTGTATTGCCAGAAAGGAAGTAAATTTGTGACTACTGACTTGCCACTGCAGAAACCATGTTGATTCTGATCGATAAAAGGCTTGAAGAATTCGAAGAGATGTTTGTGCACTGCTGTGTCGAAGAGTTTAGCCAGGCTGTTTTGCAAGGTTATGGGTCTGTAATCGCATACGTCATTTTTATCACCTTTTTTGAAAATAGGAACTATATTGACCTGCTTAAAGTGATTAGGATACTTCCCCAGCCTGAGAGACAGGTTGAAGATCCGCAGTATGAGGGGTTTCAATGTAGTGACAGTCCTTTTCCAAAATAGGCCTGGAATGTCATCTGGGCCTCTAGTATAGTCATTTTTCATGCTTTTTAATGCCGAGTTTAAATCTTCATCAGTGATAAAGAGATTAATGAGGATATCATCTTTAACAGGTGTGAAGTCAGGAAATGAGGCAGGTCTCAATGTATCATTTGTTTGAATTCTAGAAAAGTGTTTGGCAAACTCTTGAGCAATACTGAATTCGTCAGATAAGAGAATTCCATCTGCGTTTCGGAGTTGTAACTTTCTACTGGTTATGTTCTTATGCTTCATGAAATTCCAGAATGGTTTGATATCTCTGTGAGTAAGCAGACTATCCTGAACTGACTCTGTATACATGTTGTAGGAGTTTAATATGAGAGTTTTCACTTCTTTGCGGAGTTGGCTGAATATTTCATAGTATTGACTGTCACCTGTTTGCTTATATTTGTTTCTGTAGAATTGTTTGGATTTAATTTTACGTATTAGTTCACTATTATACCAGTGCGGGTAGGTAGAGCGTGCGGTAAGATGGGATTGAGGAACAATGTCAGATATAACTGAATGGACACAGTTAATCAGGTTGTTGGTGAGCACATCGATGTCATCCATAGCGTCAGCGAGCTGCTTGTCTACGTTTCTTAGAGCTAGGTTGAGCAGAGGCCAGTCAGCCTTTCTGAAATTGAATCGAGGAGTACGGGAGCTGCATTTGAAGTTATGAGAAGTCACTGTGATGTCAAAAGTAATTGGTGAATGATCCGAGTGAAATATGGGGTTGTCGGTGTGAACATCTATATGAGTAGAGGAAAATATTAGGTCGAGGTAGGCATTTTCTCTGGTTGGAAAGTTGCAAATTTGTTCCAGACCATAGCTGTGAAGCATATTAAAGAGAGCCCTAGTCTGCAGTGATGGAGAAGAAGATTCTAAATTGGCCATTTGACAGTTAAAGTCACCCAAAACCATTGCTATGTCGGCAGATTGAATTAGTGGGAAGATTGATTCCAGCGAGCTTTCTAAGTACTGGAGGTCTATATTAGTTAAGGGAGGTGGAAAATAAAGCAATACTATTAAAACCTTTAACTTGCCAAGATGAAGAAGGCAGTATACTGATTCAATATTTGTGAAATTTGATGCAGTTTCACAGAGTATATGGTTAGAATGTATAATAGCTACTCCGCCTCCACGAGATCCTCTGTCCTTTCTATGGATTGTATATTGTCCATCTATAATCTCCTGATCATCAATATTTATGGAGAGCCAGGTTTCAGTGAGCAGGTAAATGTCGTAAATATGTGAGCCTTGGATTGCTCTGAAGTGGTTTAGGTTGCTAATTATACTCCTGCAATTCTGAAGGTAAACACTGAACAGTTGGGATCTGGGGATTCTATGACGAGAGGAGAACGTAGTATGTGTAGATAGCAGGGTATCTGATTGCTATGCCGGTGGAGAGGAGATTTTGGACTCCCTTGATGGTCTGTCCGTGAAGCGTTTTACTAGAGCCCCTGATAAAAGGGATCTTAGATTCAACACTTTTTCTGTTTGTGATGGAAGGCATGTTATTATAAAAGATGAGTAGGCGGGACATCGTGTCTTCAGAGAACGGACATCTACTCCGAAACCATATTCTTCTTTAATTAGGTTGATAAGATCTTCAGATTTAGTGGAGGGTCCAAGTCTAGAAAGAAAAATTCGGTCTTTTGTGGGAATAATTGTGATATTATACTTGTGTTTGAGTAACTGAGATTTTTCTGCAGTAGTTACATTCTGTGTTTGATGAGTTATGGCTGGAAGCTTGGAGAAAGTACCTTGAGATATAGATGCTTTAATATTTTCTGACGGTTTGTTCTGTTTTGATCTTTGGTGCGATATTTGAGACTGGCAATAATGCTTGACAACAGGACTGTTATTGCTCGCGATGGCAATCTGAGCTACGGAATCTAGATTTCTATAGTGACCATTCTTATAACACGTGAATATTAAGAGAATTTACTACTATACATTAAGGTAACGTTTCGGAAACCTTGCCGTAACCTATCGTCAGACAATACACAGGCCTTTGCAAGTCTCCTGGTTGCCGAATGTCTTAATTCCGACTGCACGTTCTGTCACGATTTCAGACATTCGGCAAGCAGTTTATGTATGATCTGAGGATGGATTCCGGCAAGGTTCCCGAAACGTTACCTTAATGTATAAGGATTTAGTTAATAACTAAATAACTTATCTTAATATTCACATGGTATGGGAGTGGTCATTATGGTAAACCATCACGTAACGTCCTTCTTTAACTATATTAAATCCAACTACACTAGGACAATTACAGCTGGAGTCGCACAAGGCAGGGTCCTGTCTGGTATCTTGTTTTTACCTGTTCTTGTGCCTTTTTTTAAGAGTCGAACTGACATCATTACTTTTACTGATGATATAAAACTGTTCACTCTTATTAACCCTGGAGACACTGCTGACTATGTCGATGCCTTGATCCAACAGAAAATCCAGAACCTCGAAGCCTTCTTGTCCGGGTTCGGTCTTCGCATCAATCCCGATAAATCGAAACAGGTGACGTTCTTGCTCAAATGCAATCCAACAATGGTGCAACCCATTTTAAGAGGATCCGCGATCACTGCTGTCCAACAAAACGCCGATTTGGGTATTATTTTTTTACCAGAAGCTCTCCTTCATCTGCAAAGAAAGCTCTGCCGACTCCTGTGGATGCTCAAGCAACAACCTTCGAATGTCCACGAACAAGCTGTTGGGCGCAAATGCATTTAGACCTGTGTCTATCCGGTCATTCTCTATGGCGTTGAAATGTGATCATTAAGATTAGACGGGATTTTCGCGGAGGAATTCTGGCTTTTGAAGTGGGTAATTTGGAAATTTCGCTTTCCCCCTGCACCAAGGACCACCCACATAGTGGAAACTTCTGAACACAGACGTTTTCCTCCCATCATTCACCAGAAAAGGCTCGTTTTCCCCTTCAAAATGATGGTTGGTATTATTTCTGCAGATAGAGGATCCAGTCTCAGGCCTTAGGGCCAACCCAGTCCTTCAGGCCACCCGAAACTTGCAAAAGTTGTCTGATGGTCCCTTCCCATTCTGCAGTACATACACTCTGTGGATGGCGACCATGACAAGTTCGCAGTTGATAAAAAAATACAAGCAGACTTTACTCCATCGATCCTCTTCCTAGACCCATGTCACAGGGCAAAAGAGCCTCTGCTCCTGAGGATATCTCCATCAACGCCATGGATACATAACTCCAGTGATCCAATCTTTCTGTGCCTGCTGAAATGATCGTCTTGCTCTACGAAAGGGCTTTTTCCTAGACAATAATTTTACTTCCCAACACGCTGTTGCACCTATATTTAATCGATTCCTACGTAAATTCGTAAGTTTGTGCTCCAGTCTTTAATCACTTTTTTAAATGTTTTTAGTTTCCCTCTGATCGTTATTTATTATGTTATCCTTTCATTTAATCCCCTGGCTTGTACCCGTGGAGGGGATTTTGAACGGCGATGTGCCTTATGTACACAATAAAGAGTTCTTATTCTAATATATACAGCTGAAAGAAAGAATAAAAACAATGTTTATATGATACTGAAATTTGTCGGCATCCTTTAGAACACGTATCGACACCCATTTTGGCAAGTTCTGAGTTAGAGGTCAGTTATGTTACTAGTGAATTTCGTGGCTTTAGCACTCTTTTACTCGAAGTTATTCGCATTATTCATTTAACTTATTCTTTTGTAAGAGAGTGTATTTCTTGATGTCATTTAGGTGCTTAAAATAATTCAGTTGCAGGCTCAATATTATATCTTTAAAATGCTATTTAAATGTACAGTTTTTGAAACGAAATGCTTCCTTTTTCCTCGTAACATTAATTGCAGGATTCGTGTATTCACTCACGCGTGCACCCACTCACATGCGAATGCATCTCCATAGCAACCAAACAGCAACTGGTGCTATCGAATTTTATTAGAACTGAGATCAGTTTGCTTAACTTTTTTTTTTAAATTTCGATTTATTTGAAATATATTGCACTATTTGAAATAATTTAAAATTGATTTCGTCTCACAGAATTCTATTTGTCCACAACAAACCACCCTCCGCCTCTCTCTCATTCAAATTCGCTGTGGATAAAATATGAATACTTTATGTGAAAGCATTCCCTCAATCGGAAGAAATTTTCCTCCTCCCACTATCCGTTTTTAGTTCCTTTCATCCGTCTGTTTACCCGCACATAATACACGCGTACTACCACAATACTTTGAGTGTGACACCACAAGGCTTCCCTTTGAGCTGGGATCTGTCAGGATGCTGCGAATTCTTCGTTGTGCTGTTAATGATGTCACTGAGCGAACATCGTTTATCTGAATAGACAGACACTTTCAGAGACGCAAGGCATTTGGAAATTTGTCTTCGTGCTTCCCTGTCCTCGGATGCGACCTTGGAAGACGCACACTATCATCAGATGGACAATAAAAGAGTCCTCCTGAACACACAACCAAGAGTTATTCCACTTATTCTTTTCACAGACACTACATACAACGTTTATGTTACAGAAAGATCTGATTAGCAGTACCAGGGAATACTCGATAATTGGACGAGCCCCTTACCAGAGGACCGAACGCCAACATCAGATTCCAAGATGAAGTGGCTGACATTGTCTGTTAGCTGCTTCCTGTGCGCATATAAGCGTCTGTTGTTGGTCAAGGGCAGCAGAATTCATCCAATTTCCCTTGCTCCAACGACCACTGCTGCCCAATGTTCCACTCCTATGCGAGGGTCCTACAGAGCTGTAGTACTTCTGCGTGCCCCCCACTTTGCCTTTATCTCCGCTCATACGCTATTGTTGATATGAGTAATCCCATCCAGTATTGTGGTGTCCGTGATTTTGCGCTGTGCTGACTTGATACCCACTTCCCTGTGCTTATTGCCAAAAGTTTTTCCATTCATCCGTTGAGTCAATAGATCTTTGACACAGCATATATTCCTCCTGATACACGTATGCCCTTCATTGTTGACCTTATTAAGCTGTGTACAGGTATAAAATGGAATACCTAAGTACTTAGGCAGAATTGTACATGGATTTTTGAGTCAGATTATCGCGAGTATCCGAAATAATTTGCGCAAAATAATTAATTTCTTGCATAGGCTTTCACAGTTAGATAACGAGGGAAGGGATTTGAATCTTTATTATTACTTCATTACTGTAGGAGCTAAAAAAAAGCAATTCACATTCCCAATTCCAACAATTTTTCATTTCTCTAAGTACAGGATCCAGTAGGGAGGGAGCGTACGAGGACTACGAAGTGGAAGTATCCTGATTATTTAAGGTTGAGAGACTGAGAAGGGATTACATCTGCTGTCGTTGACAAGCTCCAAGATCAATGCCGGTCTGAAGTAAAGTTTAGTCAGTGGCACTTGAGCTGGGATAAAACGGTTTCGAGCGTTGATTTTGTAATTTGTTGCCAGCCATATACGTAGTATGTACCAGGGAGGGAGGGAGGTGGAGTTTGTGATAGACCATTTGGCCCAGTTTTGTGAAAAAAAAAAAAAAAATCATTTTGAAGAAGGCGCGGGAGATGCTCAAAATTCAGCTGCACATGCTTTTATTGTGGTTAAACCCCATATATTGATCAAAGAGGATGCCAAGCTCTGTGATTGTGGGTGATAATTCATTGTACGCGTACCATCATTCTGTGGCAGTATCTGTGCTGGATGATTTAATGACAACACGAAGATGATTCGTGGGTTTAAGTTGAAGCCACAAAATCAGAGATTGAGCGAACAGGTTCAGTTTACTATTAATGGTTAAGTCATATTGGATGGGCATGTTTGAGGTATGGTCGTGAGTATCTTGGAGTTATCTGAAGCACATGAAGAGGAAGGAAAAGGCACGGCTAAGTGTAAAAGCGGAAGGGACCCTTTTGTGGCACATCTGTTGTAACCTGTGGACTCTAGTAGGTATTATTGTACTTGGGGCCGGCAGTTCTTTTTGGAGGAATGAAGTAAGCGAAGTATGCCATCGTCTGTTTATAAAGAAAAAAAAAAAAAAATCAGCGAGACAAGCAAGTGGCAAGAAAAGCTATTTGGAAGTCTGACTCTACGATCGTTAGTTCATTCTTGTCTTCGAATGCTTCTGGAACCGCTCTTTGTTAAGTTAATAGAACCTAACAGATGCATTGTAGAATAACTTTGGTGTTTGCGGCAAAAGATGCCGAGTAATTTTGGAAAGATTATCTTTTCGAGGACCTTCTGTAGGAAAGACAACTGAAATTGATCGTCTCTGAAGTTCTTTGGTAGTGGAACAAATCTTTTGTTCCACTGTCAATCAAAATCAAAATCCATGATAAGCATGAAGAAGAATATCTAGAAGGAAGAATGCAGTAAGGTATTTGATGATGAAATATAGCGTTATAATCCAGACTCACAGCGGCAGTTGGCTGGAGCGTGCAGATAGCTGTATTGAGTCAATACTGTTTAGTGATAATAACAGAAGAAAGGACATTTTCATGTGCCGACTTTCTGTTAGGATGAAGCTGAGTTGGAAAGGCTTCGTAATTGGGAAGCCCACCTGGCATTTGCACTATTTTGTTTGTGAAGGCGAGGAGAGAACTTAGCTGAGGGAGAGCAAATGGTACCCTTCTCCTTAATTACAGTGGCTTGAGTGCAGTTTTTAATTCTAGTTTTTGTTTTTTTTTTAGTTTGTTGAACAGCGCTCATGCCAAAGAATGCGAGACTGTCTCCAGGAGTTCCAGAGAATTTCCATATCTCGTAGAGCAGTTGTTTTGTTCAGAATATATTTGTGAGCTGGATGTTCCAGGGTAATTTGTTTGCAGATCATTATGCTGGAGATTCCAGCATAGTTTTTGTTCCTTATCTCTTTAATAAGGGGACGACCAGTCATTAGCTAAAATTCATTTCGAATGTGTACGCCGAACAATGAGCTCGCGTAAAGAGCCATCAGAGGGAGAATGAATGACATAACATGCGGAAAAATGCCTGTGAGTGCTCTCAGGAATTAAACATTTTCAACTTGCAAATGCTTAATTCCATTGGCGACGTGCTGAAGAAATGTAAATCCAGAGGTGACGCTGAGCCCAAGAAATGACCAGGTAGGCATGAAATACTGACTGAAAGGAGTCGACATGTCTGGAGACAGGCTGGTTAACTCACCTCATGGCATGCGGCTCTCTACATGTCGTGGGAGCGGTCACAAGAAAACCTGTAAGTGCTTCCACGACATGTAGAAATGCATGCCATGAATTTATATTGAAGAGCTGCAGCCCACAAGCCTTTGATTTAAAAAAAGAAAAGAAATTTGCATCGTTAATTGGAGTTACGCTTGTACATGGGACATGTTTATATGTATATGCAGGATGCCTGAGGAACGCCCAGTGTCTGAGTGCTATCCTAGTTGGGAAGTTGGGAGGAATAGGTGTCATAGTCTGAGGATGTTTCTCGTGGTATGAACTAAGTTCATTGGTTGCAGTGCACGGAACCGTGAATGCTGCACCCCACATTGTGGCAGCTTTATGGAAGTGGCCCTTACAATTTCCAATACGGCAATGCTCCATGCCATAAAGCAAGGATTGTGAACGCGTGGTTTGAAGAGAACAACATTGCATTGCCCAGCATAGAACAGTACGTGTTTTTCTGGGACTGGCCCACCTTCCCGTGGTGTGGACGGGTACCCAGAATCATCTGTCCAGGTGACTGATGCTTCTGGGTAGCCAAGAGGCCAGAACAGAACACACACACAGAATACACACAAACGTACGTCACACACATAACTGGCCCATTTGTAGTGTTACTGTTCTTCACAGAGACACGAGGCGAAGTTGAACAAACGTTCTAGGTGCCGCCCTTACATATACACATGTCCACATGATGCATTGCGGCAGTCACACGGCCGACAGTGGGAAAAAACGCTGTTAATATCTTTGAATACAAAAATGTGTTTTTAATAACTACAAGTGTTTCATAACTTTTGGTAGGATAGTATATATAGCTTCGATATGAAATAAGCGTGTGCTGTATCGAACTATCGCAGTTGTTGCTTGTTAACCTTTCTAATCTGTACAGGGATAAAGAAGAATGAAAAAACAAAAATAAAGAAAGCTTGGGGAGAATGATACGATGTGGCATTAACACATTTCAGTTCCTTCTCTTTTATGCATACTTAAGATCCAGTACCCCTGACGTTGGATTTCGAGGAAAAGAATTCCTTCTAACCAGCGAGATGGAGATAGCACAGTCAGGTTGATTGTTGTTCGGCAAGGTTTTGACAAGCAGGTCATATCCATTTGCGATAGGAGTAATTGCTCAGGGTTGTCTACAGTAACTTGTTTCCTGATATTTTGGTAAAAGATGTATAACCAGGTGACAGAAGATACTAACGAGTAATGACCAAATGCCACGTTTTCTTGCAAGTCCAGTTCTCTCTGGTGGTAATTGTTGTTTGGATTTTCATGCATTAGTCTAGTTGACGGAAGCGTTTTGAAACGGGAGGTCAATTCTATTATTTTTGTGGGTGGATCGGCTCGATGAATCTTGCCTTGTTTTGTTCACACTCCTTCCCAGAATGTTGAAAGTATTTGGTCATTATTACAGTCATATTGAAGGCGATATGGAATTCTTCATGGGATCCAATTTCTGTTGTGAAGTTTGTTGTCTGCTTGTATGGTCTAATTAATGGTCCGAATTCTTGCGAACCACAATCTGTTTTGAGGGAATGAACAACTGATAATCAAAAGTATCTGCCCAGCTTACCAATCTTATTTTTCTTCTTTGTGTTTTCTGTATTCCATTGTTTACGTTCTTTAGCCTTATCTCGGAGTGAATGCTGGAAATTGCCGACTGTTGTACATCGATGCCATAGACATTAGTGTTGTTGTACCACCCCAAAAGATTCGAGGAAATATATTTTTAATCGATTTCGAAATCGTTCCAACGTTGATGTCTTCTCTTGGAGTATTAGCGGGACAGACTGTAGCAAATCAGTCTAATGAAGTGGATGATTCTGAGTACGTTAACTGCATGTCTCAATTTACAATTCAGTGGATGGAAGATGAATCGCGGCTCCAAAGGACATTAATGGCGTCATCGGTGTAATCTGCTGACCACATCGCATCCTTTGGTTTCAATAATAAAGACCGCTAAATATATGATGAAGAAATGAGTTCATCGTTCGGCTTTCATTTTGGAGGTTTACGGCAAGAGAGAGAGATTGGGAAGCACGGAGTGGGGGGAGCGGGGGAACAGTGTGCAAACTGGAAATTTTTTTCCCTCTGAGGGATAAAATGAAGCCCGCGATTATGAACCGTACCTGTAACAATAAGTGACACATCTTCACGAACCACGCCCAACTAACAGCTCACCATAAAGTGTGGTCAAACGAGGGTGTTGTTTCGCAGGTGTCTCTAAATAAGTATTTCCATTAGCAACTCCACCCAGGGTCTCATTTGCCCTGATGGGATCCTCCGTGTAAAAACAGTTGCCTTTTTTTTTTTTCTCGCTCTGATGATTTCAATTATCCACAGTTCACGGTATTCATACAGTGACCACCTTGGAGTGAAATAACAGGGTACACTCCACTTGTCCCCCCCCATCTTTTAGGGCGGTAGAGTTTCTTGTCTTCCTTACCTTGGTGTGATCGACTGGCTGCACCTCCGCAAGAACGATTTACGCATGCCCTTAAGTAATATGGTAACAACGCCACCACCTTTTTTTTTTTGCAAGTGCTGCGCGTTGCTTTTCCTCCATCTCTCTCTCTCTCTCTCTCTGCCCATGCGACAGGATTGAAATCTGCCAGTAATGTGAAGAATTGCGGCTCACAATAGCTATTTGAATAATTCCAATTTCGCACGCATTCACGAGACCTGTCTATATTCGCTGACTTCTTTTTTCTTTCTCTTTTTATGTGCGCTGCTTTTGCGCTGTGGTCTTATGTTAAGGAGGAGGATGAGGAGGAGGCAAAGAATAAAATATAAAAATGCGATGCTCTTTGGATTTCAGCGACGTCACACACTTTGCCTGTGACCACAACAAATCTTTTAGCGCCTGCAGCGGCGTAGGGGAAAATGATTAAACCTGCGTCATGCTACGAACAGATGAGGGGTACTAGAAGTGGAAACAGACGCGGGCGGTGTCGGAATGTCTCCTTTGATATATTGCCAGGATGACAAGGGTGAAATATTGTGGGAGTGTGGACGAAAGGACGGATAATGAAAGACGTACACGCGCCTCGGCGTAACTCCCCTTTAGGTGCCAGATTACTCGTAGGGTACGGCGGAAGAATGGCCGAGATTTCTTTACCCTTTGCAACCGATAATTTTCCTAAAATGCCCCTTTGTGAGGAAATTGAGGTGTTTGGGACCGGACTCCTCTGTCTTGGCTTTACTGGTGTCGTCAAAGGCTGACAAGGACATTCTTTTGAGAAGGTGCCACAGGAAGCGGGATCGTGCGTGAGGAGGATAAGGAATCATCTACCACTGCGATGCCTTCCTCGTGTGTTCGTGCAAAAAATGTATCTCTGATAACTGAGGTCAGCTGGACGCTGATAGTTCAGATTGTACGTTCTGTATGTTCCTTCTTCAAAATATTTCTTTTGGCTGTTGCCAAAACCATTCTTGGATGGATTTTTTCGCCGATTCGAATATCCTTTAAATCTTTTTTCAACGGACCAAAAACATAACGTCACATGGTGACAAATCTGGATGGTGTTTAATACTCCAGAGAGCATATTTTAAAAAATAATAACGACATTCTTTATTAACTAGATACAACTTACGAACAATTTACACACTGAATAAAAATCTCAAGTTTTGAATTGGATTGGGGAACGTGTGGGCATTCGTTAAATGTTATGAAGCAATATAACTCCTTCTATCAGTTTTTTGGTCGCTTATATTTGATGCTGAAGCGCAGGCTGTTCAAAGTTTATGTACCATTCAGAATTAACATTGGCATTCAGTTTTTCAATGTATTAAAAAGTCTTAGGCTTTTAAGCGTAGCTACTCTTTATTTGGCCGGCCCTGCTGAGAATTGTAACGCGTGGACTGTGCTGTAATTGAACAACTCTCTTATTTGCTGGTACATGTCCTCTTATCTCGTTCCATCCCATCTGATTTTCTTGTAGCCACAACAAATAGTCCTTTCTCATTTTAAGAAACATTGTAGTATTCACTGATACCTTCCGAATCCATGGATATATCTGATGTAATGACATATTGAGAGAAGGCATCCTGGAGGACAGTGCAGAAGCTGGTTCACTAGTAGTTCATTGTATTGACAAACGCGTGTAAATTTTGAACCAATCAACAGTTGCATATAACTATTGTCTTTTCGATAAATGCACAGTTTTTAAAAATAATTGCGTACTGCGTAAAAAAATGGCAGCTGTTACCAATAATAAAGTGAATTCATCGTTGAAGACAGTCGCATTGCTGCTAACAAAAACAAGTCCATTATTGGCATGCGTCATCAATATATATTCCTGCATTTTCCTTTTCTGATAATCAAGGAAGAGTAGTGGTAGATGGCTTAAGTAATAAGAATGAGTTCATCAAGAAAACATTCCTCTGGGCTGAGATTAAGTAAACTTGTAGCCCTAAGATGGAGATACCAAAGTACTTTTCCGAGCCTTTCTTAACTTAAGTATGGCAAACGCTTGTTGCATTTCTTCGACACTTTCCATTAATTCCTTAATCTCGTGAAACGCCTACAGCGCTGAACAGCCTTTGCCATCCGCATTAATCACTACGGAGAATTAAAACAAACAAACAAAGAAGAAGAAAAAAAATCTTTGGCGCGTGCATGTGGGCAGCCTGGATTAGCTGCCGAACTTTTCCATTTTGTAAATGTATTTGCGAAGAAAATGGCTTGTCACAATGCGCTTCAATGAAAGCTGCACGAGGGTGGGAGGGAAGATAAAAAAAAAAAAAAGAGATCTATGTAAGCCTGCGGTTACCATGACGACATCTACAAGAAAACAACCATCTTTCTCTGACAAGATGACAGCATTAGATTCATTTTTGCGCAAAATAAACAGCAGCGTTGTTAAAGCCACAGGACGAGTTTCTGTTAGCTCTACTCTGTGGTTCGGTCTGCTTTCCGTTCTTTTGCAGACTTACAAAAAAGCTCTTTGCGTTATGCGGATAATCGAGCCAGAAGACTGGAGAAAATCACAACCATTCATTCAGATTTTATTTGCCCGAGACTTTAGAAATATGTGTTACAGAGCTTTTGGTTGTAAATCGTAACAGCACCAATAATATTAGCGATCGACGATGCTTTTTACTCATAAAAAGCGTCGTGGAAGACGCACTAGTCGACGTGTGTCTTGAAAAGATCAGTTCTATTCTTAGAAAGAAGTTGCTTCCTCTGCCACTCATTTTACTGCTGCTGACAACATTCAGCACAAGAAGACTTGAAACTTCGAGTGGTTTCTCTCTTTTTTTTATGCAGAAAACAACAAAGTTTTCTTCTGTAGTTTTTGGAATCCCTCAAGGTTCTCTTCCATCTACTTTTTTCTTCTACTCTTTGGAATCCTCTGTAACGATAAATTGGGTTTTTCCTCTTATGTACACCGAACCAGCCCAGGATATGTGCAGTTCACAGACATGGTGTACTAGTTCCTCACCATGTTGGTTACCTGAATACTCTTAAACAACCCAACCCCTTGGCATGGCATCGCAACCATGTTTTGCAAATGAAAGTTGCTGCATTTTTCTTTTTTTTGTTTGTAGGACCATGAGCTACACGAATAACAAAATATTCTCGAATGTCCTCTACCTGCTCCATAAATGCGCAGTAACATCCCTGAAAACCGAGTTCTATCTTATTTTTTGGAAACAAATCTTCTCCACCTGAGCTACTATTCAACAATATTAAGATTTCGAGATAAGAATGCATTTTTTTACTTAGATCATCTTTAACTTCTGAATTTTCTTGTCATCGCCAATCACAAATATCGCTTTCTCTGCATCCACCTACGTAGCCTAATATTTTCATTTCTCCATTATTTTTCTTCTGAGCAGCGACTAACTCTGTAAAAATCATAGACTGCTGTACCACTCCAAAAACCTCTGGAAAACTTCGAGTCTGTCCTAAGATAATTCAATGATTCTTCTCACACACCGACCTCGAAGTAGCACAGAAATCACCGTCCTTCCACACCGGGTGGAAAATGCCTGGGTTTGAAGCAATCGCGGATGGCATAGTTGGTATAATCACCATCCTCTCCACACCGGGTAAAAAAGACCTCAGTTCGAATCCTGTCAATGACATGAAGAATTTTTATGGACTTTTTTCACAACATACTTGAGTTAGTTGGGCTCAGTTGAGAGTTGGATGGCTTTTCTCCCAGAACACGCAGTTACAGACACAATATACTGACACCTATTAGTCTTAGTTGCTTTGGCGCTTAATGCACATCTTACCTAACCACACACACCCTTCCATCCTTTGTTCTCTTTCTGCTTTTTTGTAGGAGCTCAATAAAAGTGAAGTCAATTGTGGATTTCTTTAAAGACTTATTACTGGGATCTGACAGCGATGAGGAATCTGAAATAAAGAAAAAAATATAATTAATCCTGAGAATAACGCAGATGATCATGATGATAAACCTGTTTTCCAGTCCATCATCCTTGATCAGAGCCTGATAATTCTTACTTAGAGGGCAGTTCTGTGGACTGGACAAACACCCTATTCACTCTTAGAGACATAACCTCCCTCCTGGACCTAAAACTCCTAAGGGCTTTATAAAATGTTTCAGATGCCTTTTGACAAAGAAATAAGAGAAAACTCCGTGCATTTTGACTGAGTACCGTGACCCATCTAAATCAGCCAATTTTAGTGACAAAGAAATTGAATGGATGGATTTGTTTTTGTATGTCCAGGATGTATTTGAAAGACAAGACGCTTGTTCTTGAAGCGGTAATTCTATATTGGGCCAAAAACCTTTTCAAAATTAGGCTAGTTTTGGAGTCACTTGTGGTTATCTTCCAAAAAATTCCTCCGGACGCAAAGTGATGTGTAGGTGAAGAAACTGTACCTTTCATGGATAACTAGCACATGGAAACAAAAGGCAAAGAAATGAGGCGAAAAAAACAAAAAAAGTAACCAGAATACGGAACGGTACTGCCCAATGCAACCTGAGAGTCGCAAATTTTGGAAATCCAAAATTTCTTATATCACTGTATTTATTGAATCCGATGTCATTTAAAACCACATCTACTCATTCAACATAAAAAAAAAAAAACAAAACAATAATTTGGGCAGTAAAGGATATCCTGAAATTTAAGATGTACACATAGTCTGGTTTCACAGATTGGTGTCGACTTTAAACTCATCCATCAACTCGTCCATCACTTGCACGGGTGGATTGGCTGTAGATGACCAACGATTTTGGTCCATCTAGCCGCCGGACCAGTTCGCCTCTGACCACTAGAGTAGTATAGGTATCGATAACCTTTCTCGTGGAGGAAAGGGGGGGAATTATGTCCCCGCTGAACTAATATTTTTCTTCCTGTCACAAATAATACAATCACATTAAAGGAAAAAAGTTCCTATTCACGAACACCACTATCGATATTTATAGCTCACTGATTTCACTTCTGATCATTAATGAAACTAACAATCAAAAGAGAGGGAGTGATCCCTGTATTTCATCTCCCCTACTTCTAATCCCTCCCGTGCTCTAAACTCCCTTTGCCAGCCACATGTCAAAGCTGGAACCACATCTTGTCCATTTATGATTGAACAGCCACGGGACAAGCATCAGTTAATTTAATTTTGCCACCCGAAAGAAGAACGAGGGTCGGTCGCATTTCTCCCCCACCCTCGTGCTCTCCCATCATCCTGTCCCCTTTTCTCGGCCTTCTTATCTCATTTAATCCGCGCCGTAAATCCCCTACTGCTCGTCTTGATTTCCTGAGCGCTCTCTAGAGGAGATTACGCTGGCCAGCTCCATCGCTTCCTGCTTTCTGAATTATTGCCATGGTAACAAAGCAGTTGTTTCAACCGCATGATACGATACTTGAGGCGCCACGGGCGAAGTGGTCACGGATGAACCTTTCTGTGTCTCAGTGGAGTCTGCCTGCCATCATGAGATTGGTTGCTGATCGATCAATTTGTATCGAAGTGATTTCGGTACTTGCCACTGGGCGGGATTCTTCGTGGAAAAACCATAAATTCGAGTATTTGGCACGTTCCGAATTCGCAGAAGGTAAGGTGATCTAATGTGGCACTCGCATAAATAGAAAGGTCCCCATTTTCTTTGGGTAGTAACTCTAAGGAGCGTGAATGTAGAGACATAAGTCACAGAAGTGATTTAACTGCATCTAGAATGTTGTATTCCTAGACCTAGATGGAGTTCGAATTTTGTCCCTCCCAAAACGAAGATGGGAACCCTCAAGAACCCCTCATTGTAGGGCTTAGTAAACAGCGATATAACTCCACGATTTCTGTTAAAAACACAGCAATGGCGACTCTGAATAGCGAGGATTTATGAATTGGAATGTCTTTAAAGCTGAACATGTTTTCTTTCAGTTTCATTTTCCCGGCTATAAGTGCAGACTCTAATTCTACTGCGTTGGCATTTTTCTGCGTCTGTAGCTGCACTTTGGTCGCATACATTCAGAAGAAATGATGGGTCTTCCGGGCACGTGTTCATTAATTATTCGAAATCCCTTAAAGTGTCGGTTTTCGACTTAAAATCAAGAACGAGTGCTGTTTAATATACTCGAGGCATTTCGAATAATTGAATTAGTGCAGGATTAGCGCATGCAGCTTGCTTGGAAGTTGTTTGAAGCATCTCTTTGGAGCATTTTGCGAAAATCGCCAAGAAAAGGTTACCGGATCCTCATGGAGAAGAAAACACCGCTTAGAAAGAAGACTTGTTCCTTTGGCTTGAGGGGGAGATGCTGCGTTTGGGATGTCAGACAATGAATAGCTCGTGAACGCAGCGTTTGTATAAAGTAAACAACGCCAGTAACAGATAAATATTTGCTGTCCACTTAAAACTTTTTAACTTCTTTTTCCGGGAGCAGTTAAAGTGAACAGCACAAGGCTTCGGGCGTAGAGCGAATAGTTTGGTGTACGTTAAACTCTCTCTCCCTCGACGTGTTTTTATCTGGGATTTGAGAGAGAAGATGATAGAACGTCTTTTGTTGTCAAGACGTTAGTTAACTATTGTAAAGCCAGTACGCCCTCTTCGGGCCATCTAATCTTTAAGAGTTATATTTGTAATGCTGGTTGGTTGTTGTGGGGAATGTTTGGCACATCGATTACTTATATTACGCTCTACAAAATTCACGAAATATTGAACAAAATACAAGATGGACAAATGTTAAGCAATAATCGATATGTGCCTTATGATGGCGTGGTGTGATTTATTTACATCCGAAATGACACGTGGCAGTCGAGGGCTACAAAGTAAATCGTGTTTATAGGCGTAACTGATGACTACCACTGAATTCCAATGCTTATGAAGCAGTCGTTACCTGTTGACAAGTCATTGGTGTCATGGCCTGGGCGTGTGTGCCTAATTCTTCTCGACACTGGCAGCGCACGAACCTCCTATTCGACCAACGTGATATGCTCGTGGCGACTGCATTGTCACCGCACATAGGTCGTTGAGAAAGAGAGGTCAAAGGGAAATATTTCTTCATTTTTTTGTCCTTTACGTACAACAGGAAAAACCCTGATCCCAGTGTACAATAGCGCGAACCCACAAGTAGGCTTGTAAGATTCAAACAGCACAAATTTATCACTGGAAATATGAGTAACTTTAAATTAATCTCCATCGATATCGAATCAGAACTTCAGGCGCTGTCAACAATCATATCTCTTCATGTTCAGCCATCATAGAATTCAGCCAAATCCGCAGAAATCGACTTCTCTCGATCCGTCGTGACCTCCCTGAGCGGATTCCCCCCCCCCACCTTGTGGATCATCATTCTGACAAGAAGATGCCCTTCTAATACTGCTTCAAAAGAGTTCTAATAAAGTTTTGTTCCTTAAAACGGGCCAGCAGACAACACCTTCTCCAAGTGAAGATCGCGCATTATGGAGATGAAGTTTGGCCATCAGCAGCCCGAATAAACAGAAACTCTCCAGACTGCAGAATTCAGTTACCTGAACTGGGCAGCTCATAGACTTCATCTCCTCATTCGAACCACTGATATGGCAACCTGGCTTAAATTACACAGCCTTATTTAGGACCAGCGGTTTTCCTTTGTGCTGCAGATGGAGATGGGACGGATCTCAGACCCAAACCTTAGAGCATCCTAACCGTAGGAGATCGAGCGTGCAATACAGAACCTGCCTGATCCTAGGAGATCGATTTGTACAGAAGCAGATAGTGTCCATTATAAACTCAATGGATGATTACCCCACGAGGAATTAAGGACAAGACGACGTGACGTCAGCTGTTGGCCTTTCCCCTGTATCCGATCTAAACAGCAGACCCAGGGCATTGTTATCACCGATTATATTCCCGTTTTTTGATCATGATGACGGATGGGTTCCCCAGAGAAATCTGGCCCAGAGTCTCGAATTGAGACAGTACGAGGTCTACTGGAACTGGCCCACCTTCCCGTGGTGTGGACGAGCACCCCCAGAACCATCTCTCCAGGTGACTGATGCTTTTGGATAGTGGCCATAGCAACACAACAAAAGAACCACACATATCTGGCCCTTTTGCGGTGGTACTGTTCTTCACAGTGAAAGGAGCCGTCCTTTGCAAAAAAACATGTGTCCACATGCCGTTCTTGATCGGTCTTATCTGCATCCGCTTGTTTGCTTTTTAGAATTGCAATCCCAAGCATTTCCTTCGCTGGAACATTGTATATATTTTTGCGCAATGAAGCTGATTTATTTCTATAATATATTTGGAAATCACATTTTTATTTCAAAATGAATACTCTCGTGTTCATCAAAACTGCGTTGAATCAATAATCTCGATGTGTTTAGTGTGAATGTTTCGATTTACCAATCAATTCTCGTGACAGAAAGTACAGGCAATAAAAACTGCAACATAAGCAAGGCCGGTTTTACTGAGGCGCAGTTTGTCCAGGGACTCAGAAACGTTGTAATTACTGTTGGCTCAGGACTCACGCGATCTTATTTTAGGGTCTTTAAAAATCTACTAAACAGTTCCTGAGTGCCTGGATCCGGCACTGAATATAAGATAAATTGAATAGATTTGTTGTTGTTGTTTAATTAAGGGGTTTTGAGGTTGGTATTGCGTTTCTGTATGTAAGCTCAGTACCAACCTGTCAACCCAGCCCGTTTCCTCAGCAACTTCTGTGTGTTTTGCAATTACTTTAAATGTCTTTTTGGCCGGTGGTCACATAATAATGCTGGCATTAACAAGAATTCATAACACAGATTGCACACAACGTCTGGGGCAAACCATAATTCCTGAAATCGAGAACGCAACGTTGATTTAAAAAAAAAAAAAAAAAAAAAAAAAAGACGCTAGCGATCGTTTATGTTGGAATCAAACGATGTCCAAAACCTGAATTAACAGTCCCCGCATTCATCCCGCGTGACACAAAGTAATGATCCCACACGTGCCACGCCTTTGTCAGAAATTCGTTCTCCAAACCACTTGCGAAGAGATGGGAGGAAAGTGCCAAGATCGCCTTACTGTTTTTAGGGAAAGTCCACGCGAATATATCCAAAATGGAGGCGCGGGCTCTTTCTTGCCCCACGCCTTAACACAATTCCCAAAGAAACGTGGTTACTTATTGGAAAACGTACATTGTATTTGAGGCAGTTAACCTTCTGCAATGGCATCATTAAAAAAAACAGGAAAACTTAAAAAAAAAAAAAAAACACGCGAAGCATTCTGCTGCTGCGAGAATAGGTTGCAAGATGGCGCGGTTGAGCAGAAGTCGATGCGCAATATAAGTCACATATACACTAAGCTATCAAAAGTTTAGGGACACTAAGAAAAAAGAACAAGGGTTTACAGAAGATTTTAATAGGACGCGGGGCCTCCTGTAGCGGGTCTTCAAAGCACTTCGCTCTCACGTGATCTACCGAAGAAGCTTATTACTTCGTAAAGACTTAATTATTGTCAACACGGTTTGGTATTGCCCTCTAACGGCTGACTAAAGAATTACTGGGAGTCATTCATTAACGTGGATCTTCGTTGCTTGATGAAGAAACCTCGCAACGTACCCTCGCTTGTTTATTGTGAATCAATCGCCTTCCCCGTTGATACGCGAGCTGCCGACAGTCGAACTACGATCGTCTGCTCTGCCCTGCCCTCCGAACCGCTGTGGAAACGCTGTATGGGGATGGTCGTCGCTGTGACTGGGCGAACAGTGATCTACTGTCACGAGCGAGCATGGAGAGTACGAAGAGTGCAATCGCGTGCGTCTAATTATCCTTTTACGCTGTCAGATGGAAGGTGGACGTTTGAGACGCTCTTCTTCCGCGTTTGTTCGTTGGCGCCGAATGCTGACAACTCAATACGGCGTTTGGATCAGATTAAAGACGCTAACAGTGCGGGGTGTTGATCCCTCAGATTACTAGGGTGGGGTTGATTAATGATCGGGCTCATTTCTCCTAATGGCGCCTGCCATTGGCGCAAAGTTTGTCACGCGTTTTGATCGATGGAAGAAGTTGGGAATGTCGAGGTGTTGAACGATGACGGGCAGGAGGAACGCGGCGGGAGGGAGGGAGGGACGGAGCTGCGCTAAGTAAATGCACGAGGCGGTCACGTGATCGAAATTGTATAAGCCACCTCGGCGATGGAACCGAAGTGACCTCGGAGGGGCCCACTTTGTAAAGAGCCCGTCTGCTTTTATAAATTTCGTAAAAATATTCATTTTTAGTTAATTAAATAAAGAATTTCATCGCTTTAAAACAATCCAAAGGAAATAAAATGACGCGAATGCAATTCCCCACTTCGCTGTCAAAAAAAGTCGCGTGACCTTTCAATGTGTAACCCACCCTCCCGATTACGCTAAACAAACTCCGCCATTTTGCACGATCTCGTCTATTGTTGGCTTATTAGGTATCGCCCTCTAGCGGCTTACCGAACAATTATTCGTCTCATGAGTCACCGCAGTGAACCCTTTAATCAGCGCGTAAAAATGTTTTTCCTCTTCTGACAATCGTTTAAGAAATGACAGGAAGGGGTGGGGGGGGATATCCCTTTAACTTTTGTTTGCTCTTAGCGAAGGGATCCTCCGTACAGCGCAGAGTGTCCCTCTTTCTCGCTCCCCCCCATCTTTTTAGGGTGGTACAGATGATAATTATAGCGTCCGTCAGTTACAACTGTCAAAACGAATAAGGATCTGTCATCACATCGCGTGCTTCGTATCGCGGCAATAGCGAGGTGGGCGCCCATTGTTGGAACACGCGATTTGTTGCAGGGATGCACCGCGTGCCACTCACCACAATATGAAATATGCATGCGCCCATCATTTACGACGAAAGCCACAAGGCAGACGATTGGCGAAGGTGTGGTGGTGTGAGAGGGAAAGATAGAACGAGAATGTTCTCGTGGAAAATAAATTAGATTGACGAATGTACGTATCTATTTGAGTTAAGGGCCGTCTTAAGGTCCCAAAGCGTGATTTCCACGATTTTCTGTGGGGATGACCCACCGGTGTCTCAAATCTTAACCTTCTTGAACCCGTAGAAAGAACCCATCGATGATTTGAACTTAATTAAGGGGGATAAAGGGTGCAATCCACTCCAACGTTGATATTCCAAGTGCAGATTGCCCAGGCGGGTCCCTTTTGCGAGCGTGGATCATTCTACGAGTGAATGCGTTGTCAATCGATTTAAGGCAACACAGCGGGAGCTTCCACGTCCGATGTTCGTTTGGGAGTGTCGACTGCTAGGTATTTTCATCGGTCAAAAGAATAAATAAATAAATAAAAATAAAAGAATATCCCTACGCAGTTCCGGGACATTGATCTCAATCTCATTGCGGGTCCGAAAGCTGAGAGTACACGCTGCTTCAACGAGCTTATTAACATTTGTCAGACCCGATGGGACTCGTCCTCTCTTGGAGCAGTCACTCGTAGTCTGTCCAGAAATGGTCCTCTCCAATATTAGAAACATCATTCCTGATCGCGGGGCATGGGTGGATGAGTAAAAAGCTGCACCAACTGGGCCTGAGCCCTACAGACCTTTGCTACTGTGGTGCCAGAAAAAACTGGAAGCGTCTGCCCTTTGAGTGTGCCCTCTACGAAGACCTCCGAGAAAATCTCATCAACAGCACCCCAATCTCGGACGAACACTTAGAACTTATATTACAGAATCCACATTACATTCCAGCAATACAGAACTTTGCAACTAGCCTCTTCAAAAGAAGAAGAACAATGAATAGAACCCCACCGACCGCTGTTGGAGGAATGACATCAGCATTGACATAGATTTCTTTTCTGGAGCAGGCCCTCAGAGGAATCTGGCCCATCTTTTGGCAACATCAGGTAGGCTAGAGTCTCGAATCGAGACAGTACGAGCCCTATTGGAACTGGCCAACCTTCCTGTGGTGTGGACGAGTACTCAGAATCATCTGTCCAGGTGACTGATACTTCTGGGTACCCAAGTGGCCCGAACACACCCATCTACACTTCTCACATGTGTGGCCCTTTCGCAGTTCTTCACAGAGATACGAGGGATGCAGCTGGGAGTTGCCGTGAACACACTGATTGCAGGTCCTCTGTGATGGAACATTGTCTTCGTATGAAATATAGCGTGTGTCTGCTTGGACCATTATCCAAAGGGTTAAGTGACGAATTAATTTGATTTCACGCTTTGTTCAGCGCCACTATTGGCGATATCAGGAACTAATATCGCCGGCAGGTCCACACTTTTACTATTTGCAATAATCTGCGGTTGAAATTTTAATGTTATTAAAAGCACAAGAGTTTAATAATATTAAAAATCCCACAATGCACTGCGCTACGTTTCGAAGGAGTTTTTGCCGGATTACGGTAAACTTTTAACGCACGTGAAATAATTCCTTAACTAACCTTACTTAACAACCCCTCTCTACAGTTGACGCGCTAATTCTGCTGGTCTAAAAAAGGATTTCTTCATTTCTGCAGTTCCCTTTGTGTGTCTTATGATCCGAGCCACTTCTCCCCCTCACTCGCCCACCCCTCATCAGTAATTGCGCATCTTCGTTTTGTTTGCACGTGGCTTCAGTGTTTACATCTCGTTAAGGAGACACGAAGAAGTGACCGTTTCGGTCTTCCTGATTCCTTGTTTACTCTTTCCGCTAGGAGGAGGAGTGTCGGGGCTCACGGCAAATAATCACCGTGTCCAGCGTTCAGTAAACAAACACGACTCCATTTAACTTCGCACGCCTTCCTTCAAAATTGTTCCACGTTCTTTTCAAGAAAGAGAAGTTTTCCTTTTTTTTTTTTCCACAAAACATCAGAAGTATGGCACAAACACGTCGACTGCTTCTGCAGGACTCCGTGGGATTGAGGGACATCCCCCCTCCAACACGAAAGCACTTCAAAAACACTCCTTACTTGCCCAGCTGAGTACCCAGCAGTGGGCATCTTCTTTTTTCTTCTTCTTCTAGCCTTAAGAAATATTCCATTTCGTTTAGGGAAACAATGCAGTAAATACCTGAAGAAGTTCAGTGTATTTAATCCCGATAGCTGGGAAGTATTTCGTTTGATTAATGGCCACAAAAAGTGCCCACATTCCCCTCTTGATTGTAAAATCTAACAAACGATATGCTTCTTGGGCGTTTACACCTCATTACATAACGAAAGGGGAAAATATTCATGCACGTCCAAATGTTCCCATCATGCACTGCTCTAATTATCACGTGAATAAATAATGAGCGTTTATCGTATTGTGATAATACTACATAGAACAGACCACAGAGAACACATCACATCCGAATTAAGCAAAATAGACTATTAATGAAATGCAGTTGATGAATCTTGGTACCACCACTAAGACCTAGAGGCCGAATACACGATTTGAGTCCATGCAGACCACTGCTACTTGCCTGCTACCACAATTGGTGCGCATCAGAGTGGAGTAGTTTAATGAGGTCCAGAAAGTCCACGCAGCTTAACGCGTGTCATTATTCTAAGACAATGCGTAACCTTACAGTGGAAAAGATCTACAACACCCAGCCAACAGCCCTGATCTGTCGTCCCGCATCTCCCACATTTTTGGCCAGATGAAGGAGAAGGATTTTGGCCAGATGAAGGAGAAGGATTTTGGCAAGATGAAGGAGACTGCGCACATGTGTTTCCCCGTCAACCACAGGAATAATCTGGCAGGATCTAGATGGCACACGTTATTACCGTTCGTAGTGCGACTGGAGGCAGTTTCTTCCCTGGATAAATGTCCTCCTCTTCTCCGCGCACACGCCTTGGGTTCAAAGCTGGCCATGGCACCAAACAAGTTTCACAACCACTCGTTTAAATTTGAAATTTTATGTTTTCGAAGCGAGTGTGCAGTACGCGGAAGTCCTCTCTTGTTTGTTTTCCAACCACCAAACTAAACTCATCCACGCGTGTCACAAATCCTGAACAACACGCAGATGTCATTCGTTAATTTATATTTGCCTCGTATAATACAAAGAACGCCATTACTTTTAAAGTTGGAAAAATGGTCGCTGGCAGCGCTGTTTGGCACGAACAATTCTGGTGACATCGAGCAAAATTATCCCCGGTATGATTCGAAAAGCAAACAGAAATGGAGTCAGCCGAGAGGGGAAACACGGCCAGCACTCTTCTCGAATTTCCTCCTTCGTCCTCTCTTCCTTAAACATTAATCAAAATAAGTGATGACGCTTCCAAGCTTTGGTAAACATCAGAGCAAGTTTCTGCTTCGGCAAGATGACGCAGTGAAATAAAAATAAATTTGTTTATATTTCGGGACAGGGCAAGGACAGTTGACTACCGCACTAATCTACAGCAGCCAAACGCACTGTTAATAATGGACCGCGTATTTTGTGAGATCGTGCACGCTCGCACACGCGATACAAGAAATTCTGTACCTGCACTGACCACTCAGTAATCTCCTGGTCTTGCGCAACAATGTTTTTTGTGCGGTAGACTATTTATTTATTTAATACGTGCAAAATGCGCGCATGTTCTTCAGGTTTCCTAATATTTTGGTTGGTGAGTGTATACAAATATTAAAATCGTATTGATTTAAACAAAATGGAGGTATCAGCTCACTTTCCTGTTAAAAAAGGGAAGAGGATTATTTCTTCCTCCGACGATTTGATACCAAAAGAAGGAACGCCGATATATTTTCGGAGTTCTCATCTTCTCTCCGAAAGATGTCGGTCGCCGGTCGCGTGCGTTCGACTCGCTCAAATAAGCCGGCTTCCATTTACGTCGAGCGGCGGTGGTCATCACTTAGCCAAAAGTGTTTTGACCGTCTGTACGATTCTTTGGTCAAATATTGAATTTTGCTCTTGTAGAATGAGCGCGTGCCGCTGCACGAACCGCTAATGAAAAAGTTTCTTCGAGTCCATCGCACACTCCCGATAGCGTCCACATATCGAGGAAATCCTGAAAATGACGACGTTTGTTTACAGCAAATAACCTTTACTTATTAAGAAGTAGAAAAAATAAAATAAAATAAAAGAAATAGTGCGCGCGTGATTTGTTGGATTTTTCTTCATCCGCGCGCAGATTTAGTGGTAAAAGAGAGCCAAAATGACGCATTTGTGGTAAATAATTAGCTTCTTTTAATCTCCTCATCTTCCTCCCTACCTTGCGCTGCATAAAAAGAAGAAGTGGCAGCACGGAGAAGGCATTAGTTCGATCACGTAAGACGTGACACGACCAGTAGGAACGCATAAAAATTAGCGGTCGTGCGCATTCGCAGATACGCGGCATTGTCGACAGTGTATTAACTGGAATTTAGTGCCAATTAAGCAATTGGTGTATGCGGAAGAATGTGACCGGCGATGTCAGTTGCAGGCATTTCGAGACACGTTCTTCAACATCCGCGCCAGTCACGTGACCGCGCGCGAGCTCACGCCGAAACAATGAAAGTGGCGTACGGAGCGGCATAACAATTTTGTGCCGAATGTCACACTGCGAACCCACTTTTATTGAAAGCGATACTCGCTTTATGCGCGTACGCCGGGGCTTTTTATGTCGATATCAGTGGCGACACTGCGGACTGCGCCGGACGGATTTCTATCTTTTTTTTTTTGCGATCGCCAACTTGGCGCTTTCCCATAAACAACGGTTCCATAAAAGAAGGTTAACTTTTTTTTGTTGTTGTTGGTTTTTATTACGCCCAGAAGAGAAGATTTCGTAGAAACTGTTAAATATAGCTGATGGGTGCTCCGGCCCTGAGGGATGCCCGAAGCTCGGTTACATAACGTGGAGCCAAAACGATGGCTTCACCTCTAAGGGGAAGAAAAATAAACAATTTAAGTACGCTCGATATTTGATTATCGCGCCATCTGGCGTAGAAAAAGGAAAAAGTTTTATTTATATTTATTAATTATTTATTTATATTTATTTATCATTATATAAATATTTATTTATATAATGATAATATATTTATTATCATTATATGATAATAAAAAAACTAATTATTTATAATTATTATATAATGATAATAAACAATTAATGATAATAAATAATTTATAATAATTAATGATAATAAATAATAAATTATTTATTATCATTATTTATTTCTCATTAATTATTAAGTTTCAGCGAGAGCTTACGCTTTTATTTATTTATCGTTTTATTTTATTTGAAAAATGAAGACAAAAATTCAGTAAATTCAAAGTTGGTTGTAGTCGCGTTCCGCGATAATAATTAACGAAGACTAACTTTGTTTCAAGAATATGTAAAATTTTAGCGTGTCGCTGTGCTGCCATCTAGTTGTGATTATTGAAACTTTTCCACCCGAACAAATCCTGTTCTATTATTCACGAAATAATTTGATAAATTTTTATATATTTATATTGGTATGTAATTTATTATGTACATTGATATATAAATGTTTCATTTAATTAATGACTCGGTAGATTTATTGTATCCTTTTTTATTAATACATTATTTGTGAATTTAATTAACAGTGGCTTTTTTAACTGAATTTATTAAACTTTTCGAATTTTTCTATTTTAAAACGGAAATTAAAAATGGTTGCGTTTTTCTATCGGCATACCATCACGATCATTCGTCTCTGTCTTATAGAAATACACAGCACACCGTTCCTTCCGAGCATTTTCCTTTTATCTGTCTGGGGGCTCGCCCACACACTGCAGTACTTGTGCATTCTCCACCCAGTTCATTACAGTCCGTGCTCTTCTCAGGTACTGCGTGAAAAGTAAAAAAATACAATAATGTAATAATAAATAAGCGAATAAACATTTTTCTTTCCATCCACATTTAAGTTTAAAAATGAACTACTAATATCTTACATTTTGTGTCTTAAGAGTTTTGTTTAGAAAAGAATTCCTCGAAATCAGATCTCAAGAATATCCTTTTAATATATGTGAAAGAACAAATAATGTTTCGTGTTGAGGATGCACTGCTAAACATGTTAAGGGCATTATAGTCCCTTTTAAAAAGTTGCCCTCTTCATACGTATATAGTTGAAAGCAATATCCAGTCACAGCAGAATGTCCGGTGTTCACAACTGTTCTTGAAATGGGTCTGCATAAATGTCAGAAATTAGGTCACGTGATATGCCAAACACTGGGCTACTTACTCCTAAGGATCTTTTAACACATCCGTTCATGGGGATGATTGAGTTGCAATGGCACCTTTTGAGAGCTTATCTGAAGTCCACACCAGATACGTTGGCCATTTTCTGGAGGCTGTTGGTCCTGGAAATTTTGTCGGTGGAGAGGGTTTCGCTGTCAGTTCCGAGACTATCTAAAAAGGCGATGGTGTTAGCGGAAAACAACCCGTGTTGAGTTCGCTTCAGCTGCAAAGTCTGCAGGAGAATCCTGTAAGAGATCCAGGTGAATTCTCAATCATATTAATAGAATGTTTTCAGGTGTGTCTCTCCATTAGATGATATGTCCATCGAATCTACTCTGGCAGTGGGAGTTTAACTAGAGTTGCCATATTGGTGTTATTTAGAATCAGCTTCCATCGCGTCCAGAAATGGTTTTTGAAGTACTTTGCCCAACTGATGTAAGAGTGAGTATTGGATATTGAGTTGATGACAGATTCCAACAGTGCAACCGGAGAGACACACCTGGAAATATTCTGCAGGTGCACTTGAGAATTCACCTAAATTCTCAGTTTTAAATATGCAGATTATTTATTATTTTCTTAATTCGGCGAGTATTGATATGATGCAGATCATCTTTTAAAAATAATAAATTGGAGTAAATCTCTCGATCATGTTTCTCTCGTGTACCTCATTAATCATATTTATCAAACGTATCTAATTTTAACACTCCGAATATAGATCCGTGATGAATAATATTATTTCTATGCTGCGTACTTCTTGTACCCTGATCAGCAACAGTAAAGATTAAGCAGTTGAAAGCGCAGATTCTGTTTCGTGAGGCTGGACTGTCCTAAAATATTAACTGAACTGAAATATTTTATTTTGAATTTAGGACTTACCGTCATGACAGCACACCTCTTCTCCCAGACATAGAGTTGCGTTGCTGTTGGACATGGACCACGAACAGGAATACTTTGGCACACAAGTTCCCCCAATTCTTAAACATGGGTTGTCTCCATGCACGGACCTGTCACCTGAAAAAAGAAATTCGCAATGATTTTTAGCCCAACTATTTTTAGAGTTGAACGTCTTAAAGTGGTTTATAAAGACAGTTTAGTACAGTACTACGTTATTACTTTATAACTAACATTTACGTGGGTAGATGGATTTCAGGATATTCAGGGTTCCAAATCCATCTCAAACTTCCTATCAGGAAGTCTGAAACTTATTCAGTAACGAACAATTAGGGTTATTTACGCGCTGTTGGAATGTGTCTTAATGTGTCTAAACATTTTATGTTTTTCTTAATTAACGGCAATAATCAAAGGCAGATATTGTTGGGATTTCAGAGACGTGGTGTCACACAGATATAAGGAATGCAGAATTGGAATTTGGGAAGCACGATGTGTACAGAAAGGATAGACAGGACAGGAAGGGGGACGGGTTATGCTGTTAGTTAAAAAACACACAAAATCTAAGGAAGTGCATCCAATTGATGTGGGTGGACAATGCAATGTTGAGTCTGTTTGGTGTGACATAAGCACTGGGAAAGGAAAAATGAGAGTAGGTGTGTGTTATAGGCCTAATGAATCTGATGAGTATAATGAGCAAGTGTGCAGAGAAATAGAGTGGGCCAGTAAATTAGAGTGTCTTATAATGGGGGATTAATATTTCCCCGATATTGACTGGAATTTGTGAGTTGGTCACTCACACACTAGCAAGGCTTTTGTGGATTTATTGGATGATTGTTTTCTACATCAGCATGTTCGGGAGGCAACTAGAGGGAGTAATACTCTTGACCTGATACCAGTAATGATTATTCATGCATTAAGAATCTGCAGATAAAGGAACCACTAGGTGGCAGTGATTACAGTGGGATTTACTCAAAGAGGTAACTACCATCAGGGGTAAAGGGAAGGGTTTTTTCTTTCGTAAAGGCGACTACGGTGGTCTGAATCAGTACTTAAATTCTATACAGTGGGACCAATTGATGATGTTACCAACAGCAAATTCAAAATGGGAAGCATTCAAAGAACTAATCTTGGAAGCTACTAGGCTTTACATACCAACTAAGAAATATTGTTCAAGGTTTAGGCCTCAATGTATGTCAGATGAACTGATGAGGCATATGGCAGAGAAGAAACAAGCATGGGATACATACAAATTAACACATGACACAGAAGTCTATGATAGATACAGTTGATCTGTAACCAAGTTACAAAGGAGGTTAGGCAGGCGAAGGCAGATTACGAGAAATATTTGGCAAAGGATGCAAAGAAAAACAACAACAGAGTTAAAAGGAAGGAGATGAATCAGATTGGTCCATTTGATATCGATGGTTCAACTGTTGATAATCCTGCTCAGATAGCAAACAAACTGAATGAGTATTTTGCATCTACATTCACACATGAGGAGTTATTCAAGGAGGAGAGAGCCAGATGTTTATCAAATTCTAACAGGGAGTTAAATGATTTTGTAATAACTGAGAGGAAAGTGGAGGAGAAATTGTTGAAGATAAACTTAAAAAAAGGCTCCTGGGGCAGATGGAATCTATCCAGTTATATTAAAGAAGCGGCAAACGAAGTAAGCAAACCCTTAGCCATAATTATGAGAGCATCCTCGGACTCGGGGGAAGTCCTCACGGACTGGAGATGTGTAAATGTATCTCCAATTCACAAAGGGTAACACAAGTAATTACAGACCTGTTAGTTTAACTTCTCTTCCAGGGAAAATAATAGAGGCACTGGACACAGCATGGGTTTGTTAAGGAGAAGTCTTGTTTGACCAATTTGATTGGATACTATGATGTAGTCACAAAGGAACTGGATGCAAAGAATAACTTTGATATCATATATTTGGATCTTATAAAAGCCTTTGATACTGTTGCACATGGAAGACTGCTGCACAAATTGGAGAGGTATGGTATTAAGGGTAAGTTGCTGCTATGGATAAAAGGGTGGTTGAGTGGAAGAAGACAGAGTGGTAATCAATGGATACTGCTCTTCGTGGACTAATGTTATTAGTGGAGTTCCCCAGGGTTCGGTGTTGGACCCATTTGTTTTGTATATATATATCAATGATATTGATGAAAGTATATCAGGCTTAATGTCCAAGTTTGCAGATGATACAAAGGTTGGCAGGATTGTTAATGACACTAATGACAATACACTGCTGCAACAGGATCTAGAAAAGTTGAGCAGATGGGCTGAGAGGTGGCAACTGAAGTTTAACATTGACAAATGTAAAGTACTGCTATGGGTAGAAGTAACCCCAAAGAAACGTACCAACTGTGTGGTACTACACTTAGGGTGGTAGAAAATGAAAAGGACCTGGGGGTAATTGTGCAGGCAGATATGAAGTTTTCTGAGCAGGTCATGGGGTATTCTCAACGATATACAGGAATTTTGCTACCAGGGAAAAGGAGGTGATTGTCCCTCTGTATAAGGCAATGGTCAGGCGGCGCCTTGAGTACTGCATACAGGTCTGGAGGCCTCATTTTAGGAAGGATGCAGATTTGCTTGAACGTGTACAGAGAAGGGCAACAAGATTGGTGAGGGGAATGAAGGGATCCTCTTACCAAGAGAGGCTTAAGTTCTGCAAATTACAGTGGCTGGAGACTAGGCACCTGCGAGGTGATTTGATTGAGGTGTATAAGGCCTTGAATGGGTTGAGCACGTTGAATTCTGATGGGATCCTTCCACTTGTTCAGATTACGAACCTAAGGGGGCATAAATTCAAATTAAAGAAAGACAATTGTAGAATAGATGTGCAGAAATTTGCCTTTAGCCAGCGGGTGGTTAATTGCTGGAACAAACTTCCATCTGTGGTTGTGGAGGTTGATAGGTTGAATAAATTAAACGAGGAACCGGACAAACGTTTAGAGGGAATGGTTGTGTGAATTTTTTTTTTTTTTGGCTGATGCTACATAAGCTTATACGCTTGCTTTCTTCCATCACATGCTTCTATTACTATTAATATTTCCTTCCAAGTGGTCTCCTTTCGACTAAACAGCCTAATTGCAGCGATGCTCTTGCTTTTTGAAATGAGCGTAGCACTCTTCTTTCCGAATGGCTGTCAGTATCATCGTGTTTTCAGTGTGTTCCTGTCAAATAGTTTTCCTTTGAGTTGAACTTTTAGTTTAGGAAAGAAGAAGAAATGATAAGGAGCCAAATCGAGCGAGCAGTGAGGATGTGATGCTACAGGAATGCGGCATCGTTATTTTCTTATTTCCAAGCGCTATTTCCTTTTGGTATTAATCGTCTTAGCCGGAAAGGTATGATTTTAAACCGGCAACTCCAATTTTGTCCCACAGAAGAGATTAACCAAACCTTTACAACAAGCGCAATATACAGAAGACAGAAACCTTTATGCAAATAGAGAACAGACCATATCTACCGTAAACCCGCTGACAGGGTATGTACACAGGACTTCATGTTATAGACCTAGGTCTCGATTTGATATTTACTGGGAAAAGTGTCTTGGCCATCCCTTTTCCAAGTCAGGAGTGAAATCTTTGTACTACTAAGACAGTCATAATTGTCTTCGTATGTAGTGAGGAGTTGTTTCAGTCCTGTAAGGCTGTGATCCAGTATTTTGACGCAGTTGCCAAATTATCAAGATCTTTTATTACTGTGAAACGCGTGGACACTCTGCAACGTCCCTTCATTAACCATTTAGGCTATGAAGTGTACATTGTAAAGTCCTTTCAGTGTATATTATTTCTGTCCTTTCAATAATGCATTTAGAATTATGGCGCAGAATTCCTTTCCAGTGGACTATTTCTTCTCAATGTCACGTGAAAAACCAGTTGGGGACACCTGTAGTCATACAAAAAATAAAAAGTGAGGTCCGCGCTTAGCTGCACCCACGGGGGAGGATAAAATACCCCCTAGAACATTTCTTTGTATTATATAATTATGCTGTTACGTGTTGACGCCTTCGAAACCTACCAATGAGGAACGCACGAGCTCCACGCCTCAAAAACAAAATTTCTGAGTGGGTCACTGAAGCCCCCCTTTTAATAACCAATCCGCTCCTGTCACTGAGCGCATGTTCTTCGTAATCCGCAACATTTTAGGCGTCTCAGGCTACGAGGAGCCGAAGTGCCTAAGTTTATTCAAAATTAAAGTAAGTTGAACTTACAAACTTTGTAAACCATTTCAGGGAATGAATTTATTTTTGTCTGAGATATGACGAATACATTTCTACAAGTTGTAGGCTGATTTCTGCAGTGAGGAACGTGCATTGATGCCGCACGTGAAGTCACCAGTTTTTACATATACAACCATCTCACCAACTTTGAATTTAAAAGATTTCGCTGCTCAAGAGAGCCCAACAAGAGCTACAGATTTCTTATTAAAGAAGGATTCCTTCCAATAATTAAAAATATACATTTAGATATCTTCAGGTTGGTTGCAGAAACTTAACAGCTTCATTCAGTCCATTAGGCCAGCGACCTGACAGTTTATATCTTATTGTAAACATCGATACTCACCCACCGATTTTTATCGATAGTCAACCCGACTTCTTTTGAGGGAAAGGTTTAAATACGTCGATTATATTTACCTGTACGTACGTAGTAAGCCGTTGCCGCGGTAACCAGAAAAACAATCCAGAATGCAACGATCCTCCAGCGATCCGTCCTGTCCATTGCGGTTGGATGTGCACTAGAAACGCTATCAGTTGCACGAGAAACTGAATATCACCGCGCGAGCATCGCCGACCCACAAGATTAGTGTTATCGGCAAAAATTTCCTGCGATTTTCTCGGCAACTCCGTGACGCGCCTTCGCACGTTCAAAACTCCCCAGTGACGTTTGCTGGGAGTCAAAGAACCCGGGTGACTGGTAATGACACCGCTGCTCTCTAGGTGGGGCGAGGTCACAGCCTACTTCGCTCACCTTTTCCGGAATAGCAACCAGCCGAGTCGTGTCACAGATATTGAGATGCTGAGTCACACCCCAGTCGTTAACCGCGGTTCCATGGAAACGGACGCACGAGCGTAAGCATGGGTCTGGATACTTCTTCGGTTTGGTCTGGAAAGGGGCGGTCCACTCCCCCTCCTTCCCTTTAATGAAGTGACCATAAAACTTAATGAATTAAGCGTAACTCACGTCTCCCTTCACCCTCTAAGTGCGATGTCAGTTAAACGCATCATCTGATCAAAACACACCCATTTTTCATTCTTCCAGTTTTCTTACTTTCTTTCTATACCTTTCCTGTTTTCGGTGGAAAAATGGTGGATTATCTCTGTCTCCTTGTGAAAATACAAGCAGTTCTCTGAATATTACTATTAGTCTTTTCATCGTAGAAAACGTAATTGGCTCTTTCTCTGGACTCTGGTTACTGGTCCAACACTTGAGCAAATGTGTTCTTTCCAGTTCTGCAAAAATCCACCACCGGAAAATAAATAACTGTTACATATAATTGTGGTTTTATTACAAAAAAATGACTTTACAGAAGTTGGAAAAAGGTTTGGACTCATTTGGAATTTCCTATTGAGGTTCTCCGGGAGCATTGACCTTATACTTGGGTTTTACCGTACGTCTGACGAGTTCATTCACACAGTGATCACACTGATCACCACGCATACTGATCACTGTGATCAGTATGCGCGGAAATATTTTCAACGCTCGTATTGAAATCAGTTACTAGTAGTGGTGATGGATGCTGGGTTTGATAAAGGCACACTTGAGAGAGAGTATCTTTATGGAGCGTTTAATTTCAACATTTTGTGCTAGGCATTTAATAACCAACAGCGTATGTCCAGTTTTTCTTATCAAATATTTTTCGTTATTCATCTTTAATGACATTATGGTAAAGACGCTTCCGATAAAAGTCATTTTAGATAGGCTGACCATCTAGAATAATAGCATGCGCAAATTCGTTGCTGGTTGTCATGGATACAGCGTCTTCTTATTATTCTTCCAGGAGCGGTTCTTCTTACTGAGGCGGACCTTGTGTTGCTGTAGATGGAAATCCCAGCGATTATATGGGGAGTCCTAGAAAAGGAAGAGAAAATCAAGTGGAAGGATATGGGATTCCAATTACGATGTTATAAAACCGTGGTACCGTAAGCCAACTCTATAATTTTAATACGTTTTCCTTTATTGGTTTGGAAACTGTATATAATTGTAGTTTTGTAGTAGTGGGATTTTAGGGGCATCGGTGACTAATATTGCTCCATGGATACCGTCTGTAAATTGCGTGTTCTGTGGAAGATTTGCTGGATGAAAAGCCCTTTTCTTGGGTCAAAACTATGCTGCCTTCGCCTGAAACCGACTAACTCAGCTACGTTGTGAAAAAGGCCCATAAAATTCCCCAACCAACTGTTCTACTCACGATTCTACCAACTGTTCTACCCACGAGGGTGTCTAATTGGTGTTGTTGAGGGCTATTGTGTAACATAGGAGAGAAAAGTATGCTTTTTACTTGCAGCTAAGTAGTTGGGGGTTTGAAGCAGGGGTCTTATAAACGTACTATGAACTTCTCTGTGAATGGAATTTATTGCATGGAGGAGACATCCTCGTTTTAACGAAGTGTTCTTAATCTTAATTCAGAATTTAAATTTTTAACTCGAGTAGAAAACTTAAATATCGTAAGAAATTGGGAATTGATCTTTTTATAAGTGAAAGGATGTCTCTCTCGCCTGAGTTCGATTAACTCGGCTGCAGTGCGTAAAAAGGCGCGTATGACTTTGCTCGAATATGGATTCGGTTCCACTGGCGAGAGTTGGATAAGTTTTTCATCCCACAAATAGAAAAACCAGTTCAATAGTAGAACGCACGCAGTTTGGAGACACAATACACGGACATCACGATCCCAGTTGCCTTAGCAATGTTCCAAACAGAGCAACTCGCTTGTCAAAATCTTCATTTTGTTGATGTGACCTGCGTTGTTCGTCACTGGTGCTGCTCCAAACGCTCTTAAAGTCTTTTGACCTATTGGTCTTAATCAACAAAAGCTTCAAAACAGTTTCAAATCAAAGTCTGTTTTCACGAATCAGGTGCCCAGTACTGTATTTATAATCGTTCTCTTGGAGCCCTCGGCTGTTTATTTTTCCAACCACGTGCTGACATCTGGCGACGGAATATGTAACTAGATACCAAGGTCACGTGTGTTAATTAAAACCGAAGTATGAAATGAATCTAAAGCGCTTCAAAGCAATTTTTAACTGAAGTCTAAAAACCATATTATATAATATACGAGAAGAATCTTATTATAACGAACCGTATTAGAAAGGTTTTATTTATTCTTTCGGTTAGATTGGATCACCAAGGTGTGGATAGTGGTGCCCTCTAGAGCACACTTGCGCAATTAAAGTATTTCGTTTCAGCGGTAATATTTTGACAATAGTTTGTTTTCTGTTATTGAAGTGTCACGCGGTTGTATTTGTGGGAATGGAGACAAATAATTCGCGCAAGGCTTTAAATTTAGTAGATTTTCACCATTTTTGATATTTAAAATTAAAGATGCTTTATTAACCGAATTTTGAAAGTCACCAAGTTCCTCTCGCTGCTTCTATTTTTAATTACCTCAAATACTTTAACTGCTCAGGTGTGGAATAATAAATTTAAAACTTTATAATTATTGCTATCCGCCTTTAAATAACGCCTACAGCCATTTCAGAAAGTAAATAAGAGCTAATATAGGGCGCTTTTAATGTCACCCAACCAATATAATTGTATACGTCTTCAGTTATACTTGCGGGAACACCTGTGATTTCATTGACGTGTAGTTCGGAAAATTAACGACAGATGGCACCACACATCCAGCAAACTCCTTATCCAAAGGCATAGAATATCGGCGAAGGACCGTGTGGCCAAAAAGTGTCGTCGGGTTGTCTGTTTAATAGGGAATGGGGACACTTCTAGCATCTCTTTTAACGCATTATGATGTCCGCTAGTTTAACATTTTCTGTTTATTCTTTGGTGCTGCCTGGGAAGATCATAGATGTGGTGATTACTATTAAAGAAGGGGCGCAAGTTCGACCCTGAATTGCAGCGTATTTGTTGACATCGTGGAGTTTTGGCATCACAAAAACACTGAGAATTAATGGCTGGAGAGTAATTGAATTAGCTACAAACGCTTGGATGTGCAGTAACGTGTTTTGTGATTGTAAGAGGCGTCAACCGTATGCGTTGCAATATCCATTCATTCCCGATACTTTTTCCATCCACCCTCGCAATGACAAACATTGCGGAGTTGAGTATTGAAATAATAATGTTGTTCAGAATGGAGAAAACATTTGCTTTGTTTGCTACAAAGAAAAAAAAATTGCTTTCGACCGAAGAAAAAAGTGTAGAACCAACTTTTTATCTGTGTGACTATTAGCCTTAAAACAACGAACATGCCTGTCCTTAAACTATTTATTTTGAACACCCGAAAAAGTGTTTGCGCACAATTCTGTGGGTGGCCGTTCAACCCACTGACGGCTGGTCGTCTGTTATGCACTGCTGCCATCTGTCGGAAGAAGTGACAACTAGATTTGTTAGAATTAAACATTGTGGTGCTGTAAAAAGGAAATAGAAATGTTTCTAAAAGATAAAACATGGTTTAACACTTGTACATCGTAAAAATAATTTTTGGATTTTAGCTGACAGGTATTTTAAGTAGGGGTGGAAGGATAAGTTGGCATGTAGATACAGACCCA
Source organism: Mastigoproctus giganteus (assembly GCF_048544385.1). Classification (NCBI taxonomy): domain Eukaryota; kingdom Metazoa; phylum Arthropoda; class Arachnida; order Uropygi; family Thelyphonidae; genus Mastigoproctus; species Mastigoproctus giganteus. The sequence continues at coordinate 179,060,916 of NC_143583.1, read as the reverse complement.
GATACTTGATTTCTGTATAGAGACGAATCGGAGTGTTGCTAATTTTCATCACTGGTGGCCTTTGGATTTGGAGCTTTCCTTTTAGAAGGACTGACTTTGTTTTTTCACTGGACATTGTTAGTTTGTGCATGGCAGCCCAGTCTTGCAGTTTTCCCAGTCCAAAGTTGACTTATACTTCCAATGTGGCTGTTGTACCAGAATGAACAACCAGTACGAGATGAAGGCCGCCGTAGCCTAGTGGTCAGGCGCGCGGGTGCATAAGTACACGTGCCTTGAATGACCGGGGTTCAAGCCCGTGACTGCTGAATACGGTGCTGTTTCTTGTATTCTGTCTATCTTGTTAACTCCTCTGACTGTTTGGTCGTCCCGGAGTATAAACAGAAAATTTATTTATTTATTTATCATCGGCAACGGCCAGGGGCTTGACCTCAGATCCATTCCCAGGAACTCGTCCAAGACAATGGACCAAAGGAATGGCCTGAGGACAGCCTCGCAGTATATTCCTGGTGACTGTTTGGTATTTGGTGGTTACCTGCACTGTTCTATTGCCAAGGAATATACTGTTATAAACTTTATACTGTTATAAAGACTGCTGGACGTCTTGGCTTGCCGAAGTCTTCGAAGTATCCTGGGCCACCATAGTCGATTGGAGGCCCAGAAAAGTCCACCATTATGGCTACAGAGTATTTAGATTCCATCTGGGTAGCTAGGGATATTAATCTGTTGATAGCATCTTCTGTATTGAAGCCTGTTTTAAATCCAATTTGATGAGGAGATGGTAATTGTTGCTTTGTGTAGTAGTTGGTGAGACGGGAGAGCAAAAGTCGTTCTTGGAGTTTAGCCAAAACAGAAAGCAGGGCTATTAGTCTATAAGAAGTCGGGATTTTAGGTGTTTTTTTCGGTTGTTTTAGGGTTAACTTAAGTGTTGCAACTTTCCAGAAGTCAGCAAGGCATCTATTAAATAAACTTAAGAGAGTTACAGAATAGTGTTCTGTGAACATTTTTACTATGTCGAACTCCAGCAAGTCCAAGCCTGGGGTTTTCTCTCTTCGTTTTGGCCAGGGCCAAATTTGTCTCCAGGGATATGAAGGGCGGTTCACTAGTATCTGATATGTATCCCCTGTTTCTGTCAATGATATCTTGTTGCTTCAGTGTCGGTGTCAACAGTTGGGTAGATATTGTCCAGTATGTTGTTGAGAGAATCAGACCAAGAGTATGTTGAGGTTCCATCCGGCCTGAGTGTGGTGTCCAAAACCTAATCTCTGGGGAGCCTGTTTATAATGATCCAGAATACAATGCCCATGGATCGCCATTTGCCACTGTGGAAACTAGAGTTTGCCATGACTTCGTACATCTGCATATTTCTTTGGAGTATGCATTTCTTATCACATGGTAAGCCTTCCGTGCTGCAGCTACCTCTCTGGGGGAAAGGTGTACTTGGACTTGTTGAAATGTCTTCCTGGTTAGGTGGACTCTTCTTCTCAGATCTTGCAAATTTGCATTCCGCCATGGGACATCGTACCTGTATTGTCTTCTACACGGGATGGAAGCATCACAGGCATTCCTGATGGCAGTTGTTACCTTGGATGTTTTAGGATTAACTTGAGTGTTGCAACTTTCCAGACGTCGGGAAGAGTTCCTTCAGCAAGGCATCTATTAAATAAACTTATAGGATAGTGAGTTATAGATAGAGAGTTATAGGATAGTGTTCTGCGAACTTTTTTGCTATGTCAACCTCCAGCAAGTCCAAGCCTGGGGTTTTACCCTCCTTCGTTTTGGCCAGGGCCAAATTCTTCATTCGTGAGTGTAATAAGGTAGTGGGATGTCTTTCGGGAGAAACTTGGCCAATTCCTTTGGAATCGGCGCCAATCTGCTTTTTTTTTTGGTGTTATATCTCACTATGTCCCTAGGAATTGTTGGTCCGTGTTCCACAGAACGAACAAGAGAGAAGGTGATAGTTCTGTGGTCTGACATTGTCCATGACTCTTGAACAGCCCGGTTGATCAGTTTACATTCAATGTCAGATTTTGCTATCATGACATCAATTGTGCTCTCCAGAGGGAACTGCTGGATGTGGAGAGGTGACCTGGACGATTCAGGATCTGCAAACCAGATGAAATGATGTAATCTTCAAGTCTAGTACCATTTCTGGTTGGCGTTCTGTCTGGAGTTAGGCTGTGCCAGAGTGCTGAGAGGCACTTAGTATTCATGCCAATCAGCAAATACCCACCTGGGAGGTGATGGAGTGCTTCCTGGATGACAGAGATTACAGTAGTAATATCCTCACCTGGGTGAGAATATAGTGAAAGAAGATATAGGGACCCGAGAGATGTCAGAATCTATGCACAGGCCCTAATGAAGGTGCATAATGGCGCGATTTTGGTTACCGTTATTTCTGGACTCCTCACAGCAATAGCTGCCCATGGATAGTCTTCAGTGCAGTGAATCATTTTATATGAAGTGGGATATCCCACGACGTTCCCAGAGTGGACGTAGGGTTCCTGCAACATCATTGCATTAGTTTGGCTTTCCTGAGCTCTGATCTTTAGCTGGTCTGCGGCTACTGTCGCTCTCTGCGCATTTAATTGCAGTAACTTGATCTCTTGCTGCCTATTTCTTGTGGGGCATCTATCCATAATTTACTCTCATTTGGTAAAGATTCTTCACTTTTTTGTATATTGAGCAGTTTGTGTCACGAATCGAATGATCGTGTGGTGCCCTAACAGCCTTGCAGTTTGTGCAGGTTGGTGACTGTTCCTTGTTGGGGCAGTCCTTAAAAACATGCCACTTTTGAGCACAGTGGCCGCAGGTGGTTTCACGCTGGTTGCAAGTATGGGACGTATGCCCAACGCAGAGACACCTGTAGCACTTAGGGACTGATATGTCTTTAAACCTATGGCTGCCCCAGCCAATATAAATTCTATTTTGCGTTTCAACAAGCTGCCACACTCTTGGGGATAGTTCAATTATCCAATCAACCATTGTCGGTGATTTTATTTTAGCTCTGTATTTGGGTTTGATGTCTTCTGCCGCAGTCTCGTCCAGTAAATACATACGCAGGTTTTTATGGTAGAGCTCTTCTTTGAGTTCCTCTGGGGTCATGTTCTGGTCTATATCGAAAAGCATAATCGATAGCCCATATTTTGGGGAGTTTCAGCTCTTAATCCATAGTTGGTCATTTCTGTGTTATTTAAGATGGTTAATAACTCATCCCTGGTACCAGTTTCAATTATGACTCCAGGGTGTCTGGTTTTCCTGATGCTCTTAATTCTGATTGTTATCATCTGGTTCTTCATATTTTTTGTTAAGGCGTATTTAACTGCATCCCTAGTTTCCAGTTGTGCATCCTCGGCTGGTTTAATTAGGATTACATGCGACTCAGGCTTCTTGGCTATCCTTTTACCTTGTACTTTTTCAGATAAACTGGTGGTTGATCGTGTTGCACCGTTCCGCAACGCCTCTGCAAGGAGCGGGGACATTGTTGCATTTGATTTTCCCGCCCCTGTGTAAGGACGTCAATTTTGGCTTGTAACCTTTCATGATCTACGTGGGGGTTTAAAACCAGTCTCCATTTTGCTGAAGATACCAATTAAATCAGACTTGATGGAAGCAGTGATCCTGCTCGAGTGCTTTGCTATATATTTCTCTAAGGATCCTCTGATTGTCCTGATCTGATCAACCGGAGAACCCGTTAATGGGGGAACTTGACGCTTGACTTTTAGGTTCTTCGCATTCTGAATTGCTGCAGGACTCATTTCCGCACTCTTCAGGTATGTCTTTAGGTGTTGGAGAATCTGTAGTCGATATCCTTCTGCTTCTCTCCTTTTTCTTGAAATTAGCCTTAGTGGGCTTGTTTATTTCTTCCCCAGCAGAGGGTGCTTCGCTCTAAAATCGTTCAATATCTTGAAAATGAACGCTTACGCGTTCATTTTCAAGATACTGTATTGAACTTCGTTATCACTCATATTGATTTCGATAGTTGCCCGGATAATTTTGGAGAGAAGCAGTCAGTTTTTCCGAATATGAGAATTTAATTTTTAATTAAAACAGGACAGAAAACGAGAATCACAAGTGCTTCAGTAACTGAAGAAAAGTGCGTTGATAATCTAAGCTGTATGGAAATAAATGGTCTATTCTTTTTCCAACCCCGTGAGCACAATCTAAATTTAACCCTTTGCTTTAGACAGGACTGACCGCAAACCGAGGGCAAAACAGATGGAAGGTGAACCGTGTAGTAGCTTTGACCTTGGCTGGAGGTTTAATTGACCAGCTATGGTCTTTGTCCTTCTGCAGGAATATACAGAATAAACACAGCACGAAGAGTTAAAAAGAGTTACTGTATGATCAATCAAAAATTGAATAAAAGTAAATTACCTTTTCACTTTTAGGCAAGCTGATTTAATCAGCATAGAGATAAGATCTTGACCGTCTTGATGATATAAAATATAACGACTGTTATTTTATTATGAACACTAAAATTTCATTAGAGGACGGAGCTAAGAAACACTGAACGTTCAACAAGCCGCGCACGCGCACGCGCACTCCCCCCCTTCCCCGAATAATTCGGACAACTCCATTTCCAATGACAGTGACACACTAGTGGAGAGAAGGTTCTGTCGAAGATATAGGTATTGATGGCAGTGGTATGCAGGGGTGGGCAGAGAGGGCATATGCCCCTCCTTAACCAAAAAGTTGAAATTAAAGGAACAGAAGGCAGGAGGCGTTCTAAAAAAAACCTCAAAAGCCTGGTAGCCATGCCTCCCCCTTTACGATGATACCTGGATACACCACTGGTGGTATGAAATATGTTCACAGCCTTCTGGGGCGCCACAAGAACAGAGTGGTGATTCAGCAAGGTTGAAAGTTGCAAGTTTGGCATTAAGGGAGCCATAACCAGAGAGTGTACAGACCATGGTGAAATTATTTCTGAGTGGACTCTAACGTGGCAATGGCGACGTTGGGGATGAACTTTAAAGTAACAAGACCTTTAGAGATAGCGGACCATCTGTCTTGCATCAAAATATTTCAACATGATTTCTCTGCCTTGGGATCCACAGTGACATTGATAGTAATACCCAGGAAGGTCACAGGGACATCGTGCCTAAAGCACAGGCCTCGGTACAGAAGAAAGAGATCGAGGGGCAGACAGCCATTAAGGACCTGCAAGGCAGGAGCAGACACAGTCCTACAGGCCCTGCACATTGCTAAAAGCATTTTACGTTGAATGCTATGAAGTTTATTCTGGACTGAAACCTTCTTAACATGCCAGAACCAGGGGGCTGCACCATAGGAAAAAATTGGTAGAAACACAGCTTTGTAATATAACCGTAGAGAGCGATAATTAAAACCCCAAGACTGTTTAGAGAGATGCAGAAGTGAGAAGGTAATTTTTTTTTTACTTTCTCTGAGAGATGTTCCAAGTGTTTAGTAAAAAGTTTACTATCAATGATCAGATCAAGAAATTTTAGAGAAGAAACCATGGACAGTGATTTGTTTTGAAGTTTTACAACAGGTGGCCATGAAATATTAAGTGAACCCTTAACTAGCATCATTTTAGTTTTCATGGAGGATATGGATATATGGATAATTTATTTATGGTGGACCATTGAGACAGATCTGACATGACTAAATTGGCAGTACTTTCAAGAGAGGCATGGGAATTGTGCTGGATCAGCAGGGTGAGATAGTCTGCGTAAGCCAATTTGGAAGTAGAAGAAATAGTTTTAAGGAGCCAATCGTCAAGAACGATGTTTCAGACGAGTGGTCCAATAACAGGGCCCTGGGGACAACCCCTAGTGACAGAGCGGGAGACGGAGTTAGACCCATAAATAATAGAAACTGCACGATTTTCAAAATAACTTCTTAGAAGGTTATAAAGAGGAAGAGGACAATCGGCAACATGTAAGCCAGCAAACAAACTAGACCACCATAACAGATCAAAGGCCGCAGAGAAATCAACAAAAATGACAAGAAAATATTTAGAGTTTGCAGAGTTAACTCAAGAAAGGAATTCAATGACTGCTTCTTCAGTGCCTCGTCCAGGTCGGAAAACATATTGATAATCCGATACAAGAGCGGTGTTAGTGAAAAGAGAAATGAGTCTTATAGCAATCAATCTTTCAAGTCTTTTGGCCAAATGTGATAACAGAGCAATAGGATGAGAGGACTTGCCACTCGGGGTGTTTAAAGGTTTAGGAATTAGTTTAAGAAGAGATGTCTCCCAGATAACAGGGAAAGAGCTTTCATTCAGACATTTGTTGAATAGAGTCAGAAGAACTGTTGGATGGAGCTTGTGGAATTGTTTGATAAAGATGCCCTGACAACCAGATTTGTTAATTTTTAGGACAGCTGTGTCCACCTCCAGCTGCATAAATGGCTGAGATTCAGAAGTAGTAGTGTAGGAGTAATTGAACTGTCTTATTTGTAGATGAGTAGTCAAGTCATCCTCTGGACAATCAGAAGGAAGTAGATTGTCCAAGATAGTGTTGATGGTGCCCTCCCAGGTGAGAGTTTCGGTGTTGTTTGCAGATACCGAACAATAAACAGCAGGAAAATATGATTTGTTCCTTGTAAGGCGATAAACGAGGCCCCATGGGTCCTGATTGCCAGTAGAAGTAATTAAGTTCTGCCAAGATTTTAATTTTACAGGTGGTGATGGTCTTGACGTATTTTCTTTTGAGAACCTAATATTCTGTTTTAAGACTTTCGACGTCAGGAGGTGGCCAGCTCCTCTGATGTCGTTGGTAAGTATGCCTAACCCAATGCACTTGCTGAGGAAGCAAAGTAAATTCCCAGTTCCACCGTGGAGTGGGATGGGAGGACTGAATTTTCTTTTTGGCTGCTTTATAACAGGCACCGCTGAGAGCATCATTAACATAGGAAGCTAATTCAGAAGCTGTCAATTGGTGGATGAAGTTTATGGTTTCAAGTGGGAAGTCACTGTTGATTGAGTCATCAAACCAGCTCCACATGATGAGTCGAAAAGAAAATCTTCTAAGGTCCTGTAGTGGAGGATTATGTTTGGGCAGAACAAGTCACAGAGAAGGTAACCTCACAATGGTCACTTGATTTACTCTCCAGTCATTAATGTTTGAAAAAACAGTGTAAGAATTAGCAGCCATGTCTACAGGGTGTCTCAAAAATATTAGTACAAATGTTTAGGGGAGGTAGGTAACATCTAAAGGAATGTGAATCCCCTAAACGTTTCTACCAATATTTTTGAGACACCCTGTATATTTGATTCGCCATTTAGTGGGCTGAAGGTATAAGGTGAGTTGGGTTTATTTAGAACAGTCATCTCATGTAAAAGGAGAAAGTCTTCTATGAGTGAACCCTTGTTATCATATCAGTATGATCAGAGTGCCATAGACTGCATTTAGCATTAACGTCTGACATTATAATAAGTTTGGCAGTACCTACCAAAGAAATAACTTGATCGACATTACACTCCAAGATGGAGTGTAAATTACTTTGACTATGTCCAATTTGGGATTGACTATGATGAAGGCTGCACATGGTTCAGCATGTTCTGGCTGAATAACCCTAAAAGAGATAGGGTTTCGGTTATTTTACCATGGAAATGGTATGGTTCTTGCAAGGCTATAATATGATATTTAATTTCATCGGTTACCTTTCGGACTTCATCGGCCAACTGTCGTGACCGCTGAGAATTCAGTTGAAGCAGGCTAAGTTCAGAGACTGATTCATCTGCAGGTGAAGAACTGGTAAAAGACAATGTATCCATAATACATTGTCTTATGACATACCTGGCTCGCAAAAGTTATGGCCATTTGGAATTGACGAAATACACCTGTAAATTTTTTGGGGATAAACTGATTACCCAATGTACTATTGACAAGGACCTTGACTTAGTTGTAAATCTGAACGACGTTTCTCCATTGTAAAGTCGTAGTAAGCCAGATTTTTATTATACAATTCTTCTATTATGTCCTCCTTACTTAGATCCCCGAGTACGTCATAGATAATTATGGAAGGGTTACCTTTTTTAGGAACACCCATAGAGATTCCTGCAGAGGACAAGGAATCAGATGTAGAGATACTAATTAAGTCCGACTTAGAGGCCGTTTCCAGAATTACGCTTTTGTTGCCTGCTAATTTGATTGATTTTATTTTGACTGTTTTAAAATTCTGTCTTCAGAGTATTAGTTACCAAGGTTTTTACATCAGTGCTGGTTTTAAACTTGCTATTCTCTAACACTGTAAGTACCATTACATTCTCGCTAGGTTTAGCTATTTGTTCCTTCAGTGTGGGTGTATTTCGGGCTACATCAGCATAAAATCTAACAGGAGGGTCTCCCTATAACAGGAGGTCCTCGTGTTGCACTTTCCTATCAGCAGGGGCCCAAACTTCTGGCTTCTGTATCTGATCTGTTTTATTTGGAGTCATTGCGGAAAAGGTTTGTATTATTTTGTCTCGAAGATTAGCTCTCATATTTATTTCATGATTCGTGGCCATCAACTTTTCATTTTCTATCAGGAGGTCTGTTGCTACTGTCTCAAGTTTGGCCCAATTGTCCATAATAGCATCTCCTGCCTTTCTAGTTACTTTGTTGGTCTCTCCCAAAACAAAGCTCTTCATATCTTTACACATTTTTGAAATCCCCTCATAAATCGAAGATGCGTCCTGAGTAATATCTAATTCTTCAACCGTTTTGTTATCTTCAGAATTTGTGGTTGTCCCAGCTTTTTGATCGGTAGATAACCACCACCAATATCTTTCTCAGGGGACGATTGTGGCATTTTGGGAGGCAATAAGGGAGAGCTGTCGTTTCCTCCCTCAGACATATCTGTAGGTTTTCTCACACCAGTATTCTTTCCATCCATACTGATTCCCTATCCAACACAAATTCAACATTTAAATAAGATATCCTGTCCTGAGAAAGAAACTTAAGTAACGGCACAGTAAAGGTGGCAGTTTGGTGTAGGGATCACACAGTATGGGATTAGACAAAAAAAAACCTGTCAATCTCATTTGTTTATTTTCAGAGCTCAAGGTCCACTTGCTGTTATCCTACGATGTGCAGGGGTGAGGATAAATGGGACGCTTTACAGACTATTGACGTCCGGTCAAGGTCACACAGCTTTGTCTGAGACGACCAATGGACAATGGCCGAACACGCTGGTAAAGCAGTTGTGGCAAAGAACATGCAGAAATTTAAACGGTACTTATCTTTTGTCCACGCTTATAATTAAATGGAAATGGTCGCATCTGGCATTTGCAGGAGTCCTTCTTGATGTAGTAGCGTTGAAAAGTAACTAAATACTGCTTCCTTAATACACAAAACGAAAAAAATAATACTGAGCACAGGTACATATAAACGTTCACATTCGTCCCCCTGGTGGGTCTCCAGTTGGTACTTGCTGATTGAAGCCTTTGTTACCCCGTAGAAGTCTCAGCCTCCGTTGGCTGAGAACGCGTCAACGAGCTTAATTCCAATCCAACAGCATCGCCGTTCCTGGATGCTATTGGACAATCTCGAGACACAATCATACACGAAAACTCCAGAACTTTCTGAGATACTCGTACTGACGCGTCTGTGACCGAGTACTGTGCCGTTCAAGTCATTAAATCTTTCGTCTTGCGCATTGATGACCTCAGTTACCGTTTGATTCAAAATCTAAGACGCTTTATAAACTGGCCACTCACTGTAAAATTATGAATTATTTTGTGTTTATTATTATTATTTTATTTTATTATTTGCACGTTTTTGTGAACCAACGAAAGCGCCTAGAATTTCATAAAATATACGAAGCTACTGACACTGGTTGCCAGCAAGACATCTGCTTTTTGACTTTTATGCATCCTAACAAAATAAAACATTATACTTAGTGCGAAGAGCAAAGAAGACAACAGAAATTATTTATTCATTCATTGAAATAATTTGTTTTTGTGTTCGATACATTAGGGTGTGCCCGGGCACAACCTATGACTGAGGAATCATAAATCCGAAAGGCAAGACAAGGTGTGTATGTCACGTGCTATCCATTTGGAAGGGTTCAAGTTCAAATCCTGTCTACCATTTAAGCGACGTTGACTACTTTAAGAACTGCTAACTCAATTATTGGTTTCTGGTAAACCTGTAGTATATTCGTGTGTTTTCATCCCTGTTTTTTAATACCCCACAAACTTATGAACTGGTTTTAGAACACAAGCAGTTTATAAATACGACATATTGATGCCCCAAACCGGGGTTACCTTGGAATTATCTCCGAAACTTTCAGAACGATAGATGGAAATGGAGAGGGCATGGAGGCGGGATGAACCCCTAATTCCAACAATCGAAAGAAGAAGAAGAAGAAGAGAGAGAGAGAGAGAGAGAGAGAGAGAGAGAGAGAGAGAGGAGAGACAGAGAGAAATACTAAAAAGAATTGATACGCGATTGTTAAAATAAAATGGTACCTTACCTTCAGTTCCACAATCCTTCTTAGTTCTAAAACTTCGTTCACGTTACTGTCAACCGTACAAGTATTTGCAAGTTAGTCGTGTTTTGAACTGAATCCATGTTTCAGTCAAAACATTTCCTTTTGCTAACGTCAGATGGTGCCACAGTCAGTCACTTCACCATGTCGGCCAGCACGAGGACAACACTTCACACCTGTCGTATCTGGGATGAAGAAGTCACACCTGTTTCGTCATGAGTACAATACTCGTATTTCGGAGAGTCATCCGTTACCGATAGTTGAATGTAGGTTAAGTGTCGCTGTTAGTGATGTTTGTGTTTATGTAGGACTTGGTATTGTTTTCCAGCCGTGTAACCCGAGGGGCAGATAAAATTCTGAGCAGTCCTGTGAAATAAGATGGCCACTATGAAAAAAGAAAAAGAAAAACAATCAAATAGTGATAATTGATTTAACATAAGCCCACACGCAGAATAATGATTTGGCTTAAACGTAATCCAACGCATTTATAAAATAAATAAATAAATAAATATATATATATATATATATATATATATATATATATCACTACAAGGAGCCAAGGGCGTACTGGCAGGTTTTGGCCCCATCCTTTTTTTTCCCAAGTCGTTTGATAATGGAAGAGAAACTAGAACAGTGGTTCTTAATCTTTTCCTGGAACACTAAATCTCATCCAGTCTTCATACGACACACCTGTCCACCCTCCCTCCTGTATTCAATGCTCATTACAGTTTTCATATTTGGTGAATTTTTTTAAGTGTAAGTCGACAATATCTCTGTTAACACCAAAACTCTTATCTGATGCTTTTTATTTCATTTGTTCTAAGGAACACTGTAATTACTAAAAATTTTAAATTGTATTATCGAAAAACAATGATATTAAGCGAGTCAGAATTATTCAATCTGAGCTTGACAATATTATCAACAGAGGTGTCCTGTTTGTGACATTTGTCTTCCCACACTTTTTGTTTACGCTGCATAGAAAATTTTATTACAAACTGAATCGTAATCTCTAAGCCTTTTTCGTCTTGAAATACTCTCAACTCTCCCCCAAGATTTTAATTGGGGAGAGTTAAGAGTATTTCAGGACGAGAGTATTAAAGTTCGGTCGCCATTTTTTTCAGATTACTTGTGCAACCGATTTATGTCATTTTGAAACAAAATGGCCCGGTTCTGGTCATTAACCAAAACCAAGCCATTTTGCTACTTCCTTCCCACCCTTTCTATCTTGAAATCATCAGCAAACTCTGTCAACTTTCCCTGTGCTCCCTAGTCAATGTCATTCAGAAAGATAAGAAACGGAATTGTTCACAGCACTGATCCTTTTAAAAGAGACTCCAATTGCTACACTGGTCCACCCTGAGAAATGTCCATAAATGGACATTTCTCAGGGTGGACGAGTGTAGCAATTGGAGTCTCTTAACGAAAGGGTTTGGAGATAACTAGACGGCTACAGTTTGAGGCTCTGTCGAGATCTTTTTGAGTAAGATCAGCGTGAGTACCCAGTTTTTGGGTGGTAGTGACCCATAGTGTTTCTATTTCATGGACTGTTTTGTTTCCGAATTCCATTGATGAATCCACGTTCCTCACAGTTACAATTCTTGAAAGAACTCCTTTGTGGATCTGCATCTTGTACATATTAATTTCCCTCACAGATTTGAGCCATGCACTGTTTCTAAAGAGGAGAGACCATTCTTGGCACCGAGAGATGAACTTCGACACGGCCTTGTTCATAGAGGACAGTCATTATGTTCTCTGGCAATCATAAACACTTTAATACGTCTATTGTACATAAGTCTTCAATTTTTTGCATATTTCTGGAATTGTCACTTCCGTTGGTCTTCTTGAGCGGGAGTCGTCTTCTGCTGATTCTCAACCCTATTTAAGCTGATAATAAATTTTATCTGCCCCTTCTGAATAGCAAAATTTTATCTGGTATTCAGACGGGGCAGAATCATCATATTCAGCTTTCACGCATTCATAAATAACTTTTGGTCCATTCCCTTCTTTAATCAAATATCTGACAATTGGCCCGATACTCCAGTTTCTTTATTTCAACGTTTTTCTTTGAGTTTACTGCTTTAAATCTTTTCTTTCTACCATGCTTCATTGTATTCAGCGGAAGACAAATAAGACAGAGACTTATACGAGAGGGATAAAACTATTTTTTAAAATAAATTAAGCATATTTATAGCTAAGGTAGATAAAACACATTTTCATATCCATTTTCTGTTCGTCGTGAGATACTATTAGTCCTTTCCCGAGACTTCTACGTGATTTCTGTTTACATAAATGAGTTGAGTTGTACCTTTGTTGGATTGTGAGCCACATTACTAACTTATGAGGATGACATTAAAATAAAGGGTTAAATGTTTTACCAAATATTTCACTATAAAGTTGGATTACTCCTGAAGATACGTTTATATCTGGATAGATATATCAGAAATAGCCTAATTGAAGCCCGAATACATGATCCCACATAAATTGTATGAGATGCATCCCGCACTGACTTTTCTAAGTATATTACAAACCCCTCCCGATAAAATCATTCAAAAGGAAACAAAAAATGCAAATGAAAACATTGAAGTATAAAGGACGAATAAAGTAGCCGAGTGGTTATTTGCTAGGTTGTATAAGTACCCCTGCTTTGAGTGACCTGAGTTCAAGTCCGTGACTGCTAAATACGGTGCTGTTTCTTGCATTTCTATCTTGTGAACTCCTCTGACAGTCTTTCCGGAGTACAAACAGAAAGTTTATTTATTTTATTGTATACGCACTCAAAAACATGAACCTTTCCTCGTCCAATGACATTTGCTAGTTTATTTCTTCAATTTATTTTGTTTGAACCAGAGATTTGTATCTGTAAATGGAAACAGGGTCAATCTCATAGATGTATCGGCACAACTTGTATACAAGTGCCGATACATGTATCTGGATATAAGTATAAGGATTTTAGAAGATAAGTTAGCATCCGTTAGCTTATCATCTAACGGATGCTAATCTGATCCTGCTAATATGATGTTTCCGGCTGTGCTGTGCAATCCAAGGTTGCACAATTTATGGGTAGGAACCTGACGGTGTTTTCCTACCTCCAAACAAGATGTGTATAATTTATTGTAAATAAATCATAATACCTTAAAATACATTTTGATTTTCTGTCGAAGAAATTTCAGCAACCGGAAAAGCATTCCGGTTGCTGAAATTCCCAAGAAAAGGTGTATAAAATGTTGAGATGGTCATTGCGGATTAAAAGTTCAAACACATTCGTAATTAACTCCTCTGACCCTATGTGATCGTCCCAGAGTATAACTAGGAAATTTAATTTTGTCTTGGATAAACTTTTGACAAAAAAGAGAGCCCAATATTGTTAATAAAAAGTGGTTCCTTAGGTCACTAAAATTTCGGCACCACTGACCTAATCCATGAATCATCATTAGTCAACCGCAGGAATTTAGAGATACTTCGATAAACGACCAAAGTACTTTTTCAAGGGTCACCGTGCGAGGGAGATTTTTTCTATAATAATTTCTTCTATAAGTAATTGATTATTTTTGCTAAAATATAGCTTCTACAACAAATTTTTGGACATTATGATATATATAACCTCTTTTATTAGTAATAATTTTTGGATATTAATGGTTGTGGACTAGTCAGACGCTGTAAAAATTTTAATCCAAAGAAAAAACATTAATGGGCTTTGCATTATGGTACAACGACCATATTACTGATTTAAATTCACATCGATTTCGAATACTGTCTCGTGTGCGTAAATGTTTAACAGCTTTTCTGACAGTTGTTCGCCCACCTTCGAGAACAGTTGCACGAGCTGTCACAATCGTGACATTTATGATCGACGCGAAAGGGCATCTGGATTTAGGCAGCGCTCTAGGTTAGTCTTCCCATCTGTAAGGATCTAGCGTAACCGAGAAACTCTTTGGTCTTGGCATGCAGAATCATCTTAAACGTTCGTAAGTTTCCTTGGCTGTTATCATTAATATAGGAGATCGAAACGAGTACAATACAACTTAATAAATTATTCCAGTTTATTTTCTCACTCTAACAGTGATTGGATGCGCACAGGATGGAACTGTGGTCCCTTAAACTAAATTATGGGCGTAGGGATATGCGAAATAATGAAACTAGGGAATAAACTTCAATCGCTTTTTATTTTATTTTAAAATAACAACGTTACCAACTTGTTAAGTATTCAAGGGATAAAACACAGAGCCTATATCTAAATTAAGTACATGATTTGATTTCATATTCATAAAAAAATATTACTGTTTACTAAAATTTGCAATATAGTTTCGTGCTTTAGATGAATATCAGGTGTACTGTTGAATAATTGCTTTATAGTCTCGGTTGAAGCAAAGCGATCAATCATTTTCTTTGTGTCAAGCCTCCATGCACGATCTTGTTCTATGGAAATTGCAGCGAAGGCGTTGGTGGGACATTGCACTTTTTAATGATCTTTCGGTCATTGCGACAAGCGCAAGTGGTCTGTGCTTATGGAGCGAATTTCTTCTTTTATATGTGATGTGGGAACATTCATTTAGTTAGAGGGAAAGTTGGTGATTACCCAAAATAATTGCTGATTGACCATTTCGGATAATCGATTTGTTCGTATAATCGGGTACAATTTGACTCTTTTTGTGTATTGATTTTCCTACTCTGTATGCTCACATTACTTTTTTTTTTTCACTAACAGTTTTGTCACTTATTAGTAATAAATAGATTTTAAATCCTACCTGGATGAAATGCTTTTATTTCAAGTACTTTAAGCGATGCTCATTTGCA
The DNA here is from genome assembly GCF_048544385.1 of Mastigoproctus giganteus. NCBI lineage: Eukaryota > Metazoa > Arthropoda > Arachnida > Uropygi > Thelyphonidae > Mastigoproctus > Mastigoproctus giganteus. Next base: position 179,045,682 of record NC_143583.1, on the reverse strand, counting down.
TGACGGAATGAACAGTGTACAGAACCAATCAACAAAATAATGTTCAATTTAGAGGGTCAGGAAATTGACAAATAACAAACCACAGTTCAATGGAGAAAATAAACAGGAGCACGAAATAAATCATGAATTGATAATCTAGAGAAAAATCATTTTTCATTGCCCTTAATAACGGCATCAGTTCAAATCCCAGAAGATGTTTTGTTCGTGAAGCTCATTCGGTTGTCCAATGACGCTCACGTTCAGCTGGATGATCAAATGTGGGGCGGCCTATTATCTGGTAAGAAACGGATAATAATGATCGCTAAGCGTTAATATTCGGCTTCAGATGGGAAACATAAATGCTAAAGAAGGGGATAATAAAATTCTCCAAGACCATGAATTATATCAAACGAGAACGGGTGACAGGTCGGGAAGAAACGAATTAAGTATAACCGTGTGGACAGTTTGAAAGTAAAAATTTAAAAAGAAAATTGATTATCGCGTGTACTGTGCTCTCACTCTTTTTTATACCACAACGTTGTTAATTGCTACAAACAAACACACTCTTCCCTCTTCTCCCCTCTAGCAATTTCCCTGAATCACTTCGCCTGCAGGACTTTAATGGCCATCGAGTCGGTGATTGTCTGAAATTTTATTTCTCCATCGCGCAGAAATAAAATGGAGATAAGAATAAGTGTGATAGATTTGAAAATGCTCATCTTTCTGGAGTATAAAAGAAAGCTACTCGCAATCACCAGCTTTGGACACGAAGAAAATTCGTGGGTCATCAAAAACATGGTCCATCCCTTTCCATAAAACGGGAGGCTGCTAGAGCACGTGGACCTCTTCAGTGTCTCAGATAAGTTGCAAAAGATGCTTCTCACTTGTCGTGGGGGTTCCAATTCTAACATAACCCCTTGGATTAATCTCCGAAAGCATTCCTGAATTGACAAGCGATGACAGTGCGCGAAGAATGTGAATATGCTGGCGTTAATGTACGATTTTTTCTCGTAGCTAAAAGGAATTTCATGTGCTTCTCTAAGACGCTTAAGGAGATAAAAAGTTGGCAGTAAAATGCATCGATCGCCATTATTACAAGTCACGTGAATTTTTTTTTTTTCCTCTCTCTGTCCAAACTTTAAGAAGAGTTGTCTAATGGCTTGAAAGAGACCCCTTTTTAATTACAGCTAAGCATCGATTAAGGCGCCTTCGAAATAGAGAAACAGATACAATTATAACTGTACTTTTGTAAAAGCTGTCTTATGTTTTGAGTCTGTAAACTTCTAAATAATATTGGAAACAGGAAATAGATTTAAATATCTTCGGCTGGGAAGTGCTTTTCTCGTTAGCCATTATGGGGGCGTTATCGAATCCTTTCCCCTTCACGAAATCGGATTCATCCCTCTTGCGTTTTGGTTGCTACGCAAATCAAGGAAGATGGCTGTCACAGTGCGGTGCTATTACGAAACATCGCTGAGTGGGCGCGCCCGTAAACCAGCCCTTGCTGACGGATCGGTGATTTTTGATGGTTGAGTTAATTGCTGATGACTGAATTGATGATTAAGCTGTTTCCAGACGAAGGATCTCCGAGGAAAACAACGAGCATTATTACACAAGAATCTGCTGATTTTGAACATCCTGCGTACAGAAACTAAAGAGAAAGAGGGGTGTTTTCAGACTTTGGACCGCTCCTTACACCACATATATTTACTTTTATTGCTCAGCAAATGTACGTCATTACTTGTTTCTTCTGTTAAAGCGATTAGGCCGGCCATTTATTTTGTGTGTGTGTTCAAAGAGGTTTTGAACTAAATTATAAATAAGCTTTAGAACGAAATTCTTAAGAGTATGTTAAAAATAATATTTGCAAAATTATACATGAATCAAAAGTCTGAAAACGTTTTTGAGGGTAGAAGGGCTAAATCAGCACTTATTGAGGGTTGGGTGAATAATTCTAAAAGAAGAAAAAAGCGAGACCAACTTGAATACCTACTCAATATTTCATCAGATATGAGAAACCAAACGAGGTGTATTATCATACGTCCCCTCCCCCGCAAGATAAAAAAAAAACATATTGTACTTTGTCTGTATTAGTCTGTGTGTGGTGGGCATCTTATACGGAGTGAAACACTTGGAATAACTCATGGGAGGGGAAGGGTAGTCTAGGCTTCCAGCTGGGGGTAAATTCACAGATACTGTAGTTTTATTTTTGGCTGCTTCAGCAAAGGCTGGGGCTACCTTGTTAATATTAATACAAGTACAATCCCTGTTAAAGAGACTTTTAAGAATTCCTCCGGTCTATGAGAGATTTGAATCCAGATTTCTCCGCTGGGTATATCCCAAAATAATGGTAGGAAAAATGAGTACATATTTCAGTTATTTCAACTTGGTTTTGCTATCACGAAGTAGTGTAATATTTACGTCGATAATTTTAATAATATTTATCAACCATAAAATTCAATTCAATTTGGCTAATCGAGAAGAAGTTCATTGAACTGACTGTATGGCAAAGCGTTGAGGATCAATGAAGAGATAGTTCAATTCACCTAAATAATCGACAGCTTTAAAATAGGATTCTTCTTGGCCAACAGAAATGCTATTGTCCAAATAGGAGTATTTCTCAGTTTGACTAGTGCCTCTAATATTTGATAATTAAACTGTTATTTTTTAGGGGAACTCAGGAAGATGACCCTCCCGAAATTTAGAAAGTTATTTTGTATCCTTCCACTACTAACCCCAAATTAAACTTCTGCATACGCCTCTTATTGATATTCTCTAAAAAAAATCTATGTTTGAGTATTTTAACACATTCATTGGAATGAAAATTTAATATTTAATCAGATTTAAACAGCGACAGATTACTTTCTTTTAACTGTCTTAAGAAGGGTGATTTTTTTGTTTGATTGAGAAATTCACGGTGGAACTGAAAACTTAAAAGCTGGCAAAATAAACGAAATGAAAATCTTTTCTTACTAAAGTTAGCGTAACGTACGCATAATTATACTTAATGTGAATTTATATTTAAGAAAAACTTGATCTTACTCCCATTTCTTTCCTATCTTTAAGGTATCGTGTCAGGAAACGTTCAAAATACCTTAATTTGTCAGTTGGAAAGTGACCATTATCGAAAGGGGTAATGGCTCAAAAATTTGCTTTTTTCTACGCAGTGTATTTTGAATGTAGGTTGAGAACCCTATCGAAGGTGCTTCCAAGTAATCTGATACACGTGTAAGGGGTGGGAGGAGACAAAACGGATTAAGCCTTCATTTCAGAGTTCGGTAATACTTCGTGAGACCCATGTAAGGGTCGAAGTTTGTATTCATTCTTCGAAACAAAACTTTAAATTCACGGTTAGTTCAGAATTTATTACAAATTGTTGTTTTTTGAATTGAGATTAAGTTGTAATTAAAAATGAGTCCAGCAATTAAGACAACACTAATTATAGTGTTTATCCCTTTGTTATTTATGTTTGCTGGAGGGTGTATAACAAGCAAATATTACGGACAGCGTATTTATCGAGCCATTTACAAAATACGCTGTAAATATCCGAAGTTGACAGTGATCGAGTCCCAGCTAAACGAACACACTTCCACGTGTGTCATCGTGATATCCCCGACACGAATTCAGACGTGTTTTGCGTTATCTGCCAAACTCGGCCAGACGCGTGTTGGTGTACAGTATCTGCGCGATATTTGCAACCAGTAGCCATTACTGCCACCCATACGCCGAACTATCGTTCCTTGGACACGAACTCTGTTCTGTCAGCTTCCAGCAAACTCATTCTGATAAGAAAATAATGAATAAATCGCCCTCCGGGGGTAGCCGTAAAGACAAGCGTATGACTAACACCGCGATAATCCGTCCCATTTCCCAGTCATCCCCACCTGCGTCATGCCGCTGCGCATTGCACCGCCGCTCTAGCTGGCGACCGTCATTTACTTTCTAGATCGCAGACGGAAGACATGGCGGACGAGGAGGAGCGGAGTGCTCCGCGTTGTGAGATTGACAGCAACGGATGTGTTCAACTTTTGTCCATTTTGCAGTCCTTCAACGCTCCGATCAGCGAAGAGCAGGCGTGGGCCGTGTGTTACCAAACCTCGAAATGTTTGCTGAAAGAATGGTACGGCGACAGCTCCTTCTGCTACACCATCACCGACACCTCTCAGATACGGATCCTCAAGGATGGAACAGTGCACAGCTCAACAGTTCGGGATGCCGATACAGGTAAGACCTTTGACCTTCACTGTACGTGGACTACCTTCCACTAGCGACAGTTTTGTGTTTCTTCGATGATATCGTTTTCAACCTTCGCTGCCTGGTTAAATAACTGGCCTTCGATCCCTTTAGCATGCACGTGTGTGCCACCTTTAGGTTTATTTTTAACGTGTCGCGAGGTTTGCGTTATATTTTTCCCCTTCTAATATCTGCAGGTGAAGACTGGAGGATTTATGTTGGTGTGACTAAATAATTACGGCGAACTGGACGAAGTACCATGACTCCAGTGTTTGTATACACACCGTGTGGATGTGCGTGATCGTACTTATGGTCTCATTTCGCTAGTATTGATCGAATTCTTCTGTTAGTGGAGATTCATTAGACTCCAAACGTCATGTTTGGCTATTACCATTTGGCCGACTGTTCTTAAAATCGGCTTGCGTGTTTTTTTCTCTAGTTCTGATGAGAACTAAAAGCAGAACTCGTTCTTAAAACTAGCAGGCGTTTTTTTTTCTGCTTTGTTTTAATAACCAGTTTGGGTTTTCCGTTTTGATATTTTAGTTGGATCGATTTCGATTAAATACGAAACTGTCTCTACCTATAAACGTAATATTGAGGAGGGTTATTGACGTCACGTGGTTTATCCCGTTTTATTTTTAAATGGTAGTAGGAGCGTGTTGTTTTTTTTTTATTTTTTTAAATAGCAATTGCTCGCTGAATCAGCTGGAACAGTCATCTTACCAAACACTATCCGCATATCGGAAGTGTGATTGCGATAAGGACTTCCTTGATAATTAACTGATCGAAATACGCACTCGGCCTTTGGAACTGCAATATTTGTTTTTATGGTGAGCAACAAGCGGAAATTCCGTAGACTGCGACACCTATGACAAGTCACAAAAAGCCGACTGAGTTTTCAGGGCTGTTCCGGATCCATCGATTGTCCTTCATATCGTGATCTGAGATTTTCATTATAATCAAGCTATGGACACTAATGCTACAAATTCTTGCCTCTCCCACCTGTACTCTATAATACCATTTAAAAAAAAAAAAAGGGTCGGGTATCCCCCTCCCTCCCCTCAGTAGCGATATGGTAGCTTGAGATATTATTTTGACAACTGAATGCTCAGATGTAGCATTTTAAATGTATTAGTAACGTTAAGTTCTCGGTTAAATGTATAAAACTGATATAGCTGGGCACTGTTCGGTTGATACCAGCTCTCACGTGTTTGATTACGTCACGTGAGCATTCTGTGATTACTGAATCCGATATTGGCTTTATGGTATCTTTTCGAATCGAAGAAGGCCAGCCACAATGTTTGGCACATTCTACCTCCATTCCTTTCCCGGTTAGCGTGTTGTGCTTTGTAAAAAAACTGTCCACGACTCATATGTGCGAAAAATTTCTCTTGGTTGTTTCTGGTAGCTTGCCAATCTTCGATCGGCCAGTCCTTTCACTTAGCTCTGATGTCACACGTACTGAACCTTTTAATAAAAATGCCTCGAAGCAAATAATGGTCTTTCTGTACGCGAACGTGACCATATTTTTGAATATCGCTGTTCAAAAGTCGGCTCATTTCTAGCAATAAACATCCCCACAGTTGAAGGCCAAGTTCAATATATTCAGGGCAACATTGTGCAATCGTCATTCACACTTCTGGTGTATAATACCTGCCATATGAGCCGCGCAAAAGGTTTGACAAGTTTAATTTCTTCCATCTCCCTCCCCATTGCAGCTTTAGAGTGCTATTAACTGGGGATGCTGTTTTAGTGTGAATGACCTCTATTACACTGACCGCCGTTCGCTTAATCCCGTTGGATGAGTGAAATAAAAACTTCGGCCGTTTCCTTATGCGTCATAAGACGTTTAATGGCTGTTAATCCTTCTAATCCGTCCATCTTCCTCCAGGTGGAGGTATAGAGGGTACACGCGTTAGGGGGGTTGTTTGGGTCTGCCGTGGGACCACCGGAAGCAGAATAACAGGAAGCGTTATTGTTTTGTCGCCAGATCTGTTACAACATCGAGCGTGAGATCGGCGGACCCGTCACCTAAAATGTGGAAGTGGCCGTGGCTAGGAATTGTCGTAAGAAACTGGTTTCGTACTCACGCGCGCACATGCACACCTGCCCGATGAACGGAGAAGGAAGCTATGAAACTGGCGGCAGGTGTGGAGGGGAGCAGTTTAAGATGTGAACTGGTCTCCGCAGATCCTTTCGGTGCCAAACTTGTTACACCACAATGGGCCAATCGGCTTGCACCGTTACGTGGTCAGAAGCATCTCGGGAAGACCAATACATCGACTCTGTTTGCCCGAAACACAATGACCTCACAGTCCTAGACTGTCACCCTTTTGAAAACACCTCCGGCTTCTTTAATTTTCTGTAGAGAAAGCAAATAAAGAAATTGCACGTTTGGATACGCTGCTTATGATACTTTAGATTCGTTCCTCCACCGTATTGACCACGCAAAGTCTTTACGATTTCAATAAGCCTCTTACGTATTTGTTAACGTTGGACTTGGATTTCTGCGGATTATAATTTTCAGGAAATACAGAGGAAGGAAGGTTGTTCCAAAGTACGGAAGTAGAAGGGATAACTGAGGGAAAAATTTGTGGTGAGTTGGAAGTGGAGCTGTGAATGGATTGTTGACAAGTTGCGGTACGGAATGACACGAAAACGTGTACCTTTTCTGTAGCATGATAATAACTACAGAGAAATATTCAGGTTTATAGCACGCTGAACATTTTCGCTGAATCTGCTCACGCAACATAATAATAATATTCAATATAGGGCATTCACATAACTGAACACCAGGAAAACAGCATTCAAGAAGGATTCTCATATCTAACATAAGACAAACTTCTCGAGTGATGTTTATAAGGAATTCTTCTGCATGCCTATCCAAGAAATAAAGGCCAGACACGCGATTTATTGCATAATTACTATTCTGGGAAGTACACAGAGAGGAGGAGTTATCCCTTCCCCCTGAATAACATTGCTGCATCCCTTTTGGTAACATACATACAGCTCTATGCTAATAGACAAGAGATGCACGCAGAGAGAGTGATGAAGATGAGTCCCATCTCTCCCGAAAATTTGAAAAGAAGTTCGTGTGTTATTTGTGATGTGCCTGGTTGCTATCGAAGCAACCATGATAGGCTCTAAAGTCGAAGTAGCCACTGAATGGGACAGTGTATTGGTTTCGTCACTGATTTAGAGATGTCTAGGTTCGAGTTCCTAGAAATTTCTTTCAATTAAGTCTTTAATTAGCCTATTTAAGGAGGGAGCTTGTTTTGAAGGTTTTTCAGCCCGCATAATATGCAGATCAGCCTATGAACACACTTATCAGCGTCTGCGTTTCGGGAAGACAATTGATTAGGGGATCATTCTGTACGCTAGTCAGGAGCCATCCATGAGACAGCTATTGTCTATCAACCTGCATGTAATATTAGACTCTTCGGCAAATTTCCCTAACGAAGCTAGAAACATTGCACCCGATTGAACGGACAGCAGTTGAAAACAGACTAAGGGAAAGAAGCATATTGAAATTTCTTTTATTCGTAATCGATAAGAAAGGCATAATAATAAAAAAAAAATAATAATCATAACTGTTTTATACTGCGTATTAGCGACGAATCTAGTTTTAGAAAACCAACACACAAATTTCCACTAACCTAATCTTTTGACAAACGAGTAATATTTGTTTTTAAAAGAAGGTTGGCTTACCTAAAATTTGAAAGAGTGTTGGCTTTCTAAAGTTGAAGTTACACTATGGCTTAACATTCTAAAATGTTAAAATTTGGTTCTAATTGCCGTTCAATTGTCAACGAGCCATTCAATAAAAATAACATAACTCTGATATCGGCAACCACGAAGCTTTGGGTAGGAAAAACAAAGGGATAAATAGCAGATCTGATTTTTCACCTCCATATTTCAGGGTTTCTTCCCTTTTGACTACATTGGACCTAATTATCTAACATTTCGCTAAACATTGTCGATCCCAATGACCCCAACCTTAGATTCCATACAAACCTGTATTCCGAAATCTGTTCTACCGACAAACTGTTCCATTCGCGAAGGCGAATGGAACAGTTTGTCGGTGGACATTTCATTGGATAATGAGGAACAACTTGTAGGTGGACATTTCATTGGATAATGAGGAGGCATATTTTCCGTTGCCACATCATCTCCAGGAGTATAAACAGAAATAATTAAATCCTATATGGCATCCAATGAATATATTTGCCTTTGGTATTTCCTTCAATTTGTTAGTGGTGATGCTACTTCAGTTCTCTCCGTGTTCTTGCTCGGCTATTCTAATTTCACACGCGCCACAGTCGCCTCTTTTGCTTCATTTCCACGGAATATTTCACTCGAGACTTCATCAATACGATTAAACAAGATGAGGGGTTGGAGGTGGTGCTGGCAAGCGCAGTTTCGCTAAATGAAGGCCGTGGCTGAGGTTTAGAGCATTCTACGAACGACGTCTTAGATTCGCGTGAGAAAGTAAATTGTTAAAGCAAACAAATCTCGGCAAGTTCTGCTCACACAAATTAAGACTTCGGAAAAAGGAATAAAGAATAAAAATGAACCTTGAGAAAATTGGTTACACAACCTAATTCGAAAGAGTGACGTTGGAATGCGTTACTTGTAGAACGTGCTGCAGAAATTTCATTAACTATTTCTTAATAAACCTAATTTGCAGTAATTCTCTCTCTCGTCATCATCAAGGGGATCTTGGAAGGAAGGAAGGGTCCAGTATTTCTTGGTTACATAACCGTAATTATAAACGGAAGGTGGAAACTTGCTCACTAATCGGATAAATTGTCAGAAACAGTACTGAAATGATGTGTCAGTGCAGATGGGATCTGTATCTAATTTTCCGCTTGGGGAAGAAACCTTATCTTGTGAAGTCTGAAGAAACTTGTTTAACATTAAAAGTAGGGTTGTTAAATGTAATTTAAATGATTATACAAAAGTATAAAAAGTAGTTTTTAATAATTATGGAGTAACTGCCCTTTGCATGAGATCAGAAGCACTTTGAAAGGTGTTTAGTATCTTGATGTGATACTTCAGTCTTATAGCTAATTATTATGACCCGTTCATCTCTTGTCATCTGTTTTAATGGGGTATTTATTCTTCCCTTCCGTCAGCAGTCCCATAAAGGTAGGTGGCAGTTTCTTCCAACAGCTAATGGGTTTTTTTTTTTATATGAAAATCCCAAGCACGAAAGGTATTAGAACCTATAGTATCACGAATGAGTTGATGGCTGAGAAGATGAAAGAAGATATTTGTTGACCTTAGACTTGAATTTTGCTGATTATAATTTTCAGGAAATACGTATGAAGGAAGGTTGTTCCAAAAAAGGGAAGTTGAAAGAATAAATGAGGAAGATAAGTTGGTTCTGTGAGTTCGAAGTTGGACAGTAAATGGATGTTGAGTGGTTGCGACACGTTTTAGGACTCCTTTGGCAGAGAGAGCGGAAATTATAGAAGCCAATTCAGAAGAACAGCGCCCATGGCAGTATCTAGAGATAGGGCATTATAGAAACAGCACGTCTATGAGACAGCGAGTGGAGAGACTCTGTTAGAGAGGAGTCTTTAATTAACCTAACTGCCCTCATTTGAATGGAATCGAGAAACCTGAGAGAGAGATTTTGGACACCATCGAAGATGTGAGATCAATATTGTATGGTAGGGCGGTTAATGAGGGCGTGTGTGTGTGTAAACGCTAAATACACATTCCCACGCTTTAGTTTATGTAGTTGCATGGTTTCCACAATTCACAAAACTGCTGGTTTTGATACAAAACTGGAGTCTCAACCTGATTATATCTGCAGGGGTATCGCTTGGAAAGACATAATAAATAGTTTGAATAATTATGCAATTTTTCTAGGACATGGCGGGAACTACTATGCATCAGGATCGGCAGCATTATAGGCACTTCATTGCCATGGAAATATATTAGAATAACTGATAGTAGGATGCGATGACAGCGAGAGAAAGCGCAGCTGGTGTTGTTAGTTGTCGGTCCAGTGGTTTCGCCACTTCTAACTAGTTTAGAGAGGCCTGGGTTCGACTCCTATCGGCTGGAGGAATTTCTGAAGTCCCCTCTTATCGAGGCTGTAGTTTAGCCAATCTCAAGCGGAGGAAATAGTTTTCAGTCCACACAACGTGCAGATCGGCCAAGACCACACCACTTCTACAGACAAAAATACAGTACAGATATGAGCTCTGGTGTCGTTGAAATAATAATTTGGATTTGTAGAGTTAGAGTAGTTTGATGAGGACATCAGGAGGAGATGGGTCAGAGTATTTTGGCGAGAACGTCAGAGAAGATGGATAGGACGTCGTTGTGCAGTTGAGCGGCCACATGGAAGCTCCGATTTATCGAACCACGATTTATTTTATGAAAGCACACGAAGTTGGCAATTTACCAAAACAGTCAACCACTTGAAAGATAATGTTTGTATCGCCTCCATGTCAGGCTAGTCTTCTTCATCAGTGATGATGCGAAGGCCTCTATTTTTTGCCTTTCTTCAAAAATATTTGCGCTTCGTGGGCTCGTGTTACATTGCTGCTAAATTTTCACACCCGAAACTAAGTTTATATTGCATAGAAATAGTTTACAGTGCTTGAATTTTTTCCTTTATTTCAGCTTAATCCACTATAAAATAGTTTTAATTTATCTAAATCTTCTTTTTTCCTCTCAGGATACTAATGTCGATTACTTCCTCATCCTAAAGTGGGAGGTTAAAACTACAACGGGACATTTTGCCAAAGATAGTCACGCACAGCCATAAAGATGCTTTGTAGTTGTCTTCATCAGCAGTGACATTTATAGTGTGCGAGTCAAAAGAAAGCCCCCCCCCCGCAAGATTTATTACAAAAATCACCGGACTCCAAGATATGGGACAGGACACTGGGGCAAACGTATTGCGGGATTAAGAACGTGTGCTCCAACACGCGCGGTAGGTGATCATTCGAAATGCTCGTGTGCGACACATGGTCTGTTCTTGTTTCATCTCGATGTCTGTGGTTGGTTGGGTATTCGATTAATATTCTCCGCTCGCAGAGGTGCCCGATGACACTTTGCTGTTGTGTCTTGGCATTGCAGTTATGGATGGAGTGTACATGTTGATTCGGACCGCTCCATTATGGAGCGCAATCCAAGATGGGCCACAAATTTGATTATTGGGTCCCTCTCCGTAGCAAAAGAGTGCAATCGTTGAACAAGTAGGCACGGTGGAAGATCATCAATTTTTCATTGTTACTTTGAGCGCGTGTTCTATCTCTGTAACGTGACTGGCATTTGCTGTTGTTGGCATCATGCCACGTGGGATCAGCCATGTTGTTTCGTTTCTCCACGATGCTCCTCTCTGTTATAAATACTTAAAATGAATGCGCGCAGTATTCTGCTGTGGCTGCAATTATGTTTGCCGCATTTCTATTAACACTGGGGTGCTGGTAGTCTCTAATTCATTCTTTGCAAAAAAAAATTCTGACAAGCGTGAAAGAATAAAGTTTTTATCCATCTTGTCTGGTCGTGTCTTTCAATATTCTGTACAGTAAACTGAGGCTGTGGTACTTTTATTTCTATTATAACTGTTAAGGTGGATTTAAACAATTATTTGTGCAAATATTTAAAAAAATTATCACGCCTAAACGTCTCTATTTTTTTAAACATCCATTGCGATTCAACTGTCAATTAAAGTGAACATTGGCAGTGTAAGGTCAATGTCTGTCAAGTGTGGAAATATTAAACCGTGTTGAGAGCTGCACCCAGAAACACAATTAATTTATTTTCGAGGTCTTCAGGTGAATCGGATGATAACGATTTGCATTTGTTACAAATACCTGATTACAAACTCCACGTCCTTTCGCGAGACGAGCTATTTCTGGAACATTAGATCAAAAATAATTCGGGGGCAATCTATCCCTTCCCCTCCCTCCCTCCACGTACAAACATCAGTTGCATTCCAAAACACTGACAAGTTAAACGATTATGTAATTCCAATCACGTTCCGTGACGTCATTACCTAAATACCTGATGATGACGTGGCCTATTATAGTAGGGTCAGAGGACAAGTGCAAGCCTCGGCCACAGCACCTGCTAGGCAGACTAGTAGTGTGGTTAGAGGGCAAAGCAGCTGGCTTGTTGCGCTCACAACTTGTCCCCGTATGGCGTGATACAAATGTTGTGTGTGTTGGTCTGTCTGTCTGTCTGTCATGGCGGTCTCCTTTATCGATACCAGTCAGGTAGGGTGGGAATATTCATCACGCCGTGCCTATCTGATCGTTTAGTTATCCCATTTATAAACTTAATTTTACACTCAGAGTACTAAAAATAAAAAAATCACGTGTACTGCTTCGAGAAGGAAACCTTTTCTTTATTAAAAATAAGTTCAGTAAAACTGATCTTTGGAATTTGTTTCTATCATATAATCCATATATGTTCCTTCCAGAAGACTCTGCAATACGAAATTGTTTTTTTTTTTTAAATTATAAGCGTTTAAAATCTGTATTGTAAATTTATTCGTATAAATCACGTGTTCGGGTAATTATTCAGTATTCATCGGTATTGTAAGCAAATAGTACACCAACACTGGAATTTAGTCACCTTAAGAAGACATAAGTTTCATAGTGAAAAAAATGCAAATGGACAGCATTCTTCAAGAAAATAAGAGGCGCCTCAACAAAAAAGATTGTCAACTCCTGTTCTTCGTTATTGCTAAGGGACAGACTTAAAACACGCAGATGTATTTATGATTTTATTATCCTAACATTTCATACAATACGTATTTACAGTGATTGCGATGAATACTTTAGCCTTCTTTTTATATTTATTGTGTGAGGGAGGGTTTTGAACAAACCCTCCCTCACACAATATCGAATTCAATTTGTAAATGGTGCCTTCGACTATTGCATCGTAATAGGACTGATAATGCCAAGTTTTCAATTCCAGCTTTAGTCAGCAAAGATGAGATGGACACAGAGCAGAAACTTACAATGCTTTTGATCTCAGGATTAGTGTTTATGCGGTTATTTACTTTGGAGCAATGACCAGAATCTTTGTTGGGACCATCAATAAATAAGTAGAGGATGTCAGAGAGAGAGAGAACTTTTGTGGAATTCACTAAGGATTTCTTTTTACTTTTGTGTGTTTATAAAATATAGATATTTCGAGTGCTGGAACAGCTGTGCTTCGACCTGGATGCAATTTATTTGAAAATGTAGTTACTGGCTTGTTTTGGAGTTTGCTGTGGCGTTGCAAATCAGTTGACACCGGAAGATCGGTTTGGGGAAAGTGTTATATGCTCTGAGTAGTTATCAGACGCTGTTAAGACTTGATTGGGGCAGAGAGCGTCCCTGGAGATAGTGATCGACTGTCTTGTTAAGCTCTTCGATTCCAGCCTGCGATTAGTTTAATTAACATCGGAGTAGAGGAGAAATAGGGTAAAGACATTGCAAGCAATTGTTAGACCTGTTTCTGCTTGACATCTTATGGGAGGTTACACTTTGGTAGCTTTGAAGTGTTTGATTATTAGGGCTTTGTTTTTGTTTAGAGCATTTCATTAGATGTGGCTTGGTGTGAAATCCTAAAATTGATTTTTGATTTTTTTTTCTTTCCTTAGATGATACCCACGGGGTATTATGAGAAATTCTTTGGTCTAGTCTTCTGTTGAATACTTGTAATTTCCAATATTGTTGGGGCTTAGTTTATTACTAAATATCATTTGAAATGACTTGTCTTTTTTGTTGTTGTTATCATTGAGCGAGAGTAGTCCTTACACCCAGGATTGTAGATTTGCTATGGTTGTCATTATAATTAGTCACTGGGTCGAAAAGATTAAAGTTCAAATATCCAGGACTGGAGAAATTGTCGAAGGTTTCTGCAACCTTGACTGTAGTTAGCCAATCTCAGGCATAGAGATTTTTTTCCCACTCTGCACAACATCGTCTGATGAATAGACTTGTATAATCATAATGACCATATGAACTGGGACAAAATTAGACGATGCACCAAAAACAGAAGTTTTACTAAAATTCATTTTCTTTCCCTCATATCCTCTCTCACACACACAAACATGGATGAGTAACCCGCAACTACACTGACCATGCCTAGAGAAATAGTGGTATCAATAAATTCAGTCACTGTTCCTCGATGGCTGAACACAGAGGGATGCGGAAGGAACTGCTGATACGTTCACGGAATAGTACGGTGAGCGTCATTTTCGTCTATTATTAGTGGAGATTTTAATGGAATCCTGAGAGGTAAGTGCAGCCTCTGTGAGATTTAAAGACTCCGGGTTAATCTTCCAATTTAGAAGTTTTGAAATGCAATTAGAACTCGTGTGCGCCTTTAAGTTTACTAAATTAGGCACCTCAGAAGTTTACTGTGCAGGGCAGCGAGCGCCGCGTATTTACAAACACCTGAGCTGCCCAATATCCATCAAATCCGTCGGTATATCCTCCTAACAAACTAACTTCCCAAAATTTCGTGCATCTCTTCTGTCGGGGTTAATCAGAAAGGTGTCTTAAGATGTTCCCTGGCGTCTGCTTCAGACAACCCGTGAAATAGAAAGCGTTCCCAGAGAACGTACTACATCGATCGTCGGAAGAGGGTACATGCCAAGAATCGTCGCTCTGCAAAGTCGACAGGGTCTCCTAGGAGACGCCGTAATTGACAATGTTTCGTTTAATCTAATACTGCACACTGTACTCTTGCGAGGCAAAGAACTCCTCATCTTCCCAGCAGGCTTCTCGCTGGTGTTCTCGTGCCATAACGCCTTACTCCAGGGTCATTGCCATCGGCAGTACACATTACGTCTTTATTGAGGAAGTTATTTCCCCCCAGCAGTTACTGAATATTCCTGCAGCATTCACAACATGCAAAGTGTAGTGGGTGCTCTTTATGCACGTGTTTCGGTAGCGGAGCTTGTCGAAACAGGAAGTGCAGACTGAGATGAAGGAAGTAGTAATAGTTTGTTATTAAGAAAAGGTAAATTGTTCGCTAACATTCAAGGCACGTCTTACGGAAACGCTTCGTGGTGCATTCCTATAGGATGCATGAAGAACGAGTGGGGCAATTTCTCTTTGACGCCAAGAAACCATTATGCAGTACTGAAATCTACTGCCTTCTTCATGTCTGTTGTTTAGCCTACAAGGAGCGATGTCCTAATAACCTCTTGTGATTAACATTGCTTCCCAGACAAAAATCCAATCTTGGTCTGACCAGTAACATTTGTCTTTTTTTTTTTTTTTTTAATATATATAATGAAACTTCGCTTTTAATTTCACATGGTACCAAAAGCGCGATTTAAAATTGAGGAAATGATAATTCTGTTCCAAAAATGACAAGTTATGTATTAGCCATATAGTAAAGTGAAGCCCAGGATTTTTTGGTCCGGGATACCAAGCGATTTCTCTGAGCTTTCATTGCGATTTCCTAAAAAGCCAATTCTAGTTCTTTTACGTTCTTGCCCTTAAGAAACCTGTTATTTAATATCAGCTCTTGTTTCAAAAGTACTGGCAGAAAGCAAAAAGAAAAGTAATCTTTCTTTGTTTTTCATAATTTTATTATTAACGCCTACCAATCTTTGCTTGATCACCCTACACACTGCTCCTGTCTCCCCAGAGCGGGGCCGGAAGCTTTGTCAAAAAGGTTAATCTACTAAGGCTGAAAGGAGCTAACATAGTTCACGACGGAAGTTATCCATCACTTGAGCCTCACGGCTCAACTTCTTCAAGGACCCACCAAACCGACTTGGCCATTGTTCCTAATAACACATTCTCAAACAAGCAGATCGACAGGTGTACTTTCTCCGTTTCTTAATCAGAAATGGAGAATGCCTGGATCACCTGAAATGGTGAAAAGACTCTGCTCTTCAGATTCTCTTGTCATCAGCCATTTTCAATCCAATGCAGGATGAAGGCCTCTCCAGCAACTTCCCAGTTCCTTCTGTTTTGTGCAATGGCCATCAATTTTACTACCCATAAACTCATGGATTTCATCTGTCCATCTCCGTTGTTGTCTTCCAGGTTTTCTTCTAGCTCCTCTTGCGTACCATTCTGTTATTTTCTTAGTCCATCTGTCATGTCTTCGAGGTATGTTTCCTGGCAAAGTCCATTTCAGTTCTTTAGTTTTGATAAGAATGTCCTTTACTTGAGTTTGCTGCCTAATCCATGTGTTTCTCTTCTTATCTAACAGTCTGATTTCCAATATAATTCGTTCCATTCTTCGCTGTGTAGTTCTCAGCTTCTCTTCCATTCTTTTTGTGAGTGCCCAAGTTTCACTTCCATAAGTCATGAGGGGAGTATACATTGGTTCATTATTTTACGTTTCAGACAAACTAGGATATTGCTCTTCAGTATGTGACTATATTTCCTGAATGCTATCCTTCCAAAATTTATTCTTCTCTTTACTTCCAGCCATTTATCATTATTACAGGTAATAACTTGTCCCAGATAAGTATATGACTCCACCTTTTCAATTACTGCTCCTTCAATCATTATTTCCCTTTCTGTGGCATACTTGCTCATAATTACTTTTGTTTTAGCCATATTCATATTTAGTCCAAAATCCTTACTAACTGTGCATAACTGATTTAAGATTTTCCTCTAATTCTTTGGGATCGTGGCTTATGACCACAATGTCATCTGCAAATCGTAAATGGTTTAGATACTCTCCATTCACATTGACTCCTTTCTGCCACCAGTCCAATCTTCTGAAAGCTTCCTCAAGGACAACAGTAAACAGCTTCGGAGATATTGTGTCTCCTTGTCGAACTCCTTTCTCGATTTTAAATTTGCTACTGTCTTTGTGTAGTCTAATAAAGGAGGTAGCACTCTCATATATTTTCTTCAAAATCATAATATATGGGGTATCTATGCCTTGTATTTCCAGTGCCCGAAACCTTGCCTTATGCTGTATGGAGTCAAATGCCCTTTCATAATCCACAAATGCCTGGCATAATAGTGTTTTATATTCATTTGCTTTCTCCATTAGCTGTGATATTACGTGAAGGTGATCCATAGTTGACAAGGTTGTCAACTATGGATTTAGAAAGAATTCTTGATTCTCATCAAGAATTCTTTCTAATCTGTTAGTAATGATCCTTGTGAACAACTTGTAGATGTGGGATAACAAGCTAATTGGTCTATAATTTCCAATTTCTGATTTATCTCCTTTCTTATGCAGCAAAACTATGATTACATTATTCCACTCCTTCGGCATCACACCTTTTCTAATGCATTTTGTGAAGAGTCTTGCCAGTTTTTGTGTCATGTCTCTTCCTCTCAATTTTAACAACTCTATGAAGAATCAGAAAGCCTAGGGCTTTCTGATTCATTTTCTTCAATGCATGTTTTACCTCATCAGGAAGGATATCGGGTATGTTGTATGTGTTACAAATTTGCGATCCATCTTCCCCACTGCTGGCATCATCTCCTCGCTCCTTGTATAATTCTCTATAGTAGTCTTCTGCTATTTGAATTATGCCTTCTCTGCTGTTTATAAGTACACCATCGCTGTTCTTCAGTTTCAGTATCATTTGTCTTTCTGTATTACTGCTCATGGCTGCTGATTTAAATCCTTTGTTTTCCTTTAATGCTTGTTCCACTTTTCTTGTGTTAAATCTTCTTATGTCCTCTCTGAGTCTCTTTCTAATGGCTTTGCATAACTCAGTGTACTCAATTTTCTCCTTGTCAGTGTTTTTCTTGATCTTCATTTGTGACCTTCGGTTCATCATGACAAGTATTTCTTGACTAAATTTTTCTTCTTTGGATTTCTTTTTCCCCTATAGGTTTCTTGGGCTTTCTGAAAGTGATAAAGTTGTAATATTCCTCGTCGATATCTTGGTCCTGAGCAGTCTGCAGAAATTCAAACTTGTTTTTAAGTTCCAGTACATACTGCTTTTACTCCTCTTCTGTTATCTCAAAGACCTTCGTATTATTTACTCGAGTCAGTTTTTTTTCCCTTTCTTTTCTTACATCAATATCGTGTGCATCTTACCATTCTGTGATAACTTCAAACATTTACCTTGTTCAGGACAGTAACATTATTCACAATATATCTTCTGTTAGTGTGGATGAAGTCGATTTCATTAGTTGTTAATCCATTTGGACTCTTCTATGTCCACTTTCTGTTCACCATTTTCTTGAAAAAAGTGTTTCTTACTGACATTCCTCGAGATCCTACAATCTTTCATTTCTTTCACCAATTCCAAAATTTCCTATAGTTTTCTCCTTTTGTCTTTTTCCAACCTTGGCATTGAAGTCCCCCATAATAATAGTGTAGTGGGTTTTCTGCTCATCTAGAAGACTCAATTTCGGTGTACATTTCTTCAACCTCTTCATCATCACGGCTCGATGTTGGTGCATAAATCATAACCGCAACTTGTACCTCTTAGAAATCCTGAGTATTAGTCTTGACACACACCCTTGGTGACGTACTTTTAAATTTCAAAATGCTGTTTTTTATATCTTTATGGACCAGAAAGCCAACTCCACCTTCGCTCCTTTCACTGTTTCCATTGGTGTACAGCAAATTTCCACTTTATAAATGGTTAATTTCTTCTTGTTTCAGCCAAACCGGTGATATTCCAATTCACATTTTCTAATTCCTTTTCCAGCTCTAATATCCTATCTTCACCGATGAGTGATCTTACATTTTAACAGGCCAAGTTCAGTTTCCGTGCATGGCAGCCTGGTTGTCCTCAGAGATTCTTAGCACCCTCTGCTTCCACTCTGATCCTCTCGCTGCCGTAAGAGGGAGAGTGAAAGCTGCTGGGGACTGAGGGCCATTTGTATTGTTGTGCTCTCATGCTGGAGGGTTTGGTCTTTTCCTCTTCACGCTGACCAGGCGTCTTGAAGAGAACCACTCTACACGTTCGTTGCCACCTAAGTTAAGTAACAGGGCTTACTATCGAGGTGTGCATGAGTGGATTTTAGGGAGGCAGGCCAACCGGACTTTCCTAAATCATTCTGAAATAGAATGATATTGTATCCATCAATGTTTTAGACTGAACGTCTGATAACACACAGAATACCTGTTCCCCTCTAAGCCATGATTCTCTTATAGAGACTATGAACTACAGACACTCTGAAGCCTTAGAATTTTCAAACCTGCAGGTATTTCTGTCAGAGTTACTCCACATGCCACTCTAAAGGCGTCGTGTCTGAATGGCACTTTTCCGTTAACGTTTCCGAAGAAGAAGAAGAATTAGGCTAAGAACTACAAGAACAGAAAGTTTTACAGGTAAAACTTTCTGTTCAAAAATCAAGGAAGCCGGTGATCTAGTACCTACATGTAGTGTTATATTGATCTTTTCTACACCAATCCTTCCAACTACAGTTAACTCTGTATACCTGAACTGCCATATACGACCTTATGTCCTTAATCCTGACCAGACTAGAAAAAGCAAAACTTTGAAAGGTGCAATATGGCATCAGAAGCCGATGTTTGATACTTAGTGTGCTCTAACTGGATCAGAAGACACACGGACAGCCTACACGACACAAACACCCTAAGGGTAGTTTCCAAACTGTAAGGGTAACTTCCAGCTTATTCGAAAGTCTACGAAACATGGGAAACAAAATGCAAAAGTATAAAATGGTTTCCAAAGAATCAAGGAAACAAGTTTTACTCCTTGTAGCCAAATACATATCGGAAAGAACTCAAATTAAAGTATCTATACCACCAGACACATCTATCTTCGATTGGGTTCGGGTTGTTCTGGCAACTCCGCAGTAATCCTTCAAAGAAACGTCAAAGATCAAGAAAATAAAACCGCAGTCATGGTACCATCAATTACTACTCCAACCCTTTCAGATACGGAGAGATTGAAAAACACCCTAGGTCGCGTAAGACTTTAACCACAGACATCGAAATCGATGACACCACCAAAGTTGACGAAATCATCTTAGAAATAAATGCAGGGGGGGGATATGAATACTCCAAGTCCCATATTTCCGAGAAAGGATAAACCAAAATTGGAACGCTATAAACAGAACGGCCCAAAAAAAAAAAAAAAAAACAAGTCAGATACACCTTTCCCCTCCTAAGCGAATAATAGACCAGTTCATTCAATGGATCTGGATCTGTAGAGTAGCAATATTGACGCAATATAGTAATATTAAACTGAAATGTAGCAGTATTCACGATTTGATAAATCAGTAGTATTCAAACGAATCTCTCCACACAAGTAACGCTTTCAATTGGAAACTACACTGTACAGGCATCTTAGGATCTCCACCCATAGTTCACACGGTGGCGTAGCTATATTGGTTGACGCTGAAACCCCTTCCAGATGTATTTGGAAGCAGCTGCAGAACGCCTTGCTTTTGGAATAACACCTATTCTTGTGTCCATTTATATCTCACTAAATCAGACGTATTCACTGACTGAAGTGAATAATGTTATCCTACAACTGCCAACTCCTTTCTGTGTGTTGGGTGATTTTAATCAGCATCACCAGTATTGGGGGTCATTACAGACAGACAACCGGGGACGCATAATAGAGTTCTTTATTGAAAAGCATAATCCACGCTGCTCAACACATGCTCCCACATACATACATTTTTCGACAGTTTCAACCTCTGCTATACACCCCGATATGCACCGCACATTATTTCCAGACTTTGATTGGAGAATTTTAGACAATCCATTAAACAATGACCATTTCCTATAATCTGTAAGCTATGCACACGGCGAAACTTACCAAGAAGCGGTCGAACAAAATGGAAATTCTCTGAAACTGACGGGTATAAAATGATGCATCGAGCATTACACTGAAATGATCAATATCATCCAGCATCAATCTGTAGATGACGCCGTTGAACACATTACGAAATAGATATTAGCGGCGGCTGCTACGGAATCCTTCGATTATTCTTCGCGATGTCATGGGAGTTGACCGATACTCCTTTCTTCACCTGTACACCGAACCATAATCTAATCCCGACTGGACTGCGACCTGTATACAACTCAGCTCGAAAATTAGCATTGCAATAGCTCAATCCAAATGCCCTTAGAATAGCTTTAAGTGCTTTCCGAACGTCACCAGTTCAGAGTTTATATATCGTTGCACACGAACCTCCATTAGGAGACAGATACGTTCGGACTCTGCCCTCTCATCCTATTTGGCTTTAGTTCTTTATTCTGGCTTTGGTGAACCACTACAGGAATAAAACAAATGAAAATAAACCCTCTAGAATTAGATTGAAAAATCTAATGCAGAATTTGAGTGTCCCACTAGACAATATCCGCCCAGACATCGTCTCCAAATAAGTACTGATGGATCGAAATCTGATACGCGTGTAGGCGCCGCAATGGCTCTACAAACCTGAATTATGGCCGAATCTCTTTCATCTAGTTGCAGGGTTTACATCATCGAACATAATTCAATCAAAATGGCTGTTGAACATGTCAGCAACATGCCTAATCAAGGGATAATACATACTGATTCATTGGATGCAGTAACTGCGTTACAACACAAATACTACTACTACTTTTACCCATTTTGAAAGAAATCAGAACACAGTTGATAAATCTCACAAAATGAAAAAGAGCAGTAAGGTTCTACTGGATTCCTGGGCATCCTGGAACCTAGGGAAACAAGAAGGCAGATCGAGCAGCAAAAAAAATCCACTCAGCCCTTAGTTCCTTATATAGAGTATTATACCCATTATACAACAGGGGTATATTGACCAATTGACAGCAATTAACTCGTAACTTCTATGAAATAAAGAAAATGCCACAAAACGAACTCTAGGTCCCGGTTAAATTGACGAGAGGAGGTTGACCTTGCAAGGAGACGCGTTGGGCATACTTATCACCCAACTTCACAGTTGACAGGTTCGCCGTTCTCATTGTCCCTACGTACTGACAGTGAAATACATCCTTCTTGGCTGTCTCCACAATCAAGCTGCTCGACTCCCCAATTTTAGGTCTCTTCTAACCCAGCGTAATTCTTGGGTGCTGAATCATTCTCAGTGATGAAGAAAACCTGTCCGACTTATTTAGTTTTCTAAAGTAGATTTGTTTATATCAACATCTAGTCTTTAGCTGAGCCTTCTTGCGTATCTTATACTCCTTATGGATAATCCGACTGACCTTTAAATTTCCCCAAGCTGTCAGCCTCAATCATCCATGAAGCAACTTATGATCCAATAATCAACAACTCACCGGCTAAAAGAAAACTTTCTACAATCCAGTCTAAATCTCTTTTCCGTAATTTGAATTTTTGTGGCCTTTATTCTGGAATATTTATAATTTAGTTCCCATTCATTTTACTACCCCATTTGGAGCATTATATACCCATCAGATCCTCCCCTCCCCCAAGTGATCAAACTCTGTAGCCCACATTCAACGTTTTTATGAACTCCCTTTTGCAGATCTTACTAAGCGCATCGTCCGTCTTTGAACTTTTACAAGAAACTCGATGTCTTATTGATTTTTGGCGGTATCTTCATATTTGGACACGTATTCCAAGTGCAGTGCCCCGTACAGTAGGAATATGACCACCTTATTTGTACCCTATATTCGATAAATCATTAGTAGGAGGACCCCATGGACTCTTTTTGTGGCTCGCTGCGTGGAGGCCTTCACGTCTACCGGAATCGTAATTCCCAGAGGTGAAAAAAGATTTTTTCCTCCTCTGCTGTCTCTAACTCAACTTCTCATTAGATCCTTAAGAGTTATTTTTGGCTATTTCCCAAGTCACTTTGCAGCATTGAAACGTAGATTTCACTTCTATGAACCATCTCTGAAGTCTATCCAAGGCATTGGTCATTAACCACTCTCTCGATCTTTATCTTTTTTAAAATTGTGCGCTACATTTTGGGCACTTTTGAAATTAAATTTTTTTGTAAGTATTTTTACGTATCATTCTAAATGGATGCATTATGAAATTGAGGATCGAAAGAGAATAGATATTTTTAGGGAGGGATTGTAAAAGCAGATGGAATAAAGGGGCAGGAGATCCTGCCCTTCCTTTGAATTTGTGATCCCTTGGCGAAACATTTCCCAACTTCGATAATTAATAAATGCGATGGAAAGTAATTTACAACCACTTTATTAAGGAGTGCTGAACACATGACAATGTAGTGTTTTTTTGGATGTTTTTTCAGGTACCAAAATTTAAGCAGCATCATTATGGCATTGTAGGTCATTATAGAAGCCACTGGCGGTCATTTCATTTCTATTCAATCGTCTCCATGACAACACATCCATGCACGCACCATCGGACGGATTGGATGAGTAGATTATAAAAACGATTGAAAGGGAAATACAAAAGGTGGAGGGGGAAAAAACGAGGAACGATGCAGCAGCAGCAACAACAACAAAAAAAAAAAAAGAGTAAGACTAGTGAAAATCGATTTTCATAAGCTAGGTTAAGAAAGTCATAAGGCAGCGGGAAATTCTCCACCGGAAAAAAGTATCACAAATTCGATCCGAGGTTTCTTTCCGAAGCACAACAAAAGCTGTCCTGCTCGGCATTTGCAGAAGCTGGGGGACATAAATTCGATGTTTTCTGATCTGCGGAGACGATACTTCTGTCGGGCTGAGCACTGCTTTAAACGCAGCTGTGTTTGCGATGTGCTTCCGCCCCTTTGATCTGAGGCCGCACGAATGTCCATCAAGCGGAGACGAAATGTGTTTTCAATTACTGCAGTACGTTTCACCCTGGGAAGCCTGACCCGTTTACCGTTGTATTGTCTCATTGTAACCTCGTAGATAGCGGAGTACAGCGACTGATAAAGCCTCGTGCTGCACTTCTGCCTCTGTAAAACACTCGCTCGTATTTGGCGTTGAGAAATGACCATGTTTGCCCGCTAAGCGTTGCTCACAAATCCAACAAGAAACTTTGAAGGGAACACTGAAAAAATTTTTCGAATTATAGAGATATAAAATGGACAAGGCAAATTTCTGCTGGTCTCGTCTTTTGTGCTGTTCGATTGTCTTCTCTCTTTTTTCAGCATAAATGCGCTTGTCCAGGTCAGACGATTCCAGTGTGCGCATAAGGGATGGTCGGTTACATTCTGCTGTTATGCACACAAAATTCGGCTTCTGTTTTCCCACCTAAATACAAAATGAACTTCCAGAAACTAAAAGCGTGTTACTGAATCTTAAGGTGATCCTTAATGACAATAAGCCGATTCGCACTGTACTATACAGTAAACCACCCCTTCAGTCTTTCATCAGCAACACTTTGCGCGTTCACATGAAAAGGGAGCCGTCAATGTTGTCAACTTAATCTAAAATTTTGCTTATTTGCACACAAAATGTCACATTGTAAAGCTGTAATGATAATTGCTGCTGAGGAGTCAGACTATTCCATACTGAAATAATCTGACTCTGCAGTAGCCATTATGATTGACACGCGAGTTTCCCTACCCTACCACCAGGAGTAGTAGAATTAGGGAAACTCGCGTGTGCATTTGATCTTTCTACTGTGACTTGTTCGCTGACTGTTACTTTTTCTTGTCGGATTGCTGGATCGATGTCTGCAGTCCTTCATATTCGCTTTTCACGAGCGTGTTAGTGGTTTCCACAGATTAATTAATGGCCTATGAATGTCAAAAAATTGCCCAAGTCACACGTGATGTCGTCTGAATTGTTATGGACTCCCGCTTTTGTGCTGCGGGCTTCGTACACGTGTATCGCAAATGGCAGAATTCCACATGTCGAGGGGCATCGCATAATTATCCGTTTATGTTCTAAGGTGGCCACACAGGGTCGTATTGGCTCGAACCATGATCAACTGAAACACCCCAGCGTTCCCCACTTGGCTGTACATCATGCCCGAATGTTTTGACACGAGACACAAACAGGAGGCGAATCAAAAAGTTTTTCCAGCGAAGAGTATGACCAAAAGAGGCCATTTAGAAAATATAAATATCTTTATGAATTACGCCCGTACGTTGACCCAACTGTGGTCTCTGTATAGACAACTATTAGCTGTAATCTGAGTAGTCTATTTTGTGAAAATCATCAAATCGACACAAATTCTAGCCATAGTTAGATACAGTGAAAATGTATTATGGATTAACCCTTCACAGCGTGAATTTGCACTCACAAAATCAGGTGATAAAAGAAACACGCATCACTTGTTTGTTCCCTCTCGGAGTTATTTTTATTAATACCTTTTAATTGAGAGAGGTCTCGATTTAACGTTGAATTCGAGGCTTGTTTTGGAATCAATTCGTGATTTGAACTCTATGTTACAGAGATATCCTTTTATTATGAAGATATTCTCTTGACCCCACTACCGTTTCTCATTTATTGACTGCATTTTAAGAATTTGTAGTAAGAAAATTGCACTGCTGTGTTTGTGCCTCTTGAATGAAAGAAAAAATAAAATTGTTGACAGAAATAAGACGTTCCAAATAAGGATCTCTGATGAAGATATTGCAAATGATCCCTCGAAGAATTAGTAAATTCTTAAATTCTCATTTTCAGTAAATTCATAATGCAACGAGCACCATTTTGAAGTCCATGTCGTCCCTCACAGGACTTCAATGTCACTGCAAAATGTCTTGTCGCACCACCAAATTATGCTGCACATCACGTGCCTTAACTACCCAAGTGGTGTCCATCCTGTAGCACGAGGGAATTATTCCCACGCCGACCTGACCAGAGATACAGAAGCATTTACAGACTGCATACCAATGAAGCACTTTTCATTTGGGCTCTTTTGTTCGCACCTGTGTCTCGCATCCTTGGGTTTTTGTCGATACAAAAAGAGTCGCGTTACAAAAATAACTGCAGACACGAATGCCCAGCGATTAGCCATATGTACAATACGAACTAATACTCTCAAGCAATGTTTAGCTGCTCCACCCACAGCATTCGTTATCGGTTATAGTCCGATTAAAGATAGCTCCATAGAGGAAACGTGGCTTGCGCACTCCATTTCTGTGTACGGAGATAGCGACCACATTCCTGCAACTGATGATCCTGGTGTTGCGTACTTTGATTGCTACTCACTGACGTCATTTCCACCGGTTTCAGCTTGTTGGTTGTAGAATACGACAAAGAATTTCCTCTTTCCGTGGCATAATCCTTCCTATTTGTTAACAATAGTTAACGGGTTCACGCAGTCAAAATTGACAACCCCCGCCCCCAATTCTACTACATTACCAGGAAAGATGCAGACGTCCTTAGATGTATTGTATAAGCTCAAATTCCATACTCTGCGAATATATTATGTCGTACAAAAGTCAGGTTGAGGAGGGGGATTGATAATAAGAGATTCTGCGAAACCAACTTGACCACTTAACGCTGAAAAATATTCTGTAAACATTTATTGGCCTTTAATTTTTAAATGTCAATTTTGTCTCAAGTTTCGCTATCAGTCCTGAGTTTTGTATTTATAAAAGTATCTCGTGAGATGAACTAAGTCATATATTTACACACTTAGCGTGTCATCTCCGTTTGTATCTTCTTCAGGGTACCATGGATGAACACCTGCTATTGGGTTCAAATAAAGTGATAACCCTATTCACTAAAATAATCCACTAATTTGATACCATTAACATAACTGAGAATTTTAATTATCACACCGGTGGACAATAATCGCCTTCAGTTATGCACATCCCAGAGAGGTCGAAGATGATTTGTTAAATTGCCCTCTTCCACGATTGCGCAATATTGATTGCGCAATTATTGATATTCGGCTATAAATTCACAGCACCATTATTTATTTTATTTAATGCTACCACAATAAAAAAGGGCATACTTAAACTTAACGGAAAGAGTTACATCTGTTCAACATGGCTGCCTGTAGTTTTTGGACACAGTTCCTCATAAATGTTCTCAGCTTCTCGAACTATTGACTGTTGTCGATAGTTAGAGACCCGTGCTTATTACTAAATATTTATCCCTTAAGAATCTCACAAAGTAATCACAGTGTGTAAAACCGCAGAGAGTCGTGGCCATTCGATGGAATCTGGCTGGCCAAGAATTGGCTGACAATTATTGCATAGCGAGCTGCCACTTCATCCTGCATAAAAAAGCAATACGAAAAATTGATTTTGGACTGCTTTGATGGAATGATTTTTGCCTTTTAGCAGTCTCAGATTCCTGTTACGGGACCCTCAAAGAAAACAAGGTCCGAGAGCACCTCCTTTCCAGCCTGGATTGTCAGGCCAGGAGCGTTTAAATCCTTGTTAAAGAATAAATGGGAATGTTAAGAGAGTAGTAAGCAGAGTTCTTAAATCAACAGTTTTTTATTTAGTTTAAATGTGGCTTCATCAATCCACAAAACATTGTCAACGATATTTTGGCTTGTAAACACTCATGGCCAAAAACCGCTTGATTCCAACCTTCTATCAGGGTTCTTCTCATTCAAACTTTCTAGTAACATGAAATGATAAACCTTGTATTTAAGTTCATTAATGATTCTGTTTAAAATTGTTTTAAGTTCCACACTTCGCCTAGCCGACCGGGCTAGCCGAGTGGGTAAAGTACCTGCCCGGCAACCCAAAGGTCGCGGGTTCGATTCTCGCCTCGGGCTTGGATCAAAGTACTGCAAAAACCTTGGGAGGTGCAATATGGCCACAGAAGCCGATGCGCCAACAACTACCAAATCAAAAAAAAAAAAAAAAAAAAAAACCACACTTCGCCTTCTTTGAGTTTTTCGGACTTCTTTAAATATCCTCTCTTACAAGTTCTAAACTGATAGATGTCTTTGAGATAGAAATTCAACCTAGATTTTGATAGATTTATAGATAGATAGATTTAGATTGTGCACTGTTCCCGCTTCAGCAGACTTCTTCACAATTTGCTCTATGGTCCTTATTGTGGATGGCTTATGTCCACTTGAACTGGTGTGCAACTTCTGCAGCATTTTCATATTTTGCATGCCACTTTACAATTTCAATCCTCTTTCATTGTTAAGCTTATGGCACTTTTCATATGTTCAACTTATTTTGGAACGATAAAAAAGATTATAAAACTATTTTTCAAATAACTTATATATATATTTACATCAGCAGTTATTCAAAACAGTTTTCTTACTTATGGATTACCCTGTGTTTTGAAATTACAGCTTATTGGAAGGTTATTTTTTTTTTAGACTGAAATTTTAAAGTTTGTTTGAGAACAGTTTTTTTTTAGTCTAGTGCTAAGTTGCTGCTGTCTGGCTAGTTGGTCATCTTTTGCTTCCTAACTCTTTTTTTTGGATCGGGTAGGTGGTGTAGTTCATGGTTAGATCATTTGGCTTGCCATAAAAAGTATTACACAAATAGGCTAAATGCGTGTGGATGCAGTCACGGGAGTAGAGGTTATACGGAAGTTACTGCTGTGAGGATGGCGACTCCTTTTCCTTCCCTCTACCAATCCCATAAATTCTCAGCCAACCATGTCTGTTAGTACTTAAAGTTGCCCTCTGGTCACTAAGCTAGTTTCTTTTAGGCAGAGAATATCAGAAAAGACGCGAATAGTTTTCAGCCTTGGGCAATTTGTTTCAGAGACTTCTCAAATTTTGAGAAAAAGTTGCAACCAATGACCACCTTCCCTGGGTTACTGTTGTGGTTGTTCGGCTGTCTACTGTCTGGTAAGGATTTGGTTCCAGACTAGATTTTTTACTAACGATATGAAGTCTTATATTATCCACTCCTGGATGACAGGTCAGAATGAATAAGGCGTATCTGGATGCCTACTTCTGAATTTAAAATAGGCAAAGAGCTTTTATTAGATGGTCATAGTTAACCTCTTGATATCATGCAGATCACTTAATTCAGTGGGCGTGTCACTAAAGAACTCGTGAGCTTGAGTAACGCTGCTTATGTTGCCCTCCCAATTTTAATGCTGGGATGAAAGAGAAACTGTTCTGTACTTTCGGAAGCAGTTTACTCCCAGCCTATCAGAAGCTCTGTCTTTCCGATCATTTCCTGTTGCAAGCAGCGACCTAATTTCTGTACGTGCAGTCAGGGTCGCCGCGATATAGGAGGCAATGAAGGAACCGCTTCAGGCGCAACTTTTAGGGGGTAAATTTTACACGGAAGAAAGGTCAAGGGGGAGTCAAATTTAAAATTCGCTTCAGGCATAGAAATCGTTGCCTCGCAAACAGCCACCCTGTATAAGGAATGTATTGCTTTCTGTTATTTTTTTCGAGAATCGTTAAAAAAAAGGAAGTAAAAGAAACTGGGATAGGTGAAGATACCCATTCATTCCTCATCAGTTCTTTTTTCCATACGATTACTGATTTGCCATTTGAAATCCATTTCAATTGTGACCTTGTACACTCGTTCAGATGAATAGCAGAACGCTGCATCTGCTCTCCTGGAAGAGAGGCGTGTAGTGTGGTGCCTGGTTGCCAATGACAGTAATAGCCTCTATTAAGATCTGTAGCTTCTTTTGCTGAATACATGTACTCATTTTTAGGTACACGAGCTGATTTTCATATTTCAGAAATGACATGCTTAACTCATCTTCAACACGATTATTCTTGTTATTTATACCAACTCTTTTGCACCCTATATGTAGAGACAATCTCGTTCCAGTGCGGCCAAGTTTGCGTATGCACTTAAATATTTAAGTCAACCATGTTTTTCTGTTTGTTTTTAACAGACTTCCCCCCTCCTCCATCGATTTCTCGACTCTACTAGAACTCAATTGCATCTGCTTACTTCTGGTTATCCGCAATTGCTAAATATATCTGTGTTGGTTATTAAATTTCTATAAGTTTACTAAGGTTGGTGGACTCTGAGCTTAAGTCGTTATTTAAAGTAAAGGAAAACTTGTGTTATTGGCAGAACTCCAATTCTGGGAACCCGAACAGTTTATTACTAACGCTAAGCTTTGCTTTTAACAGAAAGAAAAAAAAAAAAAAATGATTCAAACTGACATCGGAAACATTATCCTCTAAGAAAATGTATTCAAAGAATTGAGGTTTGAATCTGAAAAAAAAACAAATCAGTATGGTAAACTGGTGGTTGAAAGGTGTAATAACATTTATGGTTTGTTCTTATCCTCAAAGGGACTTAGCCGATGTCCTTCCACTCCTGTTTGGAATGGAATGAGGAAGAAAAGATTTTTCCAACAAGCATGCTTTCAGCGATGCGAGAAAATATCTGGGTCAAGACATTAAAAACAGTACTGCAACAAAATAAAATATCCGAATAAAAATCCCACTTGACACTATTGTAATGCTAGACAACAGGAGGATGGGGAAAGGAGAACCAGGCGGTAAGAAATGGTCACCAAGTTTGCGATTTCTGGTACCCAGATGACAGCTTATATCAACTGGATACTTGGTTATTAGTGAAGAAAAAATCAAGGTGATAGATGAATATTGTTAGCCACTCTAGTGGACGGTTCAATAAGTGAGAATATAATAACGGTGGAAGTTGAATCTCTCCCAGCAGATCCAAAAAAATCGAAGCCAACTGGAGCTGTGAACATTCAGATTACCAGGAAAATTGCTGAACGTTTGGAAAGTTAGATTGGAGAAAGTCGAGGACAAGAAGTAATAAAATTCATATTGAGCATTAATGGAGGAAATATATATAACCTTAACTGAGCGCTGATCAGATAGTACAATCCACCATCGACAAACCTTGAAGCCCCTTTCGTTAGCTGGTGATTGGTCTATAGATCCGTTTTAACATTGATTACATACCACATATGAGAAAGGAAAAATCGGAGCTTTGCTCAGTCGAAATGTGACTTTGGCATCTTTCCGATTTGTAATACAATTAGAGCATAGCATTATGATACTTGTAGAAATGTCGAATAGAAATTCTAATTGTCTTGAGTGATTTTAAATTTCGCATTTCATTTTTATGGAAGTATTCTAACTCAAATTTCGCCAAATGGCCTATTATGCATCCGTGAGACAGAAAGCTGGAAGAAGAAATCTTGTTAATGCTTACGAAACACGCCTAAATAAATAAATAAATAAATAAACAAACAGAATGACGCTGGTACATTTCTCGTTAAATAGATCCGACGTATACCACACCTGGTTTATTTGGAAATTAGGCAAGGGGAAGACTACCTTTCTTACCGGAGGTAAATGCAGTTAGATATGCGATCTGTAAAAGCACGCGTGTCTAACTGCATTTACTCGTATATGTTGATATACGAGAGGATTCAAACAGATTTGTATTCACCCAGAAGTAGTTGCGATAGAAGGTTGAAACAAACACCATGTTTTGCACCTAGTCACCAGACAAAATGACACACTTTTGCCACTTCTCAATACACTTCCGCACGCCAGTTTTGTAGAAGTCCTCTGGCTGTCCTTCAAACCTCGACTCGGCAGCTGACATCACCTCATCAGCAGCAAAGTGTTTTTACACAAAGGAAGGATTTCAGGGGCAGGAAAGAGGAAGAAATCAGAGGGTGCAAGGTCGGGAGAATAAGCAGGATGCGACAATACTTAAAACCCACATTTGTGGGCACACCTTACTGCAGCGTGCGAGGAATGCGCAGAGGCATTGTCGTGGAGCAGACACACACACCTTTTGATAGCTTTTCCCGTCTTTTTTTCTCTTACAGCAGCATGTAGCTTTATGTAGAATAATACTTCACCGTTACACAGCCTTTTGAAGGTAATCTATTAGTATTACACCATGCTGATCCCCAAAAAAATTGACATTATCACCTTGCCAGCAGTTGGTTACATCTTTTGCCTTTTTTTTTTTTTTTTTTGGGAGGTGGTGATTCTTCATGCTTCCATTGTTTTCGACATTTGTTTGGTTCGGGATAATAGTAATGGATTCAAGTTTCATCCATGATAAGTGAAAAAAGCTCCTTGTTTTTCATGGTACATCGACAACATTTCATGTGCACATTATGCTCTTTCTTCCTTCTGGTACAGGGTCAGAAGTCTAGGAATCCATCTAGTAGACACTTTACTCATATGCAACCGTTGATGGAAGTTCTCCACAGACCCCACACTACTTTGCTAATACGGCATTCTACCAGGATTAATGCCTCAATTTTTACAACACTTTCTTTTACTGCAGTTGCCAGGAGTTCTGGGATTTCTTTGATACGCGCTGAGGTTCTTCCACATTTGAATTGTTTGAACCACTGTGCGACAACCCTGTAACCTGGACAGTGTTCTTCATAAACAGTGACCATTTCTGCGTGGGTGTTTTGGGTGTTTTCTCTTGCAGAAAGAGGAACTGAATCACTGAGTTGTATTCCACTTTACCCAATGTGACACTTCATTCAGCGCTGCAAAGGAAAAAAAATGAATTGTCAGATGAAAACTAAAGTTTGTGTGGTTGCTATAGAGATTTCAAAAGGTGTCAAACGAAAAAAAAAAAAACTCTTCTTTCTATCACAACTACTACTGAATGAATACAATTGTTTTTTGAACTCCCTTCGTAATGTTAGTGTAATGTCGTGTTTTGACACAATATTGGTATTTTTCTCAGCGCTGTGTTATTTGCATATTGAAAATAAAGTTATGTTGAAACTAATCTTTGCATCACAGAGCACAACGTACTAAGAAAAAAACATTGTTCTCTAAAGCACGTTGTGATGATTCATTACCCGAGATGTCTTGAAACTCTCAAGGAGCTGATGAACTAGTCACACAATTTTACCTAAACACCACCGATTCCAGATTTATTTGGACTGCTTTGGTTGTCTTCTGAAGTCCCTTCAATCGTGATCATCTTTACAGATCTGTCTCTGTGCAGCACCAGCTTTTTGTGTGTAAAATCCTTCGAGAGTTGTTACGAACTTTTTCTTTCTTTTGACTGATAGTATAAAAATATTCCAATGTACTTAGACATTTAATTTTAGTTTCAGCTGGTATTCTATAAATAGGTTATTATTAGTCTCTCGGAACTTGTCGATGACTTGTAAACAGATAGATAAATGGATGAGAATGATATTAATTGACAACTCTGTCAGGTGTGAATTAATAAGTTAAAAAATTGGTTCCGACTGCTTAGTATTTTCATGACAAAGATTCCGTTGACAGATGTTTATTGTAGAATTGTTATGAACACATACACACACACACGAAAATAGTAATAACAATCAAAAATTAAAAGGAAGGCTGTCCAGAATCTTTATCCGACAAACTTTCTGTAATCACAGTCGGACATCTGAAGAGTTGATAATATTCAGGTCGGATGAAACCTGTTGGTTAGCACAAACCTCTTACTACCGACCAATAATGTTGGTGTCGCTCTGAGGTTGGTTTGTGGAATCCTCCGTGAACCCAGTTCCCAGAAATTCAGAGTTTCGATCATTGCAGCGAATATCTTGACCGGCGTTCCGTAATCAGTCTTTTAATTCCAAGGGAATGCGTCATCGAAGTTATTCTCTGTTGGGGAGGGATGTGCATCTACTGGAAACCCATAGCACGAGCCAATACTCGTCAACGTAGATTTTAACTGTGGTCGAAGGCCGAAATTTCGGTTCCATATGAGATGGAAGAGTGTGTGGCTGAATAAATGAAGTTTCTAATGAGTTCTGGATCGTTCACATGCAACTGTTGTTGTTGTTGTTGTTGTTGTTTGGCATCCATTTGAGATCTTGACACACCCGATATAATTGGGTGCGTCAAGATCTCAGACACCAACTGTATGTGAAAAATCCCAGTAAGTTTGCAGTTTCCGAGATGCACCTACCGGCGCCTCTGGAACCGACCATCATTCTCGCACACGTATCCCTATGTATCTGCCCACCCACTTTATATCGCGTGGTACGAACCCCTAATGCTGTTACTGAAGGAGTTCCATTTCTCGAAAAGGGTAGGCGTACTTAATACAGTGGCCACTCAGTATACATCGTAATCGCTAGTATTTGAAGCCGAGCGGTCCATCCACTTCTGAGTAGTCGATGGAAATGTAAGACTACGATGGAGTAGAAATCGAACACCTTCGAAACAGTTTTGTATGACGTCAGTCATCAAGTTACTGATCACACTTGCGCAACGCACCAAGATGGTATTCATAACCAATTTCTTCATATTACGGAATCATGTGACCAAGGAATTGATCACATGATCCCAACTGCGCCAAGTACGTTCTGTTTATGTTCTGGGATGATCATTATGGCAAGAGAACTAACTTGGTTGTAAATTGGGTTGGGGGATCGGTTAAAAATGACTGCAATCTCAGCCCCTCTCCCCAAGTTTTTACTTTTCAATTTTATCTCTTATCGGCTGGTCCTTCGTGCATTACTCTTTCGCTCTACACACAAAATCGGGACAAATCAACTTCAAATGCAAAAACAACGGCTCAGATTTTGTTCGCATCCAGTAAATGCGCGTGTAAGCAGCCCAGCGTTTAGTTGGCCATTGCGGTCACGTGGTTTGCTTCCTATTTGGCAGCTGTTTGCCAGTTCGGCGATAATCGGCGCTCCTTTTGCGCATTAATTTAATGAAACGCCGAACTGCGTAGAAAACGACGTCCGCGCAATTTGTTGTTCTCAACCTCGTACCGCTGCCGAAAACTAAAGAACAGTAGTCGTTCACCCCCACCTCCCGATTCCCCATTGCTTCTCTCCGTTAGCTCGCACCGAACGAACTCGGCACTTTGCGACACCGGCGTGCAACTCGAAATGCATCTATCGATCTACACTTGGCCTTGCGTGCCATTTCGCGGCCGTGCGTGAGCCAAACATGTGACCAGAGCATACCTCCCGGTTTTTTTTCCTTCGCTCTTTCTCCATTTGCCTTTTATATTCCTCCACTTCCGGTATCGCGTCTCTCCGAGCCGGTTTAGTGAGAAAAGTGGGACGCTACCTGCATTTTCGAATCGGAATTAGTTTGGGCGAATTTTAGCCGGTTGCTAGGGGCAACGGCTGTTCACGTAAATACCGTCTGTTCTCGCAGAGCAGGAAACCATGGTACGAGAGGGTGCATCCACCGCGTATCTGAAAAGGGCAGTTTAGAGAACGAGCTCTTAGAAAGCCATCGACGCACTTCCCCTCGTTGGATCGCAACAAATGGTCTGCCACGACCCCTCTTAGACCACAGATTTACTTTTGCAGATCGAATGGTATTTCGAGCCGATGCACTCATCCGATCGCATACAACGGGACCACCAGAGGGCGTTGCCGTTACTTCTGGAACGAGCGCATCCATCAAATGAAGATGGTTTGGGCCTTCAATGGTTTTGAAGATTGTGCGTGACCTCGATTGCGCTCCCAGTAGCTTGACCTTCTTAGAACTGGCACCAAAACAACTAGAAGGTTGTTCATTCCTGTTTAATCTGTTTGTGTGACGTACTGGTTTATGAATAGGTTTATGTATTCGATTATTTTAGTCTTGGGTAATCGACTGATTCAACTGAATATTCAGTTGAATCTTCGTCACGAGAAAAACGAAAGAACGTGTAGTTACTATCAAATGAAGGAAGAAATGACAACTGGAACAGCTGTTTAATAACTAGTCGTCAGTGCTGGCCAGACTAACCAATAAAATGGCTCGACAGCTGTATTTTGTCTGAGCTACGGACCTGCATTAAACTTTGGGTGCGGCTTTTGCGACCTTGACGGTAAAGACCGATATTCGCGCAGGTTGGCACAATGCCACCTGAGGATTTGGTGCCTCACTCAGGTGGGGAAAAGGAAGGTGTTTTACTCTGTCACAAGGATTCTTTCCTTCGTTATACTGTTTTGAGACTTTCCTTTTAGAATTCACAGCTCTGCGACAAGGATTGGGACACGTCTTTCAAATACTTATCCTCCAGTGTTTTTTTTTATATGTGGCAACTTTTTATTGTTTTTCTATGGAGGGAGGAGGGGGAGAATCATTTGGCTTAGTCAGAAGATGGAATGTTCAGAAGTTCTCGTACATTTTTATCCAGTAGATCTGGTAACTGCGATGGCTATGGTATGTGAGAAAGTTCGGTCTCATGCTCCTCAAATCAATGGGTGACCACCTGTGCTCTGTGGATTTGGAGCATTCTCATCCTGAAAGAGCTCTCTTCGCGAAAGAAATGCTTGACCATTGGATGAAGATGATCACTCGGGTTAAATAGCGACTGGCTTCTAACGGAATGAGTACACTCCAACCATGCCACGAGAAAGCACCCTACAACATTACAAAACCGCCAGAACCCTTAACAGTAGTAAACAAGCAATTAGAGTTGTAAGCTTCCTGCGCTTGGCGCCACACGCGCACTCGTCCATCTGCCGCAAACAAAGTGTACGAGGATTCGTCGGACCACATCACATTACTCCACTGCGCAAGAGTCCACTGCTTATGCTCTTTGCACCACCAGACACGACGATGTGCGTTGTCAGGTGTGATGAGTGTCTTGTGAAGTGCAACTCAACCGTGATATCCAGCTCAATGGAGTTTTCAACATCAAGTTTTTGACGAAACTGGCCTCTGGCGTCCTGCCTTGATCAGCTGTTAATAATAATAATTTTATTTGTCCCTTTTTGTTTCGCATGATGGGAGGGAGAAGCTTGAAGGCTTTTTATGTGTGTTTCCTTTAGAACATAGATACACGTGACAGTATAATTATGCTGATCTGAAATTACAACAGATATACTATTAATAAATTAGAAAATTAATCTTCATTTAAATAAAGGAAAAAATTCAGACACTTCCTTCTGAAATCTTGGAGGATTGAGGACAATGAAAGTTATCCACATGCGTAATGTGGTTTACAAGACTGATTAAATTGAGTATTTTTACAATTAAAATAATGAAGTATCTACAATTTGAAATTTCGAAATTTTTCATTTATATTATTTAAATTTTGATGATACATTTGTTTGAAATTATTAAAATTTCAGGAGTTGGTTGGAAGGTAATTTTGATTCAGTCATCCATACGTAGTGTTCAATCATAGTTTATTGAACCTGTTTAGTGAATTGACATTTATGTGAAGGTTGTTCCAGGTTTTAGCGGCTCTATATTTTGTTTTTTCTGTCCAATGACTTTTCTAAAAAGCAGAATCTTGAGGTCTGCTTGCGTGTGTGTTTTTTTTTTTTTTTTTGTTGTAGGCTATTTCTTCTTCTGTTATGAAAAAGGGGACTGAAGAGGAACGAAGTCTGGTGTTTTCTTCAGAGCACTGTAGACAAAGACAGCCTCAGCTTTGTGAAGCAGTTGGTAGATGTTGAGGAGTTACTTCCTTGTGTCCGATGCTCACTGACCCCTTCCAGGAAGGCTTAAAATTGACGTACTTTTAGGTGTGTTTCAAAGGAGAGAATCTTGCAAGAGTTGACTCTTGCAAGATTCTCTTTGCAGGTGGTTTCCCAAGAGATTATTCATAGGTGAGGGGGAGTTGAATTAAGGATAGAAAGACGGGTCTGAGAAATTGTCTACCCAGGAAGATGCTTGGACATGGATACCTGCAAGTGACGAAGTCTAACTGCGTATGGTTATTATTTGCAAGCTAGATTACTGCTTAGATTACTGTTCAACCGTATTCCTAGAAATTGTTTCATTCACTTTCTCGAGATGATGCTTTTCTTTATACACTAGCTTGAAATCGATATTTAGCGGTTTGTTTTTAGTTCTGAAGACCATATTTGGATTTTTCAGGATTAATAATCAGCTGATTTTTATGAAGCCAAGTGTGCAGTGTGGAGAACAAAAACAGATTTTGAGTTGGAGCTGGTTAGGCTTTTCATCTGTGAGAAGAATGGAAATATTATGAGCATACGTGGGTAGGTGGAAGAACATAGAGAAATTCATTGATGAAAAGGATAAATAATAAGTTAGCCTTACGAGGAATTCCACTGGAGAAATAACAAATGTCTGAATATGAATGGTTTGTTTTTACAACAAATGGACATAAGGTAATCTTTCAAGGAGGTTAATTTTTTCCTCTCAAGCCAAGCTTGTTGAGGAGCAGATTATAATTTATGCAATCGAGAACTTTAGATAACTCTAGGAACAGTGCTATTGCAAAGTGGACATTTTCAAGGTTCAGTGACCAGGAGCAAAAGCGAACAATTGCCAGTTCAGTGGATCGTTTTGAACGGTAGGCATACTGTTGTTGGTGAATTTTTTCCGAATAGTTTTGCTGAAATGAGAGCTATTGGATGAAAGTTGTTGACAGTGTTGTTATAATGCTCCCTTTGGAATGGGGAAAATTACTGCTTTTTCAAACTGAGGGAAATTTGCCAGATTCAAAGGAGAAATTAAATATGTATTTAAGCGTTAACAGATTTTAGATAAGGATCTTTTTAAGCACAAAAGCCGATTATATCATCAAAGCCAGGAGCCCCCTTTTCTTTTAACATTATGACTTGCTCGCCGGTTTCGCTTTGCACATCTCACTAATGCGCGAATACCCCTATCCTGGAGTATGCGGTTTCGCCCACTGTGGCCTTTCACAGATGGTGTCTTACCTTTAGATTCCATACAAACATGACCTTGGAAACTATTCCTAGTGAAACATTAGCAAGTTCCGGTAACTTAGTGACCGAAGCTTCGGTCAAGCGCGCTCCAACAATCATGCTCCTTTCGAAATCACTTAGGTCTTTTATTGACAACACAGTACCAATGATTACATGCAGTTAGGCGAGGTTTGCCTTTGCAGACATGACGCTTACGTGTACATATGTATGTAATTGAACATATGTATGTAAAGGCCTATTCCAATGTTGGATAACTGTTTCCAGCAGCGCTATCTGGCAAGAGTAAAATAATTTAAGTACAAGTCATGAAGGGTTTCATTAGTTCAGAACATTTCATGACTATGTAAAGCTTTCAAAAAGTAAGCACGGATTTATTGGCTTAAGTTTTACAGTGCTGTGTGTTTTGATTATAAAAGCATTGCTTGGACCACCCATTCAATCAAATGCTAATTATGATCATAATGGATTCGTCTTCTTTCGCAATTAAACTCCTCAGAAGTGTTGACATTAATGATATGCTGTGTCCTTGTAAATGGGACGTTATGATATGCTACGTCTCTGTAACTTGATGGTAAGATCGTTTATAATGTATAGTTAATTTTCCAAAATCAATCCCCTGATTTCAGTTAAGGCAAATGGACCATTGGAAATTGTTTCCGGAATGGTGCAATAAAAAGAACACAAAGCGAAGGAGCTCAAAAATCGTTTTATTTTTATTCAAGTTAATTACCACTTGATTGAATGCACTTATTACACCGTCCTAAAAGTTTCTGAAAAGAGTCGGCGAAAGCGTCCAAAGAGATGATCAGTTAGGCGGTTTTCTTTATATCCTCAACATCTTGAAATCTCTTTCCTTTCCCTGGAGGGCAGTTTTCACCTTTTGGGAAAGTAGTAGTAGTCCGCTGGTATTAGATAAGGAGAGAGTAAGGTGAACGGTTGATCTGTAAATGCCATGTTTTGTCAGAAATATCTTCACAAGTGTGGGATGGGGGGGTGGCATTGTGTGCGACAAGAACCAGCTGCCTTTCTCTGGACAGCTGCCTTCTCTGGATCCGAGAAATGCGCTTCAGTAGTCTTTTCGACACCTTCCTGCATTGATTCACTCCCCTTCATATAAAAATTCCTTGTGAATCGCATTGTTTGTCGAAAAACATGATTATTATCATTTTGATATTGGCTTGACAAGTCTAGATGAAGTCGCTCATGAATGAAGACACTCTTCGTTGCTTCTGCTCGTCCGCGAGGCTGTGCGGTGCAAATTTTTCAGACACCTTCCTTTCCCTTAAATCTGCGTGCAGAATTTGACGAATCATCTTATTCATATCCAACTGACCAGCCATCATTCTGAGGGCAACCAAGGATCTCTTGCCACAATTTCCCGAACTTTTGCAACTCTGTCCTCATTTTGAGAGGTTGAGGGACTCCCACTTCTTGGGTCATCGCGAACATCCTCACGTCCAACTTTGAACCGCATATACCATTCATACTTGCAACCAGTCAGCCTACTGGACAGTCTCTGTATCACCATCTGTTGAAGGAAGTTTGAATTACAACATACCACTTCAGTTTATTTTCAAACTCATTGGACATGACCGCAACAGCACCAGTGCGTAATTTTATTGCCACACCTCGCAATATCAGTTGGGCCGTGAGTGGGAACAGCAGTTTTGTTTCTTAAATATTACTTCGTTACAGTTTTCTGACTTTTGAATAGACTTGATAAAAATTGATTGTTGAAAGCCATTTTAAAAACTGATCACTGGAACTTCCACACACATTTTTCCACATGATTCTACTATAGAAGGGGGAAAGGGGGCATTACCTCATTAATATCTAAACTTTCAAATGAACAGTCGATTTTTTCCAAGCATACTTCTAAGTCAGAAAACGGTGGCATATTTCAAAGTTGCACACGTGTTTGATAAAAGAAATTTGAAAGTGCAGAGTTAAGAGGAGGAGATATTGCGTGTAGCATCTCTTTAAGTTTCTGCATTAAGCTGCTACCGCGTTGTCGATAAGATTAATAACTGCCAGCGAATATGGCAGAAAGGAGACTAAGTCCACTTCAGCACATCTGAAAGTTAAGTTGATGACAGATCTTCGAGTCTGTGACTACGTTTTTATTGCAACTTGACGAGGCATAGATGTGTCAGATACTTTATGGCTTGGTAATAGTCAGGGTGGTGTTCAGAGAAGAAAGAGTTTACGATAAGAAATGTCTTGTACACTCTTCCTACAAAAAATAACGCGAAGTATTCGAAGAGAATGCTTCTTTACTCCATATTCACCAAATCATCATGTTTATTATCCACCGGGCCAATTCTCTGTACTCAAATTATTAACTGCTAGAATTGTAGTAACTGAATAATGAAATGAGGAGTTTCTCGATGAACTTCTTCCTGGATTTTACATAGGAATTTAAGATGGTGAATCAAGAACTATAGAAAATGCGTTGTGGAAATAATTATGCCTCTTCTTAAAGTGGAGTGTTTCCATTCACAATGGGTCTCCTTAGCCTACAAGTTATTTTTTGGTACGAATTTTTTTTCCGCCATAAAGTGCGGTTCAAGGTGTCTTGGTCAGTTAAGCCTCGGGCTGTCATGCACTCCCGTACTCCATCCATCCATGTCCTCCTAGGTCTTTCTCTTTTCCTTCTTCCAGGAAGTGTCCATTCCAGGAGAGCCTTTGGATATCTGGTTTCTTGCATCCGTTTTACAAGTCCATACCATGTTAAACGCTTTTCTTTGATAGTGTCAATAATGTTCTTTTTTCACTTCCATTTTCTCTCCTATGTCTTCATTCCTTTTTATGTCTCTTCTAGAAGTTCTTGCTTTCTGCCGTCTGAAATTCTTTTATTGATCTCTGCTTGGGATGATCCATCACTTTACTTTACTTCACTACGCTGGGTCGCGAAAACAACAGCTGCTCCACACCTGGTAAAAAGACGCATCGTATCAAACCTATACCCGACAATACTGTATGCTTCAGAGGTATGAGTTTCGGCTGCCGAATCTCAACATTAAAAGAATATTCTCTGACGAATTTTGGCTTCTAAAATGGGCCAACACCAAACTCCACCTTCCCCCAGCTCTCAGAGCTGCACAGTTAGTAGGCGCCCTTCAACTGCGCAGACTCCGATCCTACATCGGAGAAAGAAGGCTGCTGTTCACCATCAAGATGGCCACCGGTAAAATTACAGAGCCGAACTCCTAGGATCACTGCTCTTGGCGCATTCCTCCTCCTTATCTCAGGTCTTCAGCACAGCTACTAGCAAACCAAAACTGGTTAGCACTAACCGGCAGATTCATGCCAAAGCAAATGCTGCCCTCACTGCAAACGATCGACAGAGACCTGCAAAAGGTGGTCAACAACAAAAAATACAGAATGGGAATCCTCGTGGAACTGAAAAAGTAGAACTGTGCTTTGTTGTCTTCTAATAATCTGGATTTATGTTTTTCTCATTGTGTATCTTTTGTAAATATGTATTGTAAACCCCTGGCAACCGTGACAGGACAAATTGTCTGTATATCATGCTGAAATTAAAGATTCTATTGTATACTTTGTAAGACTGATCCCAAATATCTGCAATAAGGCCTCTAAGGTTGGGATTATTCATACCACAAATTTAAACATATACACCATCCGTTTATAACTGATTTAATAGTAAAAAAAAATAAAATGATACAAAAGACTGTAAAATAATATTTACAAAAAACTAATTTACAACAAAAATAAAATAAAATACATTAAAATATAAATTTAAAAGCGATAAAAACACTATTGAAGCTTTCGGAGGTGTCTGCCTCCTTCCTCAGTAATAATGAAATTTAAGCGACACATCCTTTAAGTACCAGGTTCACGGCACACTTGGATGACCAGGCGCATACTCGGTATTCCTTTCACTTGTACCAGGACCGGAAGTGGTCTGGGGACGTGGAAAACTAAAACGTTTATCTCTGGCAAAAACCACCGCCTCAAAAAGGGGGTGAAGCCTAACTCCCCTGTCTCTGTTCATGCTACTGTTGCCAGAGGATCCAATCCACAGACTTTCTAGCCACTTGCGGTCCCAGAATCTATGCGCCCGGTCAAGGATGACAGCGTTGTCGGGGGAGATCTGGTGTTGTTTTCCCAATAGTGCTCGGCAATGGCGGATTTATTGAGCTCTGCGGTCAGTATCGCTCTTGAATGTTCCCCCAGCCGGTCCTTGAGAATGGGCATATCTCATATACGGCCCCACTACTAGAATCCCTAGTAATGGGGTCTCATTCTCACGAAAAAAAAAAAAAAAAAAATCCTTCCAAGTGCATAGTCGAGGTGAGTAAGATCCCATTACTAGGGATTCTAGTAGTGGGGTCGTATATGAGATCACATGCCCGGATTGTGGGGAACGTTACGTGGGGGAGACAGGACGGCGTCTCAAGGACCGTCTGGGGGAACATTCACGAGCGATACGGACCGCAGAGCTCAATAAATCTGCCATTGCCGAGCACTATTGGGAAAAACAACACCAGATCTCCCCCGACAACGCTGTCATCCTTGACCGGGCGCATAGATTCTGAGACCACAAGTGGCTAGAAAGTCTGTGGATTGGATGCTCTGGCAACAGTAGCATGAACAGAGACAGGGGAGTTAGGCTTCACCCCCTTTTTGAGGCGGTGGTTTTTGCCAGAGATAAACGTTTTAGTTTTCCACGTCCCCAGACCACTTCCGGTTTTCTGGTACAAGTGAAAGGAATACCGAGTATGCGCCTGGTCATCCACGTGTGCCGTGAACCTGGTACTTAAGGATGTGTCGCTTAAATTTCATTATTACTGAGGAAGGAGGCAGACACCTCCAAAAGCTTCAATAGTGTTTTTATCGCTTTTAAATTTATATTTTAATGTATTTTATTTTATTTTTGTTGTAAATTAGTTTTTTGTAAATATTATTTTACAGTCTTTTGTATCATTTTATTTTTTTTTACTATTAAATCAGTTATAAACGGTTGGTGTATATGTTTAAATTTGTGATCCCAAATATTTGAATTTATTGACTTGTTTGATTTTTAAAACCTATATTTAGAAAGTGTCCTGATCCTGAAGACAACCATTTCAGTCTTGCTAAAATTGATTTTCAGACTCCATCGTTTATATCCCTCAAAGAATTTGACATGCATAGTCTGCTTCTTCTAAGTCTTGTGCTATCACCACCTGATCATCTGCAAAAAGTAAATTGTGAATATAGATGCTCTTATTGATCGGCAATCCCATTTTATTGCATTTTTTGACCAGGATCTTAGGCAGATGTCGATGTAAATTTTGAAAAGTGTTGGTGACATGCAACAGCTTTGTAATAAGCCTTTTGAAATGTGTAATTCGGGTGACAAAGCTGATTCCACTTTAATCCTGCATCTACTATTCCTGTAAATTGTCTTAATAATGTTAATCAGTTGTCCATCAATATTTGCCTCTTTCAGTGCTTCCCATAAGAGTTTTCTTGGAACACTATGATATGCCTTTTCAAGATCAAAGATTTTTTTTTCTTTTCGATTGGCCTTTTTCAAGGATCTGTCGTACTGTTCAGATATGGTCTATACATGACCTCCCGGATGAAAAACCACTTTGTATTTTTGACACCTCGATTCGGGCTTCTAAATGGTTCCTGGTCCATTTTACAAGAATCTTTAACAGCGGATTCAGGACGCATATTCCTCTGTAATTTGAACAGCTTTTCCAATCAACCTCCTTATAAATTGAAGGAACATATCCTGTTGTCATTTCTTTCGGTATTTCTTCTCCTCTCAGTATACCATTTAAAAGTTTTTGTATCAAAACAGCCACTCTTCTTCCTCCGCATTTCAGAAGTTCCATGTAAACTCCTCCAGGTCCAGATGATTTACCATTCATTCCCTCCTTTAGTAAGAGGTCCACTTCCCTAACAAAATTTTAAGTCCGAGTCTTCTACACCAAAATCCTCCACAGTCTTAACTTTTCTCAGTCTACTTTTAAAAGTCCTTCATAGTACTTCATCCAATCTTTCAAAGGTATTAATTGCAAACCAGCGTTGTTAATTTTATTTTGTTTTCTCAAGTGTTTAAGGACCTTCCACGATTCCGCTGATCGCCTGAAGCCCAATTTGTAGAAGTTGGTTGTCACTTCCTTTCCCACTCTTCATTTTTTGCTTCTATTACCAACCGATTGGCTATTTTCTTCTTTACAACATAAATG
This sequence comes from Mastigoproctus giganteus, assembly GCF_048544385.1. Lineage (NCBI taxonomy): Eukaryota > Metazoa > Arthropoda > Arachnida > Uropygi > Thelyphonidae > Mastigoproctus > Mastigoproctus giganteus. The sequence goes on along the minus strand of NC_143583.1, from coordinate 179,000,983 downwards.
TTCCTATATGCATCATTCCTTTCACCCAGCCATTTCTGATATGCAAGTTTCTTTTTCTCTACAGCAGCTCTTACTTTCTCTGTAATCCAGGTCTGTTTTTGTCCTTGGCTCTTCTTTTTGCCTAGAATTTCATGACCTATATATATATTTTTTACAATATTTTTTTAAATATTCGTAGATTTCTTCAGTATTACCTTTTATCTCTATGTTAATTTCAGCATCTAATCTTTTTCCAATCAACCTCCTTTTCTAATGCTGTCGTCCTGAAGTAGTTCAATGTGTTAAATTGATCCACTTGTAGCATTTCTCCTTCCCCCATTGGTTGTCCACTCTTATTTTCTTCATCCAGTTCCACCTCAGTGTTGCTTTAACAAGAAAATGGTCAGATCCACATTCAGCTCCTCTATAAACTCTGACATCTTTCAATACATCTGTACCTCAATGTTTTGAAACAATGTGATCTATAACCGATCTCATTTGTCTAGTCTCCTGCGACCAAATATATTTATGGATATCCTTGTTTTGGAAAAATGTGTTGTTTATTCTCAAGTCGAACTGTTCACAAAGATTGAATAGTCTATCTGTGTCGTTCCTCTCTTTCTCTCCGAATCTTCCAATAACTTTGCTATTTTGTTCAGTTCCTACTCTTGTATTGAAATCTCCTATTAAAAATATCTCTTGGTTCTTAGGGATTTTTTCAATTAGTTCTCTCAGATCCTCCCAAAATTTATCCTTCATGGTTATCAGCCGTGTCATTAGTCGGGTCATATATTCCCAAAATACATATTTCTCTCCCATACATAATTCCAATGAGATCATTCTTTCATTAATAAATTGCCAGTTTTTGATGTTATGTCTCAATTTCTTTTTAAAAGCAATAAACTCCTGCGCTTGCTCTTTCACTCTATTGACTCCACTCCAAAAATGGTAGTATTCTTCCATTATTTCCTCTCAACATCCCTTTGTCTCCGATAACACAACGATGTCTAAATTGAATTTTTGCAGTTCACCCAGAAGGAAGAAAGTTTCTTTTAGTTGAAAGACCTTGATTTCCATTCCAGCATCCCAAAATCATTGTCCTTTTCTGTTTGCCGAGTCGTTTTCCGAGAGTGCAGTCCGTTTTCATTTCCACTTGTAGGTCGTTTAGCATTTGTGTATTTTTTACACTGAACGAGGAGCTAGCCCGTTGCAGCAACCCCCAACCTGGAGTACCAGGGTACCGCCCACTTAGCTCTCCGGGTCACCGGGACACGCAAGCCCCCCCCCCCACTACTGCGACAAGGTGGTGAAATAATTATGGATTTATTCAATTATATCAATAAAACTTTTTTTTATAAATGATCGTTATTGATATACCAACAGATATACGGGGTCCCATGATAAATTTTCGGTTTATACTCCTTGACGGCTACATAGCGACTATAGTAGAGATAATTTCTTTAGGCGAGTCACCGTCGTCACTAGTTATTCCCCAGCTCAATCAATTCCACCCCTTCTCATTGAAAAATTGTTGGTCTAAGAGATGCTGCAAATTATGTGCTCTTCACCCACAAAATTTGCAGCATCGACTGCTTAATTAAGCAATCGATGCTGCAAATTACTTACTTAAGCAGCTAACTAATGATGTTAACCGCCTCTGTAATTTCTCTACACTATAGTGGGCTAGCACATTCGTTAATTAATGCTCTTCTGCACCACGTGGGAAAGGCCTTGATTCGAATCTTGTCGTTAAGGGAGGAATTTTTGAGCTTTTTACACACCGTGGCCGAATTATTTGGTCTGGAGAGAATTTTGGTGGTGTCATCCCTGGGAAGCTCGGGTTTTTCGTCCGACAAACAGGAAAACCTACCGAAGAATACGAGAAAATACAGGCACGATATATTGTGACACCTCGTGGCCTTAACTGCCTGCCTGCCTTAGTGTTTAACACAGCGAAAAAAGCGTGCGCAACTCTGTGCATGCTGATTTCTCATCTACGGTTATGGCCACTTAATACTCGGTCCAATCAGTGCATTCAAGAGTAAATTGATTTCCATCGCCAATTTGTGTAACCACCAGTTTTTTTTTTTTAACTAAATGAAGCTGGTATTTAATAAGTTATTAATTACTCAGTATGCTGTTATAATCTGCTATGACGCAATTCCTTGTGTTGCTAAAAGTAACTGGACAACACTAATATTTCAAAGAATCCTTTTGGTCTTTTCCTCCAACAGAGCAGTCATCCAATCTCCTGATTGGACGTATTGACATGGTCCGAAGCCGACGTTCCAGTTCATCCTAAATGAAGTTTTTGTATGCTCTGTCTTCAAACCAAATTACTATAGGTTGCTCAGTATGACGTGAAGGAACCAGTCTGCACTGGTTCCTTCATGTTATACTGAGGACGTCATACTTCACGTCAAATCTGCACTGCCCTGACCTGGCGCTACGGTATAGGAGGGAAATTGTCTAATATGTCAATGTATCCGCATGGCGTTCGTTGTTCCAAGAACGACGACCAACGATACAAGGGCAAACCACGAGAAAGAACTCCAGACGGTCATAGCACCTCTGCCAGATTTCATTGCTGGGGCGACACATGCTGGTAAATAACATCTGGACATTCGCCAGATTCAAAAGCGCCCATTGGGAAACCGTGTAGTCTGATCAGGAACCAACTACGATAGAATGAGCGCATTGCGTGCTGCGATGTTTGGCTTGTGTGCTGTGTCTCTTCAGCACATGTAAAATCCGTCTTTGTACTAATATCATTCCTCTACCCCTCTCCGATCTCCTGCTGACAGCTTTCGATGAGAATTAACGGGATCTCATCTGAGTACCAACCAACCGATCTCTTTTGTCAATTTCTGGGATCTATCCAAACAATTTTCTGAAATACCACGGACCGGATGTATTTCATCCGGTCCGTGGTATTTCCGTGGTATTTCAGACCTCTCGATGGCAATATAGCGTACCATTTACTCATACACGCAAGTATGCTTGCAATGGTACCTAATAAAGTAATTTTGCGATCTGGCGCTATTGGTGTAGATGGGTACAGTCAGCCTGCAAACAGTGTGGCAGTCATGGTCAGCGGTATTTCTGGACACCTGCACTCGTGTCCAGGTATACGGAATCATCGAGCCACACAGTTTGGTTTGCGTTGAAAGAAGGCTTGTAGCTTGGCAACTCGGTCAATGCTTGCAATTATTGTTAGACCCATCGAGTTTTATTGCGAGTTCGCAAGGATGCTACAATCAGTGAAGAATTATGTGATTACAGCTCCTTTTATGAATATTTGTTTTAAATTTGAAAACAATAAAAATTATAGGGTTGGCTACAATTTTTACTCTTTCAGAAATGAAAGCGTAAATTGTAGCCAACCTATTTATACGACGAGATGGCCCTGATATTTGACGTCTTTAAGAAAAAGTAACAGTAACTGAAAATAACAGTTGCCCACACTGCCACTGAAACTGTGTTTTAGTAACTCACCATTTTGCGAAGCCTCTTAAACCTCTGACAAGAATTCGGTCGAAATTTCCAAGATGTTTTATGCAATTGAGCAAGGATTTACAGATTAGAATCTGAATGATTGTGCACTTTCAATATATACACGTGTATATGAGCCAGAATTTAATTTTTAATAACAAAGCCAGAATTCTTAAATGCTTGATTTAAAAGCAACTGGGATTTAAAACCCAAAAGAGAAGAGATGCTCCATGATGAATCGCAGTAAAAAAACTTGTATATTTGAAGGAATGTCCCTTGGAGACACGAATTAATGATAAAAATAAAAAAATAGGCGTCCTTCCTTTAATGGCATTCATTGGCAGTGACATCGTCATGTCCTGTTAAGCAGTGCTATCGCTGTTTGACAGGCGTCATTTGGAGTGCACGTGAGAGATTGATGGTTTCAGTAGGATGCTTTCAGGGCATGGAAATGAAGCATAAACTGCTCGGATACATTTTACTTCATTCCGCAGCTGCTTTCGTCATTAACAACGTTTCTGGAAAGACGGCAATGGAGTTTTGCTTGGACCGAGGTTTCGCACCCGACAGGGCAACCAGCATTAGCAGACGGACGCGTCTCCCTGTTTTCCTGCCCAGCTGTTGTTCCACCCCTCCATCCTGTCTACCTCCAGCTGCATCATGGGAGCGCCAGGATCGATAGAGGCTGCTGTAGAGGAATGCAGCCTTCCTCTCTAATCGATTTGTTCCTGAACTTCACGACCCTCGCTTCGGGATGAAGGGGGAGGGGTGGGGAAGGGGTTGATGCGATCGCAAGGCAGACCTCTCGATGATTAGAAGTGCCGATCCCATTCTTTATTGAATTTAATGACCTTAAAGTGTTGACTTATTCAGGACTTCGTTGCGTTCGTCGAAGGTGAGGAACGGTTACCTTCACGAGGGAATTTCGCACCCTGAATCGTTATAATTGTGAGATCAACAAGGTCGAGATACAGTATTTTCAGAAAGAATTAACTGGAATCACGAAGCGATAATGTGCGAAGGTGTAGGAAGGAATCTATTATGCATTACCAAAACACTTCTTGAACTTTGTTCACGATATCAGTCTCTAATTTTACATCTGCAAAGATAAAAGAGGAATCGTGTTTATGATATTACTCAAATTTGATTAATTAAATTTTAAATGGGAGATTAAGTAATCGATGTTTTTACGCTAATGACTGACACTAACTGTTAAGATGTTATTAGCACAACGATAAAATTTTTAATTTTTACAACATATGAAAAAAGTTTTTTAAAATCTCACTCAATATTAAAAAAAAATGAAAACTTGAACCATGTGATTTAATGCTCGTGTGTCTTCAATATTCAGTGAGTCGGCTATTTTCTATTCCATACGGCAGACTGCTAATCGTGACAACCTTTCCTGTACCACGAAGGTCATAAATAATTTTTAATTATCTTCAGCTTTGATAAGGATTGTTCTCTGACTCAACGGCTGTGGTAGGAACTGCTCCCATGGTAATGTTTGACGACAGATTGTTTTCGTTGGGATAATTAAGAGCAGTAATGGATGTTTCGGTGACATATTTGGAAAAGTCTCTGATAAGCTACAATTTCGTGAAGGCCTCTCCAAATAAGTCACCAGCTGCGCAGTGAGATTGTGGTTTTGAGTTTGATTGAACTCTATACTTGTTTTTTAATGCCTTTTTAAAGTAATTCCATTCCATCGGCTTTGTGTCAACTTTTGTCTGACATTTGAGATTCAAGTCCATTACCATCTTTTGATTATTCATTCTCATTCGGGCTACAATTTTTGAAAAAAAAAAGCTTTTGTATTTTCGTGGTTCCCTCAAGGATGAGTGAAACGTTGGGCACATGTAAAAACGTTGGGCAACCCATAAGTGAATGGCGTTGATGAAAGTGCTTATCCGACTAGAGAAATGATTACTTCCGCTCTTTGATCCCTTTATGTTTCGCATGATATCAGTTTTACGACTGAGTGCATCACAGGAATATAACGAAGAATCTTAAATCTGAACCAGAAACAAAAGTTAACAACACGGTGCTTTTTACGACCTGAATAAATGAATTCTTAACTTTGAAATCAGTATTTTGTGCGATTCCACTGACTGTACGAGATGGGTTATCTGGCACATAGAGTAGGTCTGTTTTTAGTGAAAGAGTTAATCTTCGTAATGTGTGAGCTTTATCTGCGTCCCCACGAGAATTTTTAAAACCGGCAAAAGCATTAGACCTTAGGATCCACCTCAGTACCCTTTAAATTTTCAGTTTTATGATCTGACGTCGTGGGCAACTGACAAATCGACTTTCAGAACAAGCATACCTCTTACAGAAAATATACACATCTTCTCGTTCTGAATCCGTGGGTGATGTCTTATCAAGGTCTATTCAAGTAGAGCTCAAGCGCATAATCTTAGGTGGAGATGTCAAGACTTCCCCGGATTTTTCCCCAATTTTTTTCATCCTGCACACCAACTCTGAACACACGAAAATTATAACCAACGATACATTGACACCTCGTAGTCTGAATTTCTTGAATACAATCCAGAAAAAACTCGCGATCCAACCTAACTCATTCGTAGTTATTTATTAATAGAGTGTGTGGATGATTCCGCCAGACGATTTTTATTTTTTTTTTTATGAGTACTGAAACCGGGATAAAACATGAGTCTGACTCCTCTGATTGCGTTTCCTTTCATTTATAACATGCTCGATATTGTTGGTCTCTGAACAAAACAGAATTTAACAAATTATTTAAAATGGTAGATCCCAATAAAATATATTTTTGTCAAAAAACCCTTCTCTCTCTACGAAGTTTCGGTTTCTGATCATTTATAGGTCCCGGCTCCATGTCCAAATTGCTATTTGTCCCTATTTGTTTTATGAGAGGTGGAAATTAACCCTTAAATATCTAAACCGATACGTGGATGATGACACGACGGCTTTACCCATTCCTTTTACTTTGTTTCTAAAGTAATTTGTATATTGTTTTCGAAGTTACTGATGAATTAACTAACCTTCAACGTCGTTCACCAAGTATACTCTGTACCTTATGAAATTTCTTACGAAGTTCCTGTCAAATAAAGGTCAATTTGTCTACCGCTCAGCCTTCATTTTTAAACTTAAAGAATGCTTCTTACATTCTCCGTTAATTCTGTTTTATATTAGAACTATTATTTGACCACTCGGCTATGGTGACCATAATTTTATTTCTTTTTTGTCGGATTTTCTCTGATTGCTTTATTTAATGTTAAACTAGTGGGCTTCGCCCTCTGATTGCCAACCTCCGCGCACGCTTTTCTACGTAAAATGTAGAGGTATGACGGAGTAAGTCAAATCTTTTCTATGTAAAAGACGCACCTGTCTAAACGCACTGATCGATATCTAATCAGAAAATGACCCATGTAATTATTTACCTGTCCATTTGTAGTGACGTAAGTTCGCCGCCCACTTGTACCACATGACCGGCATCCCTCTTCTCCCATTGGCTACCCCACCACGCGGCATTCTCAAGGTCGAATAAATATCACTATATAATTATTTACCAGCGTTTACATAGGTCACTTAGGAAAAGGGCATTTTGCTTCGGGTTCCATAATGCATGAGGAATATTGTTGCATCCGAAAGAGCAGGACTAAAATATTTACAAACTATACAAATATTTAAAATATTTACAAAATACAAAACTATTTACAAATATACAAAACTATATCGGGTCCCTTCATCAGCTGACATTATAATGGAACATCAAATGATGCCGGGCATGGTCATGTATTACAGAGTGAAGCACGTGCACGAGGTTGGTGAACGTTATGGAGGCAGTCGTATTTCAACGGAAGACAATGTAATTATTTACTCGCGCATTTGTATTGACGTAATTATATTACGTCAATACAAATGCGTCAATACAAATACCCCGCCCTCTTCTCCCATTGGCTCGAATAAATATTACTAGGAGGAAAACCTTTTTACTGTATAGAGAGATATTCATCTGCAATATGGATAATATTATCCCTTAGGACAGTTCCTCGTTGAAAGAAGTTGCCTTTTGCTAACGCAATAAACAAATACTTCTCTTGATGAATCCTAAAAGCAAAAGAGGTTTTAGAGAGGGTGGGCGTGAAAACACAGCTATTTTCAGTATAGTATATTTGACATCATTAAGTATGTCTACTTGAATAATATTTGATCTGCTGTTCCTATATTTTCTGATTATCCTTCAAGATTTCCCGAGAGATGATGCTGTTTTGCACAACTGTGCAGTCATGGAAACACGCCTGAAGAAAATCTACTGGGAAGAAACATGAAAATTAATGCGATAGTGTTACACAAATAATAATAAAAGCTAACTTGAAATATATACAGAAGGTTTTTTACACTTCCACCTATTCAGATTCGTATCCCGTGGGATGCCAATTTGAACTAATCTCATTTGTTAAAAGTGTATTTTATACCTAACTTTCGGCTGTTTCAGATATCTAAAATTATTTCTGCTCTATTTTGCTCTACGTTATTCAAATTTAAATGTCAGTTTTTGTTATTGATGGATAGATGCACGCTTGCTTTTAATAAATATTGCTCCAACATCGTGGACCACATTGCACGATGCTTTTCACTCGGTCACAATTAGTAGTAAGTGAGGCGTCGTTAAGCGAGTAGCTTCACTTAACATTACCTTACTTTACAGCATCTCAGAAATGTCTAGTCTTCAGAGAGAATGAAAATAATCCACATTTGGGCTTTTGTCACCTAATATTTCTCGACGAAAGTAAGTTCATCTCCCTCATCAATTTTAAGTCAAATTTGCTTTTCATTTATTTATTTATTTATTTTTGTTACATTTCGGTGTCAAGATTTAAACACCTAGATCCAAACAACAAAATCTCACTCCACTTTTCTTTCCAGAAACATGGGAAGATGTGTGTCGATTTTGCCTCGTGGTGCTAACTGTCGGATGACTATTTTGGATAATCGAAGTTCCACTATTAGAGAGAGAGAGAGAAAGAAAGAAAGAAACTCTGAGCAATCTATTAAAAACAACTGATTTTGTTTTTATGGTGAAAGAAGTTTATATATGTGTGCTTAGATAATTTTAATCTTTTTTAAAATTAAAGAGATTAAAATTATAATCGTTCGTTTCAGGTAAATAAGATGCCATTCTTTACTGTTTTGAGAACGGTGATGTTCAAATCCCATGTTGATCTTGTTTTAACGGTAGCGAAGGCAACAAATAAATCACTCTAATTAACGGATGCCGTGGCTCCGAAATCACTGCGCTATAACGACTTTTTCCTCTCCAAAAGTACCTTCCACCACTGGTTAGATGACATTCGGATGATAAATGGGCACACCGTGACACTTTTTAAAAACCAGATTCGTTCGACAATGGTAATTAGATGCGCAATATTTAAATCCGATAGTTTGCTTGGTTTAACAACGGTGGTGATAGTAATTAGGGACAAAAAAGGACAAAATTGGGTAAATAAGAGATTTTCTCCCAATAATCATTCTGTTGGAAGCAAATGGATTTGTGTTCAAATGTTGCTGCAAGTGGAGAACAACGTTTTAGTCCTCTGCAAAGGTCACGCATGTACTTGCGTGTTTCCCATTTCTTTGCTGAGTGCAAATCCTCCACATCTCATTCCGCCCCTCCCGAGTCTAAACATGGCGTTCTGCCGCCGTCGAATCCCATCACATAAATGACACAACTCGTCAATTCTGGACCGGAGAGCTTTTGTAACCTTGAGAAAGCAGTCACGAGATTGCCGGATACACACCCTGGTTAGCGGGCAAGTCTCCGTAGCACGACAGCAGCGGAAACTCTGTAAAAGATCGGCTACCACTGAAAAGTTGGCTTCAAGGACTCGACACTGATTTCCCATCAGGTGTGGCAGAGCGGCACACGCGACGTCTGCCTCTTACACATCCTCTAAACTAAACCGCAGTCAGTCGGAGGAATGGTAATTTGCATTTCCCGAGAACGATGAGGGAAGGGGAAAGTGAGACATTTTACAAAGGTTGTTGTCAAGCCAAATTTTGGAGTGATGAAGCTGAAGATTCTTTGCTTAGGCGGGGATGTTGTAAGCGAATTTGTTTGTCTTACGTCTACCAAAGTCTGATTATTTTAAATCGACGGAGTAGCTTCTTAAAACATGGTAACACGAATCCCTCTGTAGGACAGATTTCCATTAGTTTTTAGCTCAAAATGATTCCTCTGAAGAAAGAGTTAAGGTTTCATCCTAGTCCTGAGATTTCGTGCCCTTTGTACCAATAATTCCGATTCCACATACAGTGCTTAGGAACTGACCAAAGTGGCGCCTTGTACGAGCTTTTCCATTATTATTTCCAAGGGTATTTTTAGCTCATCGTTCAATAAGAAAGTCACTGCCAAAAGAGGAAAAGTTTGAATAATTAAAAACAAACTCGGAAGGACCTCAGATAAGCCACGATGTTGAAACAGAGCCAGTTATTGGCAGTGATGACCGTTGTCTTCAAACCCCCCGGAGGAATGAACTACATCAGTCTTTTTATTTCTTTCTGGCTTGTTACCAAAAGAAATCCCAGGGTGGTGTCATAACTTTTGTGTGGTGATGTTGGAGGGTAAATTATTCACATCTTTATCCACGAACGCTTGAAATATCCTTTTTTTCTCTCTTTCGTTTTTAAAACTCCATTTATTAGTCGCTCCTTCCAAATGCTAAATCCGCCCCTTCCACTCGGTGAAGATTAAGTCAGTTTACGACTACCTCTCTTATTTAATTAAGTTGTGACTCTTTAATTTTAAATTGGATTGATGGAATTAAATCTTTATTTTTAAAATTAACCTGGTGGAAATTAAACCATCAGCCTTCTGGTTATTTTCTTTTTAAAAGATAGGACACGTTGTAGCTGGTGGCAGCAACGTGACTTGAAATAAAAGGTAGGAAAAATGAGTCTCTACAATATTCGTTCCAAGCGAAATAGTACGATGGTAAGAGCCGTAATACACAGGACTAGAAATGAAGAGAATGTCACTGCTTTCAGTTGGCCATCGGATTTTCATCCCAGAAGGGTTAAGTGTTGTTAAATAGATATTATGTCGACGATTCCTGCTATAATAACACAGACACGAGCAGAGGTTTAAAAAAAGAGGAATATAGAGAAAGAAAAAGTCAGAAAACACGAAAAACTTCGAATCTTTCCTTTCGCAGTCGACGAGCACAATGGCTGCGACACACCCCACGCACGTTGCCATGGTTACAGCATCAAACGATTTCTCCACCGAAATTCCATAAATTTTTGCCGTTTCCTGAGAAAGAAACTGCGCCGGGAGATTTATAAAGAAGTCTTCTTTGCTTCCAGGACAACAAGATTACTCCAGGAAGGAGGCTTTAGTTGGAAGACGTTTCGCTTGTCTCCGTTATGAATATTTCACGCAAGTTTCTTCGAAAATCGCGTACACACAACACACTCGCCTCTCTTTTCCAGAGGATGCGTGCAGACACATCAATTCAGCAAATTACAATAACTGATTGCATTGGGGTTGTGGTGCACGCACCTCTTTTCACTTTTACAAGGTAGTGGATTAAGATCGGAAGAAGATTCGCAACACTGACGGAATATCAATAGACTGCGAGTGAAATACAAAATTGCTGCATATCGGAATAGCTTTTTGCATTGCTTAAAGGGATAGGCTGGATCGTCATTAGTCAGATCGTAACCTGCAGAGATTCATTTTCCAATGAATTTAAAATCCCTGAGAGAATTTCTACACGGGTCTTCTCCCCAGGTGCATAACATCCCTCGACTCTAAGGCGAAGATACAAAAATGGACTCGTACTGACGGTAAATATGTTTGCCGGGAGAGGCCACTTTCTTCATGAACGGGTGGGTGGTGGACAGCGAAAAACTGTATGAAGCCGAGGGTCACTTCGTCCCTCTCTGACCAATCGATTTCTCCTTCATCAAATGTTGCCTCTAGTACGAGACTTGCCACCATCTCGCAAAGCTTTCTTGAGAGAAAGAACTGTTGTCTGGTAAACCTTAAAATGTTCATCTTGTCCTAAAACTCTCATTGCATCCTTTTTTCTTTCTCATTACGTATTAACTTAAAGGTGCAAAGCAGTAAGTTTTTCTTTATACCTTACACATTTTTATTTGATCAATTTCAAAAGGTTAACTGACCTCGTCTTCAATTGCCTCTATTTCAAAACAGAATAATTGAGAACACTTGAAAGTTGAGGAATGTTCCCAAATGTTTCTCCATAAAAATACTAAAGTAAAAATGCTTTTTTTTAGCTTAGTTGTAACATCAAATATGTAAATAAACATTTTGGGTTACTTTCGGTCTGACGAAAAAGATTCGAGATTCATCTGTCAAGCAATTTCTTTTCTATTATCTCCTCGTACGGAGAGGGGTTCCCTCAAGTATGGCACCACTGAACCCATCTCTGTGCATTACCTTTCATGATGAGAGGCTTGTGAGCAGCAGCTCGCATGTAGAAACCCCAATTAATATTATGCACTGTATAAAGCATCCACCCTGATAACTGCTCTTCTACATTTCCTGGTAATTTCGCTGATTTTCTGGTAATTTTGGACGTGGAGAGTATGACCAAATGTTCGAATATCCTTTTTTAAAATATAGTTTCCACGGCAGAGACATAACAGCTCCTTTAAGCCCATGTAAACACAAAATAATACAATGACTGAACCAATTCTGTTCAGAATTCATCGCTGTCTTAAGGCCAGTTTGTGAAACTTCAAAAAATTGTACACCTTGCAGCAATTTTGTTCATGGTCAGCAGAGGGACTTGAGACAGTTTCGGTTTCAACCCCATAGCAACGTAACCAAGCTGTTTCGAGTGAGTGTGATCACCGACCCACAATGTTCTCGTAATGAATAAGTGCATTTTATCAAGATGCGCAATTATTCAGCGATGTTTAAGGAAGTGCTGCTTGTACCATTAAATCTTATGTAAAAAACTGGAGGTGAGGAGACAACATTTATTATTCCCTTTTCTTGCATGGAGTGCGTTCTTTCCTCCGTCCCCTCCCCCTAATCTCGCTCGCCCATGTGCAAACGTGATATTATCTAAACGAGAGAAAGATAGAACGCCATGCTCATTAAGAATCGTGGTTATTGCACCAATTACGGCAAACAATTTATTTCCAGATTGAGGAACGTCCCAATTATGCATAATTGGGTTTGCAAGCATCCGGTAGCCAGTAGCCGGTAACCTGAGAGATACGCGAACAAGATTCGTGTGGTAACTAGTCAGCTGACCGCTTTCCTCACGTTAATAGTTTAAAGTACCTTGAGGGATCTGGCCGTGGATTAATTTCCACAGCACTCTGCAGAATGCCAGTGGATCGTTATAAGGCCACGATAGACGTCCAGGGATTCATTAAAGCAGCATCACGTGAGCTCAACTTCCGCTGGAGTCAAGTCGATGGTTTCTTGTCGCTGTTAGCACTAATCTAGAACATTAACAGTTGGTGACTTTACTAACGTATCATGGGAGCTGTCCCTCTCTCTGTCACACAGAAACGACGTAACTGCCTTTCTAGGTGCTTATTCTGTGCCAGTTGCATCGTTTCCTCCCTGTCAATTTAACATCGTTGTTCAGTGAATAACTCAATGCTAATTTCCATAAACAAATTGAATTCACTCTCTTCGCAGTTTAATCTTTGAAATTGAGCTCTTTAATCCATTCCCACATTAACGCTGTGGGCGTGGATCATTAGCCTACTTCTACAGCGAACCTGCAAATCTCGTCTTCATCTCTGTCAGTTACAGAGGATACCAACCGTGCTAATCGGTGTTCCGCGGCACGATTGCCACCTTTCTTCCTGTCCAGGTGTCAGCGAAGGCTTATAAGCGGAATGTCCTTCTTATCCTCGTGCTGTGCTTCACGTGTTCTCTCTCGTCAGAAAACTCCCTTGAGGCTAATATGCTATTCCAACGACACCCATCAGTTTCCAACTGCTTGAAACAGTGAGGCAAAAACACCACAGATCAGATTTAGTGGTCGTAATCCCCCTGACAGTGTGTAACCACTATGCAGTTGGAGATAAAACGCGGCTTTCCAAGCACGTTGAGTTGGCGTTAGTAGCTTGCTTGTTTTAAGTTCCTCTAGTAGTTTCTTCCTTTTTCTTAGATTTCCAAAAGAAAACATTTCTGTTTTATATGCCTTATATAACCAGTAGAAGAACGGTGGTTTCCGTTTGGAAAAATGGAAGAAAAATAACTCGAAGTATTGTTATGGCATTCATAAACAAAATAGCTGTTTGTGTCCTTGAAAACATTTTCATTGGATTTCACTGTTGAATCAGAGAAATGATTGCACAAAAAAAAAAAAAAAAAAAAACTTCATAAAAATAATGGAAATAAATTATATTATTTTTAACATTTTTTTTTTTTTTAGAATATTTTTAACAAATCAGACGATCAGAGATTTTCATCCCATTTCGAACGAAGGCTCATTACATTATTTCATTCGTTTCGGATGAAATAATTTAATGAGACTTTTCAGACTTGTAGAGTGAGTTATAACACACCTTTCTTATCCTTTGAGAAAACTGGCAGACCTAAGTTAATTACAGCACTGTTTGCAGTTACACCTTAAATGCTCCATCTTATGAAAAGGAAAGGACTAGGTATTTCATTCGACGATTCAAGGAGACTGGAAATTTAAAGGACAAACCACGATGAGGACGACTGCGTGTATAAGCAGAAGACAAGACCATAACACTAATTTCTAGACGCAATCGACGACTTACTGCACTTTAAATCATAGCCGAGTCCGATAGGAACAGAGAAACTCCTGCATCTACATCCACTGTAAAAACTCCGTCTTAAACAAGCAGGACTTCATAGTCGTGTGGTGATCCGAAAACTCTTATTGAAACCTGAAAATCGAAAGAAACGATTGGCTTGGGCTAAGAGCCATCAACATTGGACAATTAAAGAGAAGAAAAACGTACTGCTGATGGAAGAACCTAAACTTGGAATTTTTGGATCCAGGTGCAGAGTTTGTGAATCGATCAGCATAAGAAAAAAAAAACCAAAAAAGGCGCCACATTTGTTGAGTGCCTAAAGTCAACATGGTGGTTCCTTCATATCTGATACGATGGTGGTTCCTTCATGATCTGAGGCTGCTTCTATTTTTCAGGAATGGGCGCCATCGTCACGATTGAGGTATTTTAAGAAAAGAAGGCTATACGTACAAACGTCCTTGAACATAATGCAACGTCCTCTGGGCTTCGACTTTGTGGAACAAATTTTATATTGCAACAGGAGAATGACCCGAAGAAAAGCTCTATGCTGAGCAGGGACTTTCTAGCAACTAAACAACGAAGTGGTGGGGGGGGGGGGGGCATTGCAAATTATGGTGTTGCCATCCCAATCGCCTGACTTAAACCCAATACAGTTTTTATGGATCATCTGGTCCGTAAAATCTGCCCATCTTCACACAATTTATGGAAAACCTTGCGGATCGCTTGGAATAACGTTAGTCAAGACATTTTATTAAATTAATCGCCAGAAATGCTACTTTTGTGTGGCAGTGATAAAATCTCGTAGAGGATACTTTTATGAAAAATCAGTAGCGCTGTTAATATTAATCATATTTCAATATTTTTTTTTCTGTAAATATTGAAATGCTTTGTAATGTGTTTTCTATGTATATTAAACCTTACGTTGTCATGGCTAATTTCAAAAAAAATTAACGATAAATGTTGTCATACTTTGTGATTCAAAACTTTTAGATGGGTGTGTACATAAGATGCGAGCTGTCGTAATGACGGATTTTCAACAGGACTGTCGAATTTCCAACATGCACATTCTTCATTTATTTATAGTAACTCTTATCTGTTAAATTTTAATGAAGTCAACGTTTCTTCTTTAAAGGAACTGTAAAAATTTGTCGAAACTGCGTCACTGTTTCAAAGTGAACTGAAAACATAAAAAAAAAAAACACAAGTGGATAAAAATTCTGATTTGAGGGAAATTTAATATGCGCCTGCCTTCGGGAACTGATATTCGAATCAAATCTATAAAACACACGCGTGTACCACCGTGTATATTCACAATGCGCGTTAGATAATTAAAACTGAATTTAATGAAAACTGTTTGCGAGTTGTTGAGAGAAACAGTTAAACTCAATTAAAAATGAAGACGCAGTTTGTACAGCGAAGAAGATCGCTTTAATTTCCACACGTGCGTGGGAAGCGCAATTAATCTCGATATCTGCCATGGCCGATTGCTTCAGACACTTGCCTGCTCCAAAGAATTCCTTGTTTTTGCCGCGAAATCTCCGCTTGTAGATCGGATACTTTATTCCTCAGCACCCTCCATTACTGTGTCATCGTTCTGCCACCTTCAAAGGTATGCTTTCCTTTAGAACTTCTATGCCGTTGACCTCTCCCAAGCGTCTAAAGCTAATCAATCACGCGGGCTGGCTTTCGATCCTTTTCTCCATTTCCCTCATCTCGTCGCCATGGCGACAAACGACTGAGATTCTCGGCCATTGGAAATGGAGTGAGATAGGAACCCAGTCACCAGCGTGTCGACTCGCTGGCAAATGGAGTTTTGGAGATCGCAAAAACGACGCCAGTTCGGAAGACGTCTTTCGCATATCGTTTGGCTCAATTTTTATCCGCTTGTGTGGGTGGCGCACGTGTCTGTATTAGCACCCAACGCTGAAACTAAATGCATCACACCCCCATTTCTGCGACTGATAAAGAAATCGCAGAGACTGTTCGCTTTCTGGATTGTAATCGAAGAGGAGATCCCGGCTATGGAACAGTCAAAGAAATAATAATAAAAACAAGTTGCATCGCTAAGTGTTTAAATAAATTAAAAAAGAAACACGCATATCTTTATCTAATTACACACTACTGGTTTAAACTGTTATCATCGTGCGTTTAATATTCTGATTTACAATGTCAATCAGTCCTTTGCGCAAACGCATAAATTATTCAATTTCGTATTTAAAAATGAACTCGGTAAATTCTGATTAAATTAGGTTAAGATCATAAACTCGATTTCTGATTGAGATTTTTGGGATGATTTGTTTGTAGACATATTTGAGGCCAACATCGTGAATTTCAAGTTTTGATAATATACGATATTGTGTATGTTAGTCATCAATCTGCGTAATGCAGCATGGTGTAGAGTTTGACATTTCGTAGTAAACCACAAGCACGGAAGTTCGTGGTAGGTAATGTGTGCCATTAGTGTGATGAGTCAATACCACGTTGCCGGATACCTCGTGAAAACTCGACCCATGCGTCTGCATATTGAATGTCCATCAGGAATATTATTCGAAGATTCCTGTTTCTGGAACCACGAAACATTTTCAGGTGCGTAAAGCGTCTGTTATCTTCTGTGTTCGTCCGTCCACATGTAACAAGTAGATTCCTAGTGGATGAATTTTCATAAAATAAAAATAAGAGTACAAAGTACGGATATTCGAGCATTTCTCGAGAAGAAAAACTGAGACCGACACCAGATTTTCAAAACATATTCTATTAATCCCTGAAAAGGATTCACCAAATCACTCAAAGCAGGTGTATTTATGCACGCGACCACTCGGCTACAACAGCACAATAATTGAAAGCGCTCGAAATGTAACCCAATGCGCACATTACCTAACTTCTTTGTAATCTTCCTGTAGCTAGGTTTAATTAAATATTAACTTTAACCTTTCCTCGCACATTAAGAACACTTCCTTAACTTCTTCACGAGTACATTCACACTATACTATTGATCACAGTGTCATCTGGAGTACTGGATCAAGCCTCTGTTTTCGTGTGTGTGCATCTGACAATGCTTTAAAGGAAGACTGGAGTGAATTATCAGCTACCCACTACCATAACGTGTCCATATTATTAATTTCATGAGTGAGCATCCATTTTCCTAAATTCTGGTGTCCTACTCCTTCTGAGAGTTTAGTGTACGTCAGTGAAGTACTGTGTTAACAGCAGACTGCTGTACAAATGAGTTCTTTCATTTATATTTAGTTGTACTCTTTCTGGAGGTTATCAGTCAATTGTTTTCCACCGAGTTTCTCCCTCTCGATTTTTATGGAGACCTAAATGCAAGTGGGACTACACAATTGGTATTCAGCCATTGTTAGAACCAGAGTTTGATTCCCTTCTACGATATCTCCAATTACGTAGAGAGCACCCAAACCAGCGTACTTCACTCTCGCGCTATTGATTATCATTTGATGTCCTCCTAAATGCGTGTATGTGCGCGTGTAAAGACACAAATCCCCATTTCACACATTGTTCATGCACGAGAATGACCCTCCATGAAATACGACAACCTTCAACAGACACCAGAACTCCGAACACGATCTTCTCGTTGGACTATTCCGAAAGCCAGTCACGATCCAGCAAATACTTGGTGGTCGTAACATTTCAGCCGATAAATAACGGGTCGATGGTGCAGTGTGAAGTCGTATGGGCATCGGGAATGTTTTATCGCCCACTTTTACTGTCTTCCTCCCTCAGCGTACACATTCGATCTTAGTCTTTTTGTCTGCAGCGTAGCATAAATCCTCCTGGATAGTAGTGGCAAGGGAAAAGATTAGACGATGGAGCAGCCTTCGGTAAACATTAAGTTAATGACATCCACCTAATTTAAACATCCGAGCAGTCTCAGTCACTTATCCTTTCTTAACCCTCCCCTTGGAGCTGGTGAGGGGACGATAAATTTAAATTTTGTTGATCGGAATCGTGACTAGTTAACATCGTGTGGGAGGTTAAAGCACGGCCGGCCGTTTAACTCAATGAGGAAACAAGGAAATGACATCCGCACTTGGGATGCCTCGAAATAAATGTAAATCGTTATAATGAGCGCCGCGTGGCTAAATTATTCTCAGTAAATTTTGAATGTCGTGATTGTCTGCATGCTGGAGATTTTAAACGATGATGTTGTAAAGGGACAAGGCTCCAGAGGTGATTACTCAAAGGGAAAATTAAGTCCAATCGTTAATCCTTTTGTATTGCTTGTTAATTGTACGTTGCAAAGATGTAATTCTTTGTGTTCACCTGTAGAAGAAAATAATTTAACTCCTGGATCGATGTGCGTTTTTACATTGCTTCTTTAATATTCGTTGAAGATTAGTATTTTTTGGACTAATTTCTCTTTTCAATTACTCATTAAAAGTATGGACCTTGCGATTTGTGTGCGCCACGCTCTTTTATGATGAATTGCTGTTTTCTTTTTTGTAGTTCAAGTAAGAATCAATTAAGTGTGGAAGAAAGTAAAATGTAGATCTCGAACAGCGATGTTATTCCTGGTTTTGAAACTGTAGTGACAGTGGAGAGAAGTTTCGGTGTGTGACATTGGTAAAGTTAATCGATTAAATGTTAAGAGGGGATCGAAGCCTTGTAGGGATTGAAAGGTCCCGCTTGGAATGGTTCGGACATGTCAAGAGGATGGATGAGAGGCGTTTGCCAAGAAGAATGTTTGGTTTGCAACTAAAGGACAAAAGACCAAGGGGGAGACCAAGAATGAGGTGGAAGGACATGATAAAGACCGATGTCATTAAGAGAAGAGGAAACGGGAGCGAAATCAATGAAGGAGAGCAGTTCGTGGACAGGACATGGTGACGAGTCTTCTTACGCCGACCCATGGAACGATGATAGATGATGATGAAGTAGGCCTTGTAATTAATTCGTGTGAAGTAGTAAAAATGTAGGATGTGTAGGCTTGGAAAATGATGGACATGAATTTATTCCAGAATTACAGCTTTGCTTTTACAAGCGAACTTTAAAAAAGTATTCTGCTCCATGGATTAATTTGAAATGAACCACTCCTTTACCACGTGGTTAATGTGATTTAATTTAAGTGCCTGACTTGATTCCTAAAATAATTACAAAGGTGACATTTCAGTATCTTTCCGGATCCTGTCATCAAACTATACGGAACTGAAATAAGAGGAACATAAATTTGTGACTAAAATTGTATATCGTAATTTTATTAATTTTACGAATAATTAATTAAACTTTCATTTATTTGGGACTGTTATTATCTGTACTAAAATTGCAACCTTGTTAAAAGGTTCAGAATGTAAATTTTAAATATGCCCCGTGTTCCTCTTATTTTGGTCCTGTACGGTCCGATTCTGGGTTCCGGTAACGATCGTGAAAAGGTCACCTTGTAATAAGTTTAAGAATTAGCTCTTTTTATTTTAATTATCCAAGTGGTACAAGGGTGGCTCATTTCAAAATTATTTCATAGACAACACTACGTCATTTCTAAATTGAATTGTATTCTGCTCCCTTTTAACTCAAGTTTTTTTAATAAAAATATTTATTAAAAATTGTTTAGCATTCTTCTGTTTCTGAACACAATATTTGATGTTCAGGAAGGTACTACAGTGAATGATGGACGAATTGTTTGCTGAGGTCTATGGATTCAGAGTTTACATTTGATTACATTTAGTGTATATTTAACCTTTTGTGACTAAACAGACAGATTACGGTGGAAGCCATTGCAATGGCTTCTGCCTGTTCGACGTAAAATGCGCAAATGGCCTGCAGTGTTTCTCCGTTAGCCCTGTTTCTGCCATTCAGAAAAGATGTACTGGAACAATGCAATCAATAGCGCATTAGGAGTATCGAATGCCCAACCCGATTTGAATGATTTACAACGTGAAACGAAAGTGGAATGTTGTGTACAGTGACCATGAAGTAACCTT
This sequence comes from Mastigoproctus giganteus, assembly GCF_048544385.1. Classification (NCBI taxonomy): domain Eukaryota; kingdom Metazoa; phylum Arthropoda; class Arachnida; order Uropygi; family Thelyphonidae; genus Mastigoproctus; species Mastigoproctus giganteus. Next base: position 178,980,815 of record NC_143583.1, on the reverse strand, counting down.
CCATCTTCCCGAACTAAACCGAGTTCTTTGGGGATTAAGAACAAGCCAATTCCTTCGAGGATCGCATTATTTCTTTCTGTTAGACACGTGGAAAAAAGATTTTTCAAAAACTGCTCTTCCCGCACGACTGGCTTTTAATCCACGTGATAGTTTTCCCGTTGAATGAATTGATGCCTCCACTGATTCCACTCATTCAAGCGTCTAATGTATTAATGACTGCAGCCATCTTTTCGCCCACTATTTTTCACTTTCTTTTTTAATTCCCAAACAGTTTTTTACAAGCCGCACTCCTCCATACACGAAAACAGTAATCAAAGAGGAGTTTACACATCTTACGTGCACCGTATTTAGCTTTTAATGCCACACCAACGTGTACTTGGTGTGCCACTCAGAGCTAATGGAGGCGGCTGTTAGCTAACAATGATCCATGCGTTCACTAGTGCGTGTATCGTCACGTGGTTTGCTCTGTGAATACGTATCCACGCCGCATTGTTAATCACAATGAATGGTTCAACGTTCTAAGTGAGGTGAAGACAAAGCTTTTCATGGCCTCTGGCTGCTGTCTTCTGCAGTTTAGCAAGCCTGTCCATCTGAGCGCTGGAGGAGGTTATTCACTGGAGAGTAAAGGCATCTTCCTTCCTTTCCCCTCGCCGTATCTGCTCTCTCGCGGAAGTAGATACGAAAAGTATTTTGGGCTTATTCGAAGAGTAATGTATACGCTTTTAATGGATGAGAGATTGCATTGATAGTTGAGACAGCGGTTACAGCAGTTTAGTAGGGCAAAACTCAATTTTATTATTTTCTCTACTTTCTGCGACCAGAAGCCGGCTGAAATAACTGACATCATTTGGGATTATTGGCTAAATTGCGGGCATATCAGCAGGAACAGGATCGTGGATCTCGGTTCGTCTTATTTTTGGATATCAATTTTAAGGGATTTTCTTCCTTTAACACTGCCGAAGAATGCAACTGTCTCGGCCCACACAGAAACGTTGCGAAGTATCCTGGAGGGAAAATTGAAATAGAGATATGTGGAGGTGATGATTGTAGTGGTAATGGCAGCATCCCGATAATATAATGGCGTATTTTTGTACTGTAGTATGACCTCTTCTTTCCAGTAGCTGCTCTTCGTAATTTCCTGGATTACATCGCTGCGGATGGAACTTCGGGTTAATGGCCTGGTATTCTTCCAATTATACGATATGAAAATATATTCCAAAAGGTATGTTGTGACTGTTTTGCCTCCATTGAAGAGATTTTTTAAAAATTCCGTTAATTTATTCATGTAAAGTTCTTGTAGCTGGTTGAAGATTCGAAATTTCTCTTCTCCAGAGCATTGCGTAAATGCTCACTGGGATTCAGGTCTGGAGACCTCGGTAGTTCACTCTATTCGAGAGATATCCTTACTTTGAAGAAAGTCCTCCGACAGTTCCACTCTTCTGAGGAGAGCATTATTTCCATTAGGATCTACCACACCCGTAAAAGTCAGATGGTTATGCATCTTCGTACATACAGTAGTGTCCTAGGCTAGAAACCCCTTCTCTGTCGATGGAAATGGAAGGTTTATGGATTTTCTTCATATCTTGGCCATATTAGTCGGTCTCGGGAAAATTTCATGGCATTTTCACAAGGAGACCTGAGTTTTTCCATCCTGGAAAACAGACAAACCGACCATTGAATACCAGCAGCTCACAGATACAATGTATTGAAGCTTCATGACCTCAGTTGTATCGGAATATAAGATAACCTAACCTAACGAAACCATGCTATACCTAATAAACGGATAGTTAGGTTAATTTGAATATATATTTTAATATTTCTGTGGATTATTCATTATGGTAACGTTAATATCGTGGCAGTATTGATATTAGTGTTACCATAATGGATCAGTAAACATTACATCTGGCGGATAAAATCTAGTTTACCATTTTTTGGAAATTAATTACGTGGCAATTCTAATTAGAGATATTCGATGCGTTAGCGTCATTAGGTCAAATTAATTCGCGGAACATTTATAAGTTGTCTTCTAACCCTAAGGAATCTCTTTCATCAGTGACTTCTAATCCGGTGGCTTTCCGACTCGTGCCTCAACTCCCATCTCACCATTGTCACTTCTCTTCACGAGCGTAATGCGACGTCCCTCAGTCTTCGAATCTGACAATAATTGCCTGCGTTGAGTAATGATGTGGTAATGATAAAGTGTGCCCGTTAATGTAATGAAAGTTTGACAGTTCTGGAGATTCTAAATCTTTTTGTTTTGCCCGTGGTTTTCGCCTTGGAAAAGATACGCTGTTTTGTTTTTCAGCTGGAACGTAAGAGCACCCCAGTGCAAGTAATCTTTAAGAATCGGAAGGCTAAGAAGGCGATATATAGGCCGTTAGTCACTGAAAACAAACTGTGGTGGTTTAACAGAGAACAACGCGAATATTCACTGCGGCAGAAACTGTCAAAGAAAACAATTGACTACCTCGTAGAAGAACCATAGCTTTGTTGCGCATGAGTGGTTGCAGTAGCAGTGACTTTGCAAATTTTGTTATTGCGCTTGAAGGAAAACTGAATATTTAGGGTTTAACAAGCTGTTGCATGGGATATAGCAGATGGTCACGAGTAATGGAGTTATCCTCGGTGAAATATGTCCACGAGGAGTAAATTTCCTATCAACAAAAATATTGATCAGAAATAGTCGCCCATTTCTACAGAGACAGATTTAAACCTTCGTATATCCCAATTTGGACACTCGATAAGTATGCTCTCGCATATCTCTTTTTGATACACCATCCATGACAAATAATTCAGTGAAATTCATTGTTTGCTCTAAAGAATTTAAAATCGTGTTGACTTTACGTTGGCAGTGGCTTATCTAAATGCTGTATCTCTGAAGGTATGGGGTTGTTAATGTATATTGGTATGACTGAACACATCGAACGGCTCAATGAACTTGAGCCGATCGATGTGTTCATCATCTTCAGATGGTATACGATGTGTTCAAATGAGTTATAGAATTCGTAGATGTATTATATTCCAAGGCATATAAAGATAGTATTGAATTTCCAAGGTCATTAAGTGTGCGTCCATCGTGTTAATTGGCGAGCAGAAGTCACTGACATTAATCAGAAGAATTTTCTCGCTTTCCTCTTACTTTCTTAGACCGAGAAGATTAATCACGTGTAATGTCACCTACAGTGGCTCAGGTCATTCCAACAGCGAGATCAGAAAGGGCAGTAACCTTGGCAACGGTCATTCTAAGGACAAAGACACACTAGGTCGCTCATTAACATCGATACCCAACAGCTGTGTCTTGTAAGCGGGAGAGAAACCAAAGACAAATAATTGTACTTGGAGGGAAGAAAGAGGGAAGGAGAGAAAAGAAAGAAAGGCAGCTGATTAGCTCTAGTTTAATGTTGACGTGACTGTCAGTAGACCATGTAGGAGAAGTTGTTCGGGGCTGCTTCCTTTACCCCTTGTAACCCCGGGGTTGTGAAGATAAAAGAACTCAGATGAGGAAGTGTACTTATAGCAAGCATCGATGACCCCATCGGTTCCAGAGAAAGCAAGAATAAATTCTCGGTGCATTTTGAACTGAAATTATGCAAAGTGCACTCTGCACTACTTGCCTTTCAACTGGTATTTGAGGAAAGACGAAAATTGTGCCACAGTCCAGAAAAAGGCGCTGCTTGTATGATGTGACCCACTGTTGTTAGTTTATGGATGCATTAGGTAGTGTGGCCACTGCACCTTAGACTCGCTGCTTTGGACACACACAGCGAAGATTAACACCTGCAAACTAAAAAAAAAAACCAAAAAAGCTGCTATTTTAAATGGCAATCTTCTTCAATAAGAAGCTAGTGATTTTATTACAACCAATCCTTGTGAAGCACACTTGTTATTCCAACGATACCTCTTTCAAGCCTCGAACACATTCTGAAGGTTTATTTTATTTTTTATTTTTTTTGTCTGGGTGGGGATTGCTAAATATTTTCCTTCGCCAACTGCGTCGTAATGGAGTTAGGCGTTTCTACTTAGGCAGTGGGGAAACAGAAAAACCTCCAGACTCGCTCAGATTGCTAGACAGGGAGGATTGTCTTTGCATTGTCATAACGTGACATCTTTCGAAGTCTTCTCCCACCTTTAGAGTAATTCGCAGTCATTCGCGTTTACTGTTACGATCTGGTAATTAATTAGGTATTTCATTCATAGACAAAACAGGTCAGCGGTCGACATGTGTTTATGGCATCCATTTTCTTAAACATTGGCGTATCTCCTACTTAACTTAATGGCTTCGCTACAAGTCAGCAGCAATTTGACTCCACCCCTGTTAATAGCGTGGGTAGAGAGGCGAGTAGGTAGTTGGGTTACTTGAAGGATTTTTGCGTAGTTGAGAAACGTGTAACAGTAATATATCCGTGGTGGGTGAAGATCGGCACCTTATGGAGTTCGATTTTCGTAGTGGACAGTGACTTTTTCTCCCCCTCGCCTTGTGGCATTTCTCCCCTCCAAATACCTTTCAGGACAAATGGGCTCTTCTCCTAATCTCTTTCCTTATGTAACCCCCTCCCCCAGATTCCAGTCCCTTTGATTAGCGTAATGGTTTTTATCCTACACAAAACATCTTCTCTTCCTCCAATGGAACCCGGAAAAAAAATAAAAAACACTTCTGCACTCCAGCACTAGAGGCTACATGAATCATTTTTTACGTCTTCCCATCAGTTGCTGGGACATGGAGACGCCAAGGTGTCTGACACACTTTTTAAAATTCTATTTATCGTAACTAGGAGAATAGGAATCTTGGTTTATCTCAATTGAAATGCATTATTCTGACTCTAATCTTTAATAAGAGCAGGTAAAGGGCTGAACTTCAACTGCTGTTTTATCATTAACTTGTTTTTTTTTAGGATTCACACGGGGTAAAGTTAACTCATCTTTAATTCAAGTGATGTTTGTTTAAAAAAAAGATAGTATTCAGTCTTAGTTTGGGGAGCAAATTTGTAAATTTTAGACAAAGTCTCACATATATTTTGATATCAGTTGTGTATCACGGGTTGTTATAAAATATGCGCAATTTTTCTCGTCAGCATTTAGGACAGCTCTGAGTAGATGTGAACTGTTGAAAAATAGCCCTTACTGAATTAACCTTTCGAGTTAGCCGTAGCTGCCACCTTCCCTCTATTTTATATTCTTGTTTTGGCCATTGGAATACGTAATAAATTATCTAAGATGATGTACTGGGAATGTACCGACCATAACTTATTAACCTTCCCTCCCACTACCTTTCTAACCCATATACTGTCTTTCCTGAAGCACAGAGGAGACAAAGCTTCAAACGTATCAAGGGCCAGGACAATAGTCAAGGACGTAACCTACATCTGGCTGCTCCCAAATCACTCGCACGCTAGCGAGCTCGTGATATTTAGACGATGAACCTCTGACTCCCATATGTAAGCAGTTATTAAGTATGAAGGCGGATAAATGCTGAACTGATAGGACAAGAGATGGGCACATTGCCCATCGAAGTCAATTTGCGACACACGTTAAAGTGAACAGGACTGCAGCATGCAAGGAACTTGCAGTATGTTAGAGTGATGAAGATAATCGATTTCATATACATTAAGGTGTACACAATCACTCTATACCAACTCCTAACATTAATTGCATTTGCAAAATTTAATAAGGGAAACAGGTAGAGACTGTTTGGATGTTCTTGTCGGTGGGAAAATTTCTCACGGATCTTTAAATTTGCTTATTGCAGATCTCCTAGTTATGCAATCGTGCTTCGGGCAGCGTTTACACCAGTGATATAAAGCATTTTAGCAAATTATTAAGACCCAATTTATTGTCTAATAAAGGTTTCATTAATTTTTTATATATGCGTATACACACTCGTCTTATGGACGTGACACTGCTATACTCACTAGCCAAAAAATTGAACCTTTCCAATTGGCGTAGAGAAATAATTAGTACTTATGCAAATATAAGTTGTCACATGGTATCAGATTGATATTGTACGCTTTCTTGGGGTTTCTTAATCGATCCAGCCAAGGAGAAGGAGAGTGATTAGTTCCGATTTTCAGAAAGATGTTATTGTTCGAGCATCTTTAGCAGGGGCCGCAATAGAGAAAACAAATGAAATCAGCGATGTGTCGAAAGTAACAGCTCAAGAGTGCAAGATTAATACGTGGAAGACGAAAGGAGATTCGTCTGTGCGGCGGGAGTTGAAGAATATGGGATGTGGTCATCATGTGCCTTTACGAAAGCACTTCTTTCTGGACTGTGGAACAGTGACAAAAGATCATGTGGTCCGAATCTCGAGTTACACTTCCTTGCAACGATGGTATGGTGAAAGTGTAGCGTGAACATGAAGCCGCACATCTAGACTCTTGTGTCCACCACTCAAGCGGTTGGAGGTGGTATCACGGTATGGGTTATGTTCTTTTGGTACTGACTGGGTCCGCTATACCATTAGATGGTCATGTTGCCTCCAACGAACCAACAACCATGTAATCTTTTAATTATTTCCAGACATTTCAGTGGATTCTTTTACGCCGACAACGAACTATCCACGGTTCAAAATCTGAACGGTTTTGAGGAACACTCACAAGATTTCCAACCTCTACCTTGGCCGCCTAATTCTCAAGATCTGAATCAAATTGAAAATGTCTGGGATGTGTTGGAAAAGGCAGTTTAGTTTGGCAGTTGAATGGTGGACCATTCTTCCACCAAATATCTTGGTGGAAGAATGGTCAAATCAGGAGCTGGACTCCCTCAGACACCTACTGGAATCGATGCCACGACGTGTACGGGATCTAATTCGGGCAAAAGTTGGTGAATAAAGGTTTCTAATTTTTTTTTTTTTTTTTTTTTTTTGGCCAGTGAGTGTAGTATTCTGCTGCATGACTGCAAAACGAACATCGATCCAGCATTTTTCAGTGTAGACAATGAAAATTCCGAGTCAAATTTGAACACTCCTCCTCGTAATATTATTAAGTTTGTGTGTACTGTACTGAGATGTTCACAATTATAAACGTTTGTAAACATCATGATACGTGTCAGCGCAATGCAGCAGATGATAATAACTAGTGACAATTTCTCTTAAGAAATTATTTGAAGGTCCTTGTATCCTGGAAAGTCAGATTACGTTTGTAGTAAGGATATGACTTTTTAAAAGTTATTCAGAACCGCCGAATTCGTGTTCAGAATTTCCAGGAGCAAACTTGGCGACTATTATGCAGGAGCAACTGCGAAAGTTTTTTTTGTTGTTGTTCTTTGTAAATTACTACTTAAAGTCTGTCCCATTTTATTCGCTGCCACCTTAATAAGGCGAATTATAGAGCAATTGAGAAAAAAGATACTCTTGGGAAAAAAAAAAATCAGCCCAAAAATTTTATGAGAAGAGTGATCAATTTGTCAGCGTGGACATCGATGCCACGTCTTCCGAAGATATAAGGTTTTCTCTATTGATCACGTGAGTTAATCATATTATTATCCATCCACTTTTTATTGCAATTTTCTAGTTAAAAATAAGATCGATTATGCAAAGAAAACTATTCGAATTCAATGTTAGAAAGTTGAAAGACTTTAAAAAGCGAACTGAACCCCAAAAATGTCAGAACGAATTCAAGATTCGGATATGCGCGCTCAAAGAATTAAATATAAAGAAACGTTGGATAGTTATTAAGCCAGTTATTTTCTGGTAATTAAGGGGAACAAATATTATATTCTTTAGATTGATTATTTGAGCGAGGTCTGGAGACATCGCGTGACATTTGTACCCCTTCATACATAAGAAGTTAGTAGAACATCCTTGAAACTGTAGTGAACACTCCATTAATATAAGATAATTACAATTTGGTGATTCTATTACTTTAATCGATTTATTCTTGACTGAGTTTAATTATTACTTGGTATAGTTTAAACCTAATTTTCTCAGATTCCATTCTTTCATGTTGGGGAACATTTGCACTTGCAGGGAATCGTGTATAATATCGCATCCACTTAAAGAAACGCGCACCTCCTTGGTATCCAAGTGTTAATGCTACCAACTTTTTATTATATTCAGAACGAACAGCAAATATCTTGCAAAGAAATATTTTGGCTTCACAGAGCGTTAAACAGGGAAACACAATTTATTTTGAGAATTTCTTTTTTCATCCCTCTTGAATTGAATGTTTCCATCTGTTTACTTGTCCCGAATGCATGCAAAAGGGCAATGGCGATGCCTTGTCGCTAGTTGAAAGTAAAACTGTGAGAATTGGGTTCTGTCGTACAGTCGTGTACTTCGCTTTCCCCCCTATCGATCAACCCTCATCCCCTCTCAGGCTCAAACTGTAATCGCAAAGCAAATATTTTACTGTCACAAAGAAAAATATTGGCGATTGCACGGATAGAATCTCTGATGCCTTCGAGGATAGTAAAGACTTTCCAAAGAAATGGCGTAGCAGTAAACGACTTCCCGGACAGACAGATACGCACCATTTTATTCTTTCCTCAAATAATCCCAAGGACTAAAAATTCTTCCTCGAGAGATTTTTTTCCGATTTGACTCGTCTCTCGCTTTCACTCTTAAACCGAGCCATTTTCTTCAACGTAAGTTTAGTATTCGTCTCATTTCGTGTCTGGGAAAGAAAATCGTCCCCCGTAGCGAGGTAAACATGACGTCAAAAACAAACTCATTTCTCGCAGAATCGCGAATAGTTTGATGACACAGTGAGATTGCTTCCATGCAGTCCACCTGCAAAAACACACACTTTTTTTATTTATTTATTATTTCTATTTTATGCTTTATCGCCGTTACTCTATTTTAATATCTCTGTGCACGTGACAGCATTGTCCTTTAGAATTTGCGCGAGTGCTATCTGAAATCAGAGTAAGCAAACCATGTTTCACACGCACTCTGTCCAATCCATTGAGGCACAAATTATTAAAATTACACTGCTTAGGAGAATAGATCTCTTAAGAACCGTTAGGCCTAACTGTTTTGAAACCTTTTTCACAATTCACTTCCTTGCTTAATGCATTTTCAAAGATCCACATCTAAAATCCTTTTTAAAAACTCCCTATATCTATGTTTTATCTATTATTAGAGAGTTTATTTGTATAAAAATGCAGAGGGATCAATCCAAAAGACAGGAAGCATAGGAAAGATGATATTAAACGATGATGATATTTTTAAGATATAGTTTAAGATGATATTAAACGATACGAATGCAGTAAGGAGAAGTTACATCGTATATTTACGTTCCGAACTCAAGGTTATCCACAAAATTACTTAATAGTGATGCAGCAATGAATATCAACAACGCGTGGCTAAAAGGTGGAGATGGCCTTGCAGCTGTGTTGTTTTCTCGTTGATTGCTACTTTTAGAAAGGATAATTTGTAATCCAGTGATGGAAATATGCAAAACCCTCATGGGAAGGAATCCCTTGAGGGTTTTGCATATCCTAGAACGTGCTAGGGATTCCTTCCCATGAGGATTTTGCATGCATCTCCCCCAAAACATGGAAAGATCTGTGTTTATTTCTTGTACTGCATGTTAACATGGCCTCGCTAGCAGCCACCTTATCGCTTAAGAAAGATTGTTTCCGATCTAAAACTTCTACGTAGGATGGCAAGGAGATGGCCAATTTTAAAATTTCATTGAACGAAAAGAATTCTTGTGAGTTCCAGGAAAAAATCCCAACTTACCCGGTCAGAGCTTATTTGTTGCTGTCATCATTAATTCTACGTGCCTGTTACATTTTTAAAGATTCTGGGCATCGGTATCACACCGCCTGCTGCTGAGAAATGGTGTAGCAATGCATTTCGAAGTAGACGTGATTTGAATTCGTATCTAAGAAGTGAAAGGTCTCTCTCTCTCTAATAAATGCTAAATGTTCCTACTAGAAACACGCTGATGTGCAAAAAACTTTAAAATTAAAACAATGCTTATCATAAACGTTTTATGATATAAAACTGCTCTTTTGCCAATAGTTGAGTACTGCACTCGTTTCAGTGTATTGTGTAATTTTTACTTAAGAATCCACACACATAAATAAGATATTTCTTTGTCTTATAAGATGCTTGCAGAACTCTTGTCCTTTAATCTGTTTCCGCTGCCAGCATTACTTAAACTGCATAGCTAATGCAATGGTCTTAATTCTCACAGCAGAACAAACTTTCTTTTGCAATGAGTTGCCGTGGTATTTCACTACTTTCTAACCGATGGCTTCTCCAAAAAGATAAGACTGCTTTCACAGACTGTTTCAGGACTAACTGGTCCTTTCCTTCATCAGATAGCAGGTTGTCTCAATTGACAACACGCAGACAAAAACAGTTGTAAAGTTGTTTGATATAAGCCGCCATACTATATACGAAATGTTTTCAAGTTGTGAAAGCATTGCAATATTAGGGCAACTCGTTACAAAAGCAAGTTTGTTCTCCTGTGAGAATTAAGACCATTGTATTATCCATGCAGTTTAAATCCTTCTGGTCACAGAAACAGATGAAAGGACAAGATAGTCATAAATGTTTACTGATTAATAAGTTCAGTTGTTGTGCCTAATATTCATTGCAATGTGTTCCCGTAAAACTGCTCAACTACTAGATACACCCATCTAAAATCCGGCACCTTTCAGGCCTCAAAGGTACCGAATTTTAAATATTCACTATATAAATAAACAACACCTTAACTGCTTCAACGCATTTCTTTTTATATCCAACTTAGACTGACCAGTCTGTGGCCAGGGTTGCCTTGTCTTTTTTCTGGAAATTCCCTTTTTAAGTCCATCAAACATCAATCGACCACAGAATAATATACGACTCAATATGCAACTAAGACCCAACAACTTAGATTTCCACAAGTTGTAAAGATCCCGATTAATTAGAATCCGGATAATCGAGAATCTACTGTACTTTTCGCACCTTGTCTAATTCAGCGAAGACATTTTTCACATCTGTTAACGACTGTTTATAAAATTGCGACTAACCTAGCTTAATTAGAATCCTATTTTGCAGTTACACTTTCGAAGCGCCATCTTAGAAAAGTGTTTGAATAAATTTGGGTTTACTATTAAAATAAAGAAAGCAATTTTGAATGTAATTGTTTTACAATTAGAATAGAAAGCCCCCATAACAAAAAAGATCATTAAAAAGTGACAGCGACATTACTTATGAAAGACAAATTTTACACAGGCGATGCGCAGGAGCCACTTTCGTCCACGAGCTGACTGTAGCGTTAATTATGCTTTCATTTGCTGATCATGTTCGTAATGTTCCATGCTCTGTATCCGACAGGTAGTGGGACTTAAAGCGTAATAACGGAGAATCTGCCCTAGTTCAACATCCGTTACCCAAATAAAACTTGTTTCCATAAAAGTGAAAACACTAACCGATGGTGACCTGTTATTCTTATTCCACTGCCTTATTGTTATTACTCCATCGGTGTGCACCAACCAGCAAGTGACGGATATCCACTGGTGCATCACCCATGAACTTCCACCCAATTTTTGTCTCGGGTTTCCTAGTGGAACGTGATCCCAAGGCTGAGAGAGCTGGAGAAAGGTGGAATGTTTCAACTGGTTCCACTTTTAGAGTTCTAGACAGAAAACAGTTTCGGTACAGTACACGCAGAAGGTCAAAACAAAGCCGCCCTTAAATATTCTGAAATAATAGTTTTTATTAATTGTAAACGCAGTATTGAGGCTAAGGAATGCCTTTGAGAATATGTACATGCGTATTGGATAATACAGTGTGACCCAAAAGTCAGGGAATCTAGATATTTATTTATTGCACACGATATAAAAGAAGTAGAAAATCTTTTGGAAAGATGGCTGAAGCAGCCTCATCCATTGCAACATTTCTTGGAAGTAACCTTCCTGCCACTCTGTCATTTGGTTGATGATGATAATAATAAATAGCTTCCAAAATTCGCAGACAACTTTTAGAATAAGAGTGTGAAGGCTCCACTTAATGTTTTAGCTGTTAATGTAACCTGAGAAGCAAAACTGTTTCATCTGTGTAAAGTACACTACCGTCCAAAAAAGTATACGTATACCCCTGTTTTTATAGTGTACAAAGGACGCTTATGACCCGCACGTGATGGCATATTCAGCTGAGCTGATTGATTTCGAGATGGGTGTTTATTATTAAATGTCACATTACTGGCTTGTTTATTCGTGCAGTTGCTAACAGATTACCCCATCCAAACTTGATTGTCAGTGATGTTGTGGGGGTGGGGTTTGAAAGATGTTATTTTTATTTATTGAAAATCCTATTGCTCAAAGGGGCCTACAATTATATTATATTATGTTATATATTTTTTTTTTTTTTTTATATCCCCTTATTTTAACCCCTCCCACTTTAACACCTGACTTGATTGATTTCAGAAAATTCCCAGACTCACGGGGACCCCAAATATATTAAGGTATTCTTCCACTGGACTGGCTGAGTTTAGAAATGACAGACACACACACAAGAATGTAGAATATACAAATTTGTTTATTATTGTCATATTATATATAAGAAAATTACAATAACCTTTAACAGAATACAGTATTTAGTTTGACACTTGTTATTTTACTAATTTTTAAATGTGTATATATCTTGTAATTTACAGTCAACCTTGTTATCAAAAGAACTACTAAATCCTAATACTTATATATATCTACATATATATATATATATATCATTGTGTCTCTTCATGTTGCTCTACAAAGATTTCAGTAGGTCCGGGCATTTATTACCCCTCACAACGCACAATCTGTCTCTTTGCTCCTTAACAGTCCGTGTAAGTCAATAAACCACCATCAGCCAATGAACAGACAAAAATATAATTTCATAAGTGCTCGTTTCCCAACTTATTAGGGAATACATATATATTCATTCAAGAATCCTTCCTTGCAAACATGTCAACAGTCAACAATATCCAACCAATTTACTTAGTTACCTTTCCGTTCAATTAATCCACTAATTCACAATTAGGGCTAGATGCTCATTTAATTGTTTACCTGTTTAATCATTTTCTACCCCAAATAAGTCATACTCACAGCAATTTAACATTCACAATAATTCAAGGACAAAATTTTTACTTCCTACTACAGATTAACTTACTCTTAAATTGCATTACTCTGATCTCTATACTAAATTGAATTATCACTCCTTAAGTATTACACTCGTTCAAATATATATATATATATAGTTAGTACTTTGACATTCTCTCTTAAAATTTATAGCGTCCTCCTAGAGTCCTTTTCATTATTAAATTAGTTCCCCTTTTTACAAATTATTCTCAGTACTTATTCTAGCACTTACGCAATGGTCTGGTATTCCTCCCTGCTCGGTCTCTCTTCCTATCTGCTCGGGGTGAGGACTGGAAAGCGAAAGGTTGCTCATCCGGGGAACACAGTAATCTATCCTGGGTTTCTCTACCGGGTACTGCACGGCTGAAGATAATACCGGATCTTATCTCCTTTCTTCCTCCATCTGCGTTGCGTCCGAGGACTGGGATACCTTCCGGGTCGACTAGTCACTCAACTGCTCAATCGAGAAATTTGCCTCTAGGGCGTTTCACCATTCTTCCTCCATAGACTGCATTAACTTCTTCAAGGGAACGATACTTCCGACTCTAGACTTTCACAAAATAAATTCTTATAATAAATTCTCCCACTACAGCTTCCATCTCCCCAGGACTGCTTCCACCACCCAACTTAGATCACGACTCCTCTTCTCACTCTCTTCACCACAAGAACTCCTCTCCGAATGCTCCCAGTATCAATTTTTTTTTTCCTTCTCTCCTTTCTCTCAAAATTCCCACCGCTTTCTTCCTGGCCAATCGTTGACTTCCCCATCCTTTCCTACGTGATCCTATTCGTCTCCCTTCATTTCCGTGGGCGTGTTTCTTTTTCCTAGTGTGACCGAACTTCCGTTAGTCTGGAAATTACTGGTACATTCTAGAAATTAAACGTAAGTTCCGGTCAGCTAAGAGAGTTTCAGGCTTTCTTTGTGACCTCACCCCCATTACTACGTCGCCCACACCTGTTAGAGGTCGAACCGTGAAATTTATTAATAGGGCCACTTCCGCACTCAGTGCCCTTTCTATAGAGTATATGCTCCTGTCTTAAGTGGGATTTGTTTCGGTCCATTATAATTACTTTTACTGACTCGCTTAAGGAATTCTTTACAACCGAGATTTAACTAACTGGGAGTGTTTGGACTAACCTTCGAATTTCAGTGTTTCTTAACAAATGATACTTGACTGAAACTAACTATATTCGCCACAATTAATTCTTCCAATATTTAACAAACTTTATAATTTATTGTAAGGCTGGGTCCTTACAATGTTATCATGAAAATGTAAGCACGACAGTACCACGTACAAGAAGACCACAGAAGCTCACTCTGTGTGATCACAGAGTACTCAGAAGGAGCACTACGACAGTCTTCTCAGATATTCCTCATCAATAAAGAGTTTAAAGCATCGATGGGTGGAGTTATAGTGTGGGACTGTTTCTCATATTATGTCCTAAAACCTTTGGTGGTTTGTGGGGAACTATGAACGTCGACGCCTACGTTACATTTTGAACTCTATGATGTGGCAGTTCTTTGATACAAACCCATGTTTGTTTCAACTAGATGACTCATGCTATATAGCCTTCAAGAGTGGTTCATGGCCATAAATGTGAACATGAAGGTCACACCAACACATCCTACATCGGTAGCTCAACTGGTCACTGTTCTGCAGGAGGAATGGATGACTATACACGCTGCAGTATATCGTTCGTTGGTGGAAAGTCTATCCTGGAGGGTGGAGTGTGTCACAGTGGCCAAGGGGAATCCTACGCCCTTTTGAAGTGAATAGCAGTGACGTCAGTATGAAACCGACGGGTGTCTGCGTACCTTTTTTAAAGGTAGTGCACACGATCTCCAAATAGTCTGAAGACTAAGCAAATTCTCATTTCAACAAGATGTTTTTTGTATCTTATTTGTTTTATATGCAGTAAATAAATACTTTGGGCTTCCTCTTTTTTGGATCGTCCTGTATGATTAAATTGCGCAGCTCCTAGAGGAACACTTTAATTATAGTAAATAAAATAGTGGAAAAAAAAAATAGATTAAATTGAAGATAAAATTTTGCAGATAAAGAAGGGAGAGTGAGAGATTTGTTGATATCGTATTATTTGAGATTTATCTTGTAATATTTTCTTTCGCCCCGTTTTTGCTTTTAATAACTTTTTTCGGAAGATTTCCTTTTCCTGTTAAATCGTTCACTAATTTCTCCAAGGCTGCTCATATTTCTTTATTTTACGCATATTTTGGTGCGGAAATTTCGCTAACGTTAAAAATAAAAGAAGCGCGCTTCTTATCCCAGGGATTTAGAAGGAGAAGGAAGAGAAGAGATTGTAGGATGCCACGAGCGTGTGTGTAATAGATAAGAAAAGTTCGATAATTTGGGATATTGCGCGTTGTTTTTCTTCGGGGATTTATGCTTGATCGTGTTTTAAATTGCAGTAAACTTCGAGAAAGGCGAAAAAGTGGGGAGGAACGTACCAAAATTTTACACAAAATTCTTTTAACAAATGGATTAGTTAATGCTTTGGGTTCACGCATCATACCATGCTCCCAGCCTACAAACCAGCCGTAAATTAACTGCCCATCAGTAGCTTCCCCACTGGCGTACAGCCACTTCATTTTTTCGTGAATGACCCCATTAGCAGCTGAGACAGCAAATCATGTCGCTGCCAACGATGGTCCTTAACTTAAAGAACGTGCTCTCAAGACCAAGGACTTATCATGACGTTTCTCGCCTTAGTGGGTCAAATCGTTGATAGATTACTGGTTGTTCTTTTGCCTCGAGAATATGGGTGGCATTGTTTAAGGGCACGTTTTATTACGATGGGTAGACGAGATAATCGTAATATACGCGAGATGCGATGCTTGTACAGCTTTAGAATTATGTGCGCACGAGCAGTTTTAAAGAACTTTTTGCCATCTTATTTTAAGATGGCACATCGAAATAAAAACATTCCTCCCAGCCCTTGACAGGATACTTAGGTATTCTTCCCCACCCCCAACTCCCGCATTCTGTATTGGCTTGAATCGGACTGTAAGACAAATGAAGGAATAGACTGACACAATCGTGATTTCATAGCACAGATTCAGTAGCGTAGCTGCCCTTTTTCGGGCCCGGAGGCAAAGAAAATGTTCGGGCCCCTATTTAATTAATGAAAATTACAAAAACAGGAGACAGCCAAAGACGCCGGGCCCCTAATGGGCCCTGGCCTGGAGGCAATTGCCTTGCCTGCCTACATGGTAGCCACGCCACAGCACAGAGAAGGCCAAAATTGTCCTGAGAATCGTAGTGGGAAATTCCTCAGAGTATTTTGATTGCATGAATTTTGAAATTTCATTTTTATCACTTTGGATTTTATTTATCTCGAAATATGAAGACAACCGATTCAAATGTTAGATCTCGGTGTGCTTTCAGTTTTCGTAACAGATCTTTCTCACGTGCTCTGTTATCATGTTCTGATGGATGTATCATCTCTTGCTGATCCGTCATCTTTGGCATTTCTATCTCTGAAGTGTTATACAAAATCATTGGATTTCCCCCTTTCTTTTCCCAGGAATTTTTCAAGCCAAGAGAGCAAATGTGTCGTTCTTTCACTATTAGTAGTTTGTTTTGATAATAGCTGTGATCTCGTTATTCTCTTCGTCCTTAGGTGACGGGTGCAGTTAGAGTTATGTTTTTCACATACTGGAAGCGCTTCTGGCCAAACTATTGCCTAATTCATCACAAGAACCTGTCGGCCTGTCTCGCACCAGCTGTTATTTCTAGATCGTTTCATCAAATGTTGATTGCTTTGCAGATCAAATGCTATAGCTTAGGGCGACCTCTTGTCTATGGTTTCTGGTTGAGACGTTTCAGCTCTCCGATACAATGCTGACACCCTAAGACCCTGAGAAACAATATCTTTTATGTTTTTTAAGGAGATCAAAATACCAGTTGTGCACACTAGCCTTGAAAGTGGCACTGCAATATACTGTATCGCTCGTTTTTGCCTATTGAAATCACCATCAGATATCCTATTTCTGTTTATGGGCGACTTCTCCTATCTGTCTGATGCGGGAGGGACTCCTCTCCCTCTATTGGCTTCACGACAACTCGAAGGGGCCTCTTCAACTGGATTTTCGACAATTAATCTCCGAAACAGATGAACTCCCTGACAACTGCGATAGTTAATCATCGATAGCTGTACTTAGAAACGGTAGGTCACTAGCTCGACGGCCTCTTTACCCCTAGTGCTCTTAGGGGGGGTGACATCTGGCGTCAGTTGGACCATTCACTACAGTACACCTTGTAGAAAAAGTAGAGTTAAATAAGAGTAGCTTCCGCAATGTTCCTCCGGAGTTTAAGAACCTGTAAGAGTCGAACTCTAATCACTTTGGAAGGAGAATAGGAGAGTTCGAATAGTCTGGTTCGTGATTGTTTTTTAATCAGAGTATTATTTAATGATTTATTTATACCCTTTGGCTTATTAACGTCAAAAAGAAAAATATATAAATAAACGAACCTCTAAAACACACGCAAATTACAGACGGCTACATGTCTCTAAGGGGTAAAACAGAAATGGGCTGGACGTTTAGTCCCAAATCCACCTATGTAAGAATATTAATAGAAATAGTCTTTATAGCATTGATTTCTGACAGTTCTGTTGCCGCAGATTTATTTCTAACTGATTAAACAGTTTAATGTTAAAGTAATAGTTCAGAATTCATTTCTCAATTTCCTCATCAGTGGTCCTTTAGAAATCTTCAGAACATGCGTCATTATGTCCGTATTTACTCGTGCACAAAAGCTTCAAAGGCTTATTGTAACAGGAGTATGTTTTGTGGCGGCTAACAATGCTTATCCATTGAAGTAAACTTTTAAGTAATAATGCTATTTGAATGGCGAGGAATAAGCCTCAATTATAAAATGCAATTCCTGAATATCGCGTGATATATGAAGTTAATCAGTTCTTGCAGATTCATTAGTTTACAAAGTTGAACGAGGGGGCTGTCGCCACGCAGTTATCGCCCGACTATGGCCATAAACACCGACGAACGTACACCGTCCAGGTTTTATCACGGCTATTGATCAACTTTCATGATCGCCCTCCAGTTCAAATAAACGACATTTTTAATCGGTGCCACATGCTTTCTCTGTAATGGGCTAGGCTATTACAAGCTTTAACAAGAAATGATTGCTGCAAATGCCTTAGAGACCTTTCACAGAGATGGCGCTGCTGTTGTGCGCAGTTTGTTTTCGGCTCTACATTTTGTTGATAAAGGCAGTCGAGGAAACAACAAAAAATATTTTTCTTCCAGTTGATGACTAAAAGTGATCACTTCTTCGGGTTGGAACTTGCTTGGTTAAATTCGTTTGAGTAAATTGTGTGTGTGTGTTATCCAATTAAGGGATGAAGCCGGACTGCGGATGCCAAGGATACCCTATGCCCCCGACTGAGAGCTCAGTAAGTTTCTTTTGCTTTTGATGCGATTTGAAATGGGACTAGCTTAACACCAAAGTAAAAAGTCGAGTTCCAAATCGTGGTTGTTTTAGTCTCAATATCCTGGTCGATTGTTGCATTAGCTGCAGGTTTACAGGAGTGGTCTGTGTTCTTTCTCAACAGAAATTTCCCAAAATGTTTTTCGTTTATTTGAGCAACGATGAGCGTTTTCTCTCTGTAAAGTATGCACAGTACGTCAACCGAACTGGGCACATTTTTCATCCAGCCTGTAAGGCTTCGACGATTCCAGTTATTTTGGTGGTTCTCTGAAGGAACTACACCCGTGTCCTTTAAGTATTAGGGATAATTGGTCTGTACCTAAAATAAGTGGTCTGCGAAATTAATAAATTTGCGATAGACAAGTTTCCATAACTCCTGTCCTTTGTACCAGCATGTGAGATGCGGAAGCAGACATAAGGAGATGGGGATGGAAGAACAGGGTGGCAGATAATAAGAGAAAAAGGGGAGACCGTACAAGGAATCGCATTACAAAGAAAGGGGAAACGAAGGCGAAATGGTCTCGTATTTTTAAATGTCTTCGAAGCGGCACGTGCTTGCATTCGTGCGTCGTCCCACTGGTATTTTTGTTAGGGTTGTTATGCCCGTTGATGACTACTTTACAAGTATCGTGATGCGTGTAATTAAACAGACAGGGGGGGCCTCGCAGGCCGTAGCCCGTTGTGTGACCGCTCCGCAATCCATGAATTACATTTCTCTTTTTTCATTTATGCTCGTTTTTCATTCCGTGGTAGCCGTGTACGAGGTGGAACAACTCTTGCGTTCATGCCGCTTCCTTCTTCGTGATTGCTAAGTGCAGACGGAATTGTTTCGCCACTTTCTTCCCTCCCACCTTCAATCCCCACCCGCGTTGTTAGTTTCACTGCAATGTCAGTGCGAGAATGACTACCTTTTACTCAAGGAATTGGATTCCAGAACTTCAGTTAAGTCTAAGGTGTTTCAGTTATCTTAATGGCCTTCGATCGCACAAAGAAATGAATGCAGTTGATTCTTTTTTGTTTGTTTGTTTTTTTTTTTCTTGTAGTGCATGTGCGAGCGTTTCCTGTTACTGATTTTCTTTCTTTCTTTTCCCTTAGGGCAAAGGCGACCTTTGGCAAATTCGGAATTTGAGGTGAGTTTAAAGTATATTAAGTATAGTTGGTGTAAATCTTGTTTTGCTGAGGTTTAGTAAAATGTCTTCGAGGCAGACGCTTGCAAACTTTATATATTTTATTTAATATGGAAATTTAGAAGTAAATTTCCATATTAAATCCCATCTGAATTTATCTGCCGTAGCCAAGTGGTCAAATGCGAGGGTGTAGCAGTACACGCAATCGTGTTGCCCGTGCTTCTAGTCCATTTGACTGCTAAATACGGTAATCTTCTGCCTCCTTTTTAATACTGTCAATCTTGTGAACTCTTTTGATTCTGTGTGGGCGTTTAAAGAGAATTTTTTATAGTATTTTATGTTTTCAACTGCTTAAATAAAGCTGTTTCGATTTTAAATGTACGCGTTATAGGTCATGACACTTGAACTTCATAATCTTGCAATAAATATTGGGTGGGCTTTTGCTGTTATTTCAATTGTAAGAGCGATATAGTAGTTGAAGTTTGGGGTTACAAAAAACGTTGGAGCTTTAAAGGGAGAATAATTTTTAATAGAATTACAGTCATGTTAAGAAATTTTAAAATTGGCTTCATCTATTTCACATACGCGATGGGCAGTTAGCTTAACCTTTGGAAAATCACCCTTTTACTTATAATTTTGAAGTTGCTGAATTAAATGAACAATATTAGCCGAGTCTTCGGTTCGGCCTCGTAACTTTCTAAAGCCAGAGTTGAATTTTCTCTAATGGAAGGCAATTACTTCACGGTAATTAGAATTTCTGCTGGAGTTCTTTATAATGCGCGTAATATCAGACCAGCCGAGAGACCCAAATCCCATTAATCCTTCTTTTTCAGGGTTTTTTAAAATTCCCTGTATTTATTTTGTGGCATCATATTTAAGACGTTGAAGTACTGAATAATAATAAGAAAAAAAGGAAAAAAAATAGTCCGCTGCTGTATCCTGCGACATTACCATATGGTAGGGCATGGCTTTAGAACATAATGTCGTTCATTATTACAAAACATCACGTGATCCCCTTGCCATTAGCTTCCCGCAATTTTCTTGCAGCTCGATTGAAAACACGACCCACGTACTCAACCTTTACGTGTAATATCTCCAGCGTTGTTAAGAAAGACCAAAGATCGGAGTGTTTCATGATTGTTACATAATACATTAAGGATACGCATGATCAGATGAATCTGCCATCGAGTTGGAGAAAAGACTTAAACCAGCTGTTCTGTAGAATTCTATATTAATCTGTCGACTGACCAATACTGATGGAAAGAAGACACCCTTTGTGTCCTTGTATTTCCCATCAGTCTCAGATGTAGGTCATTGCGATGGGAAGCACGCGCTTCTGGATTTAGTAACGGATGGAGTGTCCTCATTAATACTAATAACAGGTCTTGTCACTCTTCAGATTTATCACGTATGCGGGGTCTTTGGAAGAATCGGAAAGGCTTTCTAGAATTGTTTCTTCTCAAAAGTGCCCATTAAGTCTCGAGGATTCAGACAAACTTGAGGATATTGAGAAGAAATAAAAAGAAGGAATATTTAGCTTTATGAAAAAACTTACTTGCGACAATATCCAGTTCATATTGAGATGGTAAACAACGATCATTTTTCTTTTCGCATACCAGGTTGCAATGCGAAATTTGATTATAAGATCGATCTTGGATTGTAAGCATAGATTGCAAATATTTATCCAAGTAGAAAAGAGTCTGTAAGAGGATCTAATGATTTATTGTTAGTTAACGTTTTATAAAATAAAAATGAAAGAATTTTTTTTTTTTGTAATTTGTTCTAAAAATTTAAATAAAATATTTCAGTATTTGTTGTTTAAAAATTGGTCCACTGTAAATGATGGATGGTAAGTAAATAAATATTTGCCAATGCAGGATTATGTGGAGAAATCAATCTGACTCAGCGAGAGTTTTCTGATCAAATGGAGTTTCAGAAAAAATGTTTTAAATATTCTTTGTATTTTATGCTATAAGTAGAGAGACCTTCTAAGCGCAAAAAGTGTTTTTATCATTTCAGTTCGAATCGACTTAGTTTTATTAATGAATTTTTCAATGAGCAAACCATACTGGATGGGAAACTCCAGAGGGAGGAAACAACGTGTGGGGGGCGGAAACTGGATATGATGGTATAAAAGTCAGGAAACCCATGAAATATCATAATTTCAAGTGTGTGCTGACTTTTATCCCACCGTATATATGCACACTGATGATCACTGAATTATAACCACCTACCTAATAATGTGTTGGGCAATCGTTCGTACTGATAACAGCCGCTATTCGCCTAGGTATTGACTCCAATAGATGTCTGAAGACAGCTGCAGCCATGCTGCCTGCAAGGCTTTCCACAGTTTGGTATAGATGACGATTGGGTGTCCATAAGCCTCACTTATGTTTTGGAATTTGGAGGCCAAAAAAAGATGGGTTATATCTTCACTGTGTGTGTGTGTGTTCCTCGAACAACTCCTGTACAGTGCAGGCCCGATAACACGGCCTATAGGTCCTATTTCTTGGCAGCAAAACGTGCCCTAAGCCACCGCCACCTGCCTGGATAGTAGGCACAATGGGTCATGGATTCGTGTTGCTTGCGCCACATACACGTTGTCCATCAGCACGTTGCACCAAGTATTTCGACTCATCCGACCAGCATATTCATTTCCAATCTTCCAGTTTCTTTCCAACCAGCGTGTTGTTGAGACCACAGCATTCGCTGTCGACGATGATCAGCGGTGAGGAGAAAGTGTTTTTCTTGGAGTTGTCTGCTGCAAAAACCCCATACATCTGTGTGGCGCATCATCATTTGGGATAGTGTTTTTGCAGTCCCCATATCGTATTGCGATGTGACCTGCCGTTTAGTCTGTACAACGCGCTGTACCTTCGCTTACTACAAACATCCACCTTGCGTAATCCTTTACAGTTCTGTCGGCGGGAGGTGGTTTGACCCGTTCGACACCATTCTTTGTACACCTTAACCACAGGGGGCCGTGAGCAGCCGATAAGACATGCCGTTTCCGATAACGAAGCACCCGACGCACGCGCTCCCAAAATCATGCCCTCTTGAAACTCCGTGATGTCTTTACTACTCCCATAACTGCTACTTTGTCAGTTTGACTTGCACGACGAGATGCAAATTACCGCTGCTCTAGCGTAGGAAGCTGTTTATACTGCGAGCTATGCCGAATCCATTATGAGGTGTTCTTAATTCAGTGATCACTAAGTGTATATAGTAACGTATACATATAATATTCGCTGTTATGGAAGATGTTTGGCCTTCTGCGCCTGGGGTTCTCAGGGGCATTTAAAATACATTATCTTATGTTAGGTTGTTATGGCAATGAGAGGACGAACGTTACAATCGTTATATCCAAAGGGAGATGATATTCTTAAACTGGATTATAATTAATTAAATTGAATTATAAATGAATCAAATCTTTACATCGTGAACATTGTTTAAAATATAAACACTAGAATTACAGAATGGCTGATTGACAATTAGAGATGTCTTAGGAGATAATAATAAAAACGTGTATTTGATAAGGAATACCTAAAACCATCT
Source organism: Mastigoproctus giganteus (assembly GCF_048544385.1). NCBI lineage: Eukaryota > Metazoa > Arthropoda > Arachnida > Uropygi > Thelyphonidae > Mastigoproctus > Mastigoproctus giganteus. The sequence continues at coordinate 178,957,615 of NC_143583.1, read as the reverse complement.
TAAAGTTCTGTACAGGGGAATCTCTTCATCTTTTGTTTCGCAGTTCTTCAGGAACTTATTATTTCTCGGCAAGTGCACGTACCTGAGATGCGAGGGAGGACATGTTGCAATGCAGCTACGGCTTCACGTTACATCTCCGCTGTTGCCCTGGTTACAAAATTGGGCGGAGAACATTACTGATTCGTCCTGCCTAATGGATTGTCGATTTAACCAAATATTACCAAAGAAATGCGTTTGTTTCTCTTTCTCCCCTGCCAGAAAGCCACCTCCTGAGGGTGTAGCGTGCTGGAACCTGTAATTTCCTTCTGGCTTATCGTAGTTGACCATCAAGTGTGGCACAACACGGGGTTCGTGTTCGCACCACTAGGAATGTAAGACAAATTACCGCTATCTGGACAGGTGCATTGGAGACATTAGGGACTTATCGGGGCAAAAACTACAATCTGATACAGGGCAAGTGTTTGAAGAACTCTGTGTGTGTCCATTGTTTAGTATACAGTGTTCCCATTCGTGTGTCCTTGGATACAGTCGTTACCACGTAGCACAGCTTCCGAAACAATGGGGAGACCGGAAGTGTATAATTGTCTAAATGTCACGGCCCCATCCAGCTTCACCTCCTCGCTTTAAATGGAAAGTTAGATTAACAGACCTTTGCAGTCTGAAAAAAAAAAAAATTCTCGGAAACCGGGTTAAGGAGAATGCAACTGGCATGTAGATGGCGCTGATTAGTCAACGGATATCTCTTATGGCGTGCGAAATGACACCTGTATGCCTGACAAGAGAGAGAGAGAGAGAGAGAGAGAGAGAGAGAGAGAGAGAGAGAGAGAGATATGCGTGCGACTTGTGGGGATTTATTCCCCCCACCGATCTATAATAATGATTTGTTGTATGAGAAGGAAAAAAGGGGGAAAAAATCGAACCACTATGAAAAAGCTGTGCCGTTTAAAATGACAGATCTGTGTACTAGTAAGTGTTACCATGGAAATATGGCATTGTTGGGTTTGTTCGATCACTAACAGAACAGTGCATTCCATAGTATGTACAGCACTAAAATAAAAAAAAATAATAAAAACTGTTACGTGACCAATTATTTTTCTTCAAGTCCCAATCAGTATAAATGTTTGGCTCGAATTATGCGACAGAACTTTAATCCGATCTTCAGCAGAAAAAAAAGATGAAACATTTCCATCCATTCTGAAGCTGGTTCTGAACATTGTAAAGATGCTGCGATCGTTTGCCATTAATGCTCATTTTAATCTCTCTAACATTGTTCGACATATCGTTTGCCGTTTATGCCAACAATACGTTATTCAACTGTTGCTATGGCAACGCTCTGACAATATTTTAACCCGTATCGCCTCATTGTTAAGCTATCAATAGAGGACTTTATTCATTGTTGACTTTACTTAACGTGGGATGAAATAAATGTTTGCAGATTGAACAACTGGCCAAAAGTATCCAATCTGAGTCCTGTTTAGCTTCTTAGTTGCGTTGTTTTGATTTAGGAACTGCCCAAAGTTAAACGGAAACTAAATGTGCGCAATGTTTGCTTAGTTGGCATTGCTTTTGGCACGTAAGAAAATGAAGGATAAGACCTCAGTGTCTGATATAAGTTTCCCTCGCTGAGTGGTTCCCGTGGGCTCTCTGCCAATTAAGACGAGATGAAAAGGATTCGCAACAATCGAACTGGGCGGATTTCCAAGAGACCTTCGTAATATCTGTGGACGTCGTTTATTGACACGCTTTAAGAAGCAAATAATTATCTCTTTCTTCTTGTAGACATTTTCTCCTTAGAAAACAGAAATGTCTCTTTCCTAAGTTTAAACAACGAAGAAAATTAAGGCAAATGTGAGGAGAGAATAGAGATGGTTATTTTGGGTTCACTTATTTAAGATAATTTTATCTTACAGGGTAAATCGCTACTTTAAACAGAGTTAATCCTAAGGGATGGGACCCCCCGTGGTTACTTAGACAACAGAAATTAGATCGATACTGGGGTGTTCATTGCCGAGTTATTTGGAAGGCGACCTACTCGATTTTATTTTTATTTTAGAATTCTGAAAGGCAAACCCTGACCTTCTTTATATAAAGTTCTGCAGAGCCGTCCCTAGCTCATTCGGTGATCGGGGAAACAGTTCTTTCTGCGTCCCCTACAACTTAAAATTTAATTTTTGTGCCGCCGTCGTCCCATTACTGTGTGGAAAAGACTTGAGTTCGATTTCTGTCGATGACGTGAGGGATTATTATGGACCTTTTTCACAACGTGGCTGAGTCAGTCGGTCTCAGGCGAGGGTAGCATGATTTTTTCTTTCGGAAACTCGGGTTTTTCATCCAGCAAACAGAAAATCGACCTCAGAACACACGCAATTTACAGACAGAGCAATATGGCCTCATTAGCTGATGCTCCTAAAACCCTACGACAACAACAAGCAGAAGTGCTCCTGGGATGACGCACTGTTCGCTCATGCCTTGGCACGTCCATCGTGGCTGGTCCATTTTGTGTAGATCAGCTGGCCTTGACAGTTTCCTTTTGAAAATATTCGGCAGTAGTGTACTGAACTTGGATGCCTTATAGCTTGTAGACCGCGCAAAACTGGATATCTTTCTGGCTTAATGCTCGCCCTATTGCTTCTTCAATAAAAAATAAATCCCTTGAAGAACGTTATTTGAAATTGTGTTTATTTTACTAAATGAGAGAGAGAGAGAGAGAGAAATCTGTTTCAATTTAATTTATAATCATCTGAAACAGGAGAATACGTATTTAGTGGTTTAGAGTTGTCCTTTCGGTTTTTTTTATATTTTGTAGGTGTAATTGCATAAATGTGTTATGCGTCTGTTGTCTTCACCATCGTTGCTTCTAGTGAATGGATTTTATATTTGGACCTCATAAAAAGATTTGTCGAGTCTTCCCAAATTTCATTAAAATTCGACAAATAGAAATCCAACAATTTAATTTTTTCATACATATCACATAGGCTATCCATATACCGCGCATTGTAGCTGAGATACTTTTGATATTATGTTTGCTACAATTTGCTGGTTGGAGGAATGAATGGGCCATGTGGCGGATGCGCTGAAACGAAATTTTCTTGGTTTGCTCATAAAAGTTGGTACTTTTTGCACTTTTTTGTTGTTGTAAATCATTTATTACCCTGAAATATCCCCTTACACTTTGAGAACCTATGATCTACTGTTACTTCAGAAGTCAAAACCGGTGTCCCTCTTTTGATGCTGTTTATTTAATTAATTATAATAATTACCGAATTAATTATTATCCTACAGCACTTTCTTAAGTATCTTGCGCTTTATTTTTATGTCATACCTACAGGCAATGGCACGTATTAAAGTAAATAATCGAGACAGTGGGGGAATGTGCTGTTGATTTTTAGTGTAAGACTGAGGCAACTTGCGATGATTTGCTTCACAATACGGGGTGTCATATTACTGAGAAATGGTAGCCGTTGAACGCAATTCCAACACATTATTACTTTCCACATTATAAGTACACAAATGCATCTTCAATTCACGATCGATTAAGTAGCAGAAGGTCCCATATCTACCCTAAGGAGGGGATGAATATAAATGCCATAGTAAACAAAACATCTCGTGTAACTGTATACTGAAATGTAAAGTATAGTAGACCCCATTTAAAGATACTTTTCTTTTCGAGTCCCATAAGGTGTTGGGGGGGGGGGGACTCGATTTTCAGCCTCACCACTGTTCATGATCCCTGTAAAAATGGCTTGTCATACAGTGCTATTGTTATACTCTGTTTTTAACAGCTTGTGGAATCACTTGGCTTGGCCATCTTCCGTGCTCTGGACTATGGTCTGTGCGAGAACGAAGAAAGGACACTCTCGTCCCCACTTGAACTCCTTATTGATCAGATGACCTCCGAAGAGACGGATGATGAAGACAAAGACACAGGCTCGGGCGATGAGGCAGGTTCTCAGACTGCGGACGACGAAGGGATTGTCAGAGACTCGGGCGAGGATGAGATAATCGACACCGTAGAGAAGATCCGGAAAGGGATGACTCTACAGATGGTGATGGAGGTGAGCATTTCTCATGCACTTGTTTTTTAATGCGATATTATTATAACATTATTATTCTTTTATGAGTTTTTTTTCTTTTTTGAAATAAATTTTGAATTTTTTTTATTGCTTTCTTTCTAATACAGAAGAAAAGTGAATTCCCTCCTGGGAGGAGGGGGAATTTCACTACCAAGGGTAAAATTCTTAAGGAAATAGCAGCACTAGAATCTCTCTCGCTCGCGCACACATACACAGATAGTTTTGTACGTAGCCATTGTTTTTATTTTTTACACTATTCTTTCTGATCCTGATTCCTTCGAGACAGTGAATTAGACAGAATTCATCACGATAAGGGAGTATATTGCACATGGGCAGAATTTTGTTCTTCGTAACGTTGAAATATTTCGTTCTTTTGAGCGATGTAGTTAATGATGGCTCTCCTTCGTGAGTTCTTGTTACAGCACGTTTCAGCTACTGACAAGCTCTAGGCGTCGTTAATGATTTCCCACCAGGCTTTGAATGAATGAGTGGTAGTGCGGTGTTGCCATCTTTCTTTTCCTTCCGCGCGCAGTTTCCAACGGTTGACTTGGGTTGACCCACTTGCTCTGTTAACGATTGGACATCTCTGCAATGCGACATTCTGTTATAATATATCTTTTAAAGAGGTTTAGGTCTTTTCTTCGTCCCGTTCTACTTCAAACTGTCTGCTCCTGAGCGCGATGTCCACTTTTATATGTCTCAAAAACCAGTGCTGCCATCTACTCTCCATGTGACCTCTGCATCGAACTACTGCATTTCGAATTTGTATTTAGAAAATTTGGACATTTTTCTTGAGACGACAGTTTTCGATCGATCAATTTACAGAAGTATTTGTGGAATCCAAATTGATTTTCTCATTCATTCATTCACCTCAGGTAGCACGACGAAAAACAGTTGAGGTAAATTCCGTAAGTATTTTTATTTAGTACGAGAATGAAGTTATTTTAACTGGCTTCTTTCAAACCCAGCAAGTAGTAGTCGGTAATTACAGAACCTTCTTTAATGGTGCTCTAATTTAAAATTTTTTTCTAATTTTTTAATAGAAGACAACTTGTACATTATGCTGTTGATCTCTCTCGGGTTCGGATGTCATCTTAATATGATGCTTTGATGTCGCCTCATTACAACTAAACTACATTCGATTTCTTTCCCCTTCAGTGGAAAACCAATTCGCGAACCTATTTCCACCCCTTTCCTTCCCGACGAAGGAACCATCCCCAGTCTACTTAGAGAAACATATATTACTGCTCTCTTCAAAAAAAGAAACCGTAACATTCCGGAGATTACCGACCCATTCATTAATTAAATGCTTTGGCCAAGATTATTGAGCTCTTTGTTCACAATCAACAGCATTTAAAAATGCCTTCCATGAATGCCGCCATGGTTTGTTCCCTGGAAGGTCTACTACTGCCAACTTTTAACGCTTGATACCGAACTTAAAAAAGCCTAAATGCCAATAAATAGATGGATGTAATTTACATCGATCTAGCCAAAACCTTTGATTCGATCCCCATTTTAGCACTCATGAGAACACTTAGCAATATTGTATTTGTTATTGGAGTTGAAGCTATAATAAATACATCCACTTATCAATGGAAATTTATCTTTTCATTGATGTCTTACACAATTAACAAGTTGTTTATGACGCATATTAGAATATTCGTATCCTAACAGCCCTTTCACACGGCCTACCTCCACCTGAGATGTATAGGAAACAATGGGCCCTTTCAGACAGGCCACAACCAGTGGCACCATTGTTTCCCATTACATGTGGAGTTCGGTGTATGGAAGTTGGTCGTGTGAAAGGGCTGTAACGTTGGTGTAATAGAATGACAGCCATATTACACCGAATTACTGGCTTGACAACTCATCAGTGCATAGTCTACATTCCATTCTGTCTGCGGCACATTTTTCGAAAATCAAGTATTAGACGAACCAACAACTGTGAACCTAGTTAACAGTCCGTGGAGACGCACAGAGAAATTTCGTCTTATATGCTCTCTGACCACATTAACTGGCCTTTATTTTATTTAATTTCATATCTTTTTTGTTTGTTTTATTTAGCTTCTGAGTTATTCCAATATTATGGAGAAAAGATGATGACACTAGAGGCGTACGCAGAGGAAGATGAGGATCAGGGAAATATAAATATTTGGAAAAGACTTCTCATTTCCATTTTTTTCAGTTTGCGGGACCTTGAAAGAACTGTGCTTGCCCTAATAATGAATTCTCTCCCCGCGAAATAATTTTTATCAATTATCTCCCAATAAATGAGTAAAATTTCTAAATGTGCACCTTCAAGAGAAAGTTTCACTTTGAAATTCCGAATACTGTACTCCTGTTAGCATTTGGATGTTGCCTAGAGGGTGATGTAACTCTACTCGAATAAATAATAATGGTCCAATTTACTCAACATACATGCGTCAACCTGAAGCTGGAGCCATGGGCCCGAAAATGCTAAACAGATCCGTAAAGAATACAACAGAAAAATACCTCCCAAGAGAAATGAAGAGCAAGAACATGGAATGCACAAGGGCTATGTTTTCATTTTTGACTTATTAAAAATAGATGCTGAGAAATATGCGGTTAGAAAGAAATACAGCGAACAAAGGATGGAATTTTTTTTTTTTTTTACAAAATAACGGTATGGCGAAATAGGCAACTCAGAACAATAAATCGAACTAAGAACGCAATAAAACTAGCTCCCAATTATAAAACGAAGTTTAGAACTTTGTATTTCAAACTCAGCATCATAGTCTAAAGAGATCAATGGTAAGGGCTTTGTCTTTTGTCTAAAATATGGATGTGAACCCGAATTAAAATGTCATATGCTGTAAAGTAAAGCACAAGCTTCTGATTTTCCATGAGACAAACAAGATATACAAAAGTTCAATATACTTTCCATTGATATTCGAAACATTGAGTTTGCTTTTCCTTTGTATACTCGAAATTGAGTAATTTGTTACCGACAGAAAACAGACATGCAGTATGCGAATCAAAGTATAAAGGCGCCAAGAAGAAAAACTTGTGCCAGCTCAGATGGCTTGTCAACTTTACCAGACCAGAGTTCATTGTGAATAAGTATAGCAAATTTTTTTTTTCTCGAAAAACTAAGGGCCTGAAAATATAGTCCATTATAGTCCTCAACTGGTTATTCCTACACATTTGAGTTTTTATGTATAGGAAGACCACATTATGAAGAATGTTTTAATTTTTAGTGTGACGGTGAGTAGCGCTATCTGTGGAATAAAAGTACGTGCTTTCGCCCTATGATTGTTCCACCATTACATCGTTAACCTTTGCAGAGAAGAGGTTCTGATTAGTGTGGTGATGAGGTTTTTGACCGGGCACTAACGAGATGTTTGTAAATATCATGCTCCCTGATGTTCACGAGGTGATCACTGACATAGAGACTCGGATATCTTTCGCCCACACTGATGACTAACACCAAACTCAACAGGCGGATCCTAAGTGATTCATACTCCCCCCACTTCTCCACCTCCCGCTGATTCCCTCCTCTCTCCCACGTCACTTTCCCAGTGCTCCAAAACCTTTCACCTGTATATAGAGTTTGCCCTCACCCTTCAAACTTTCACTCTTACTGATACACTGAAAGCCCATTTATATGACAGATGGCGTAGAACTTTCGGCCTACTTCTCCGACCTCCCTTTCTCACCAACATAATCGTTGGCTTCACACACGGTGACTCCCGACGCCCATAACGGTGAAAGAGCGATCCACCCCAGAGACTGTCTGCATCTGTTTGCGAAGTATCCGACACACCCACCTGCCGTTCCAGCTCCTTGCTTTTTCTCTCTCGTTTCACATTTAAGCTAACAGTCTCCATTTTATCTTCTTCATGAGTTTTTTTTCCACTCCATTCGCCCACTTTTTCGTTTATTTTTCTTTCTGCCCCATCTTTTCCATTTCATCTTTACTTCCAGCTCCGTCTATTGATTTTCCTGTAAATATCGCCCCTCCCTCCCTCCCTAATCAGCAAGCTGTTAACTCTATATCACAGACTTTGGTGATGGTTTCGCTTATTATCTCGGGATGATGATGGAAAACTCGTATATTACGTAGGCCGCGTCATAACGCCCGACTGGCCAAGCTCTCTGATAACTGTTTTCAGGTCATTCCAAAAGGGATGCTATCGTCCCTCGCTCGTCATTAAGGGACTGTTCATCCGAAACACCTGGCTGAAAAGCTGCGTTACTTTCCTTCATAAATTTGCTCTCGCGCAAAACCTCGTTGTCATAGCAACAGTTAACAAGGCGTGAATGTGGGCCGAGAATAGATCATTTCCTATAGATGTATTTACGCAATAATCAGGGATACGAATATAAATCTCTGGGAATTGGTCCCTTGATGGCTCTATCGTAACCCGCGTTGGTCCCGAATGAGTTCATTTGGTTGCTGATTGTTTTAACGAGTTCTCCAGAGAGAGATTCTTGCTTCACTTCATGCGATCTTATTTTCTTGTTTATAGCCGAAGGATCGCGTAATGCGAATTTGCTTGGGTTTCTTTGCAGTATTTTTCTTTTTTTTAATTTTTTTCTTCTATTTTTCTTTTTTCCCTTTTTTTTATTTTTGAGTATTTTTTTTTTCCGAACTTCATTGAATTCATCTGTGGTCATCAGTAATTTTTTTCTTTATTTAATATCGATAAATCATATAACATTGATCGAGAGCTAAAAATAAACTTGCATTTCTTTAGGTCTATCCAAAAGAAACAAATACTGTCCTCATATAATAAAAATAGTGCGATTCAGATTCCCAATTTTTTGTTTGATCAAGATGGCGAGTGACATCCACGACATCGAACCCACATAAGATATTAAATTAAATATTCTATTTTAAAAACCTGGCAAGCGAACACAAAATGGAATCCTAAAATCATTAGGATAGAAAGAAAGTATTCTTTATAAGTTAAACTATACGGGTATATAGTCTATTTTTTATTCTTATTCGAGTTTATTGTGCGTATAGTTCTTTGTGGAAATTGGGACCAAAGCGAGAGATTCAGTGATTAAATCCAGAGATGTTGGATGCTTGCGTGTATCGTAGGTTGGTTCTTATTGCCCGTGTAGTACTGGTCTAATAGGCAGTCGAAAATCCACGAGTATAGTTGTCTATTTGCGGTTGCAAACACGACTCAGTGTTTCCATTGGACTTTTTTGCAATTATCTTTGTGAGCCACTACTCAAGTCACTAGAAGTGTGCTTTGAATACACAAACGGGCATTGAGAGCGAGGTCATATGTGGCATTTCCAAGACTTTTTAGTAAATTCTCAATCTAATCACGAAGAGGAAAAACGTTATTTGGAAATGTTTGATGTAGCTGTTCTTCAAGATATATTTTTAATCAGTCTGTCTCTTTCCTTGACACCTCAACATTTCTGGCTAGTTCAAAAAAAAAAAAAAAAATACAAGCAACTTTTCTCCAGCATTTTATCTAGAATATTCTTTTTACTGTCTCGTGGGTCTATGTTCGTCGTGATTAAATTTAGATGGTATATTTCTGCTGCCATTAAAACATCCCTAATTAACCACAATGTGTATGTGTATTCCTCTTGCATTCGGTTTTAACTTATACCTACACTATGTATATAAAGTGCTTAGCATACCTACAGTACATAATGTGCCTTTCATGAATCATAGATAAGAAGACCTGTTCTATATAAATGTCTCGCGGGCAACATGTTGCCCGCACGGCATTTAAAAGTATGTCCTTCGCCGCATATCTTCTGAAGCTCACGAAAAAAAAACATTTTTCCATTACTACAGGTAATTATGTTTATTTTTATACTGGGGTATGTTTTTGTTTGTATGAAGATTAGTAATGCTCACTGACCGATATTGAATGATACTATGTGCGATAGCGATAAAATTCGGTTTATATTTGTCATCAGATTTCTAAATCTTTTTTTTTGTTCTGTAAAATATTTTAATTTATATTTAGATTTATTTCATTTTGTTTGAACAATATTGATATGTTGGACGAAAATGTATATTGTTATTTTTTTTTTTTTTTGTCTCAGATAAAAATTAATATTTATGATATAATTACTGTTTCGGACATACTGTGATCATGTTGAGGATAGCACATGTTGAGATACTTATGCACGTCATAAGTATCTCAACTTTTAAGATTTATGTATTTTTTTTTTTTTTTTCTTCATTGGAATATTTATTAACTGCTACTACTTTGGCCTGATGATCCGTATTTCAGTAGTTATGTAACATTCGTTTAGCTGGATTAGCTGCCCCGCATGTGGTGCCATCTATCGGATAGCTTGATACCTTATAGAATATATACTGTCATTTAACAATGCGCAGTAGCAAAGTGGTGAAGTTCCAGTAATACTGTACCAAATCATAAATATTTTGGTGTAGGAAATGATAGTGATCTTCGTGAATACTGTGGTTACTTGACATCGATTCATGACTAGTGGCATTAAAGCCAGGATCGCGAAAACAAGGTGCATGGCTAGGTTTAAGGTCTTCACCGAATGTGGGGTCCCAAAAACTCGCCATGCACCGGCGTCCCAGGATATCGTTGCGTAATCCCGAGAATGGGCTCTTTCTCCGTTTTCATTAGCGAAGGGGGAGAAGTTCTGTCAGGATGGCCGGACGGCCTAAAGCAATGGTCAGGCTACACCTTGAGTATACAGGTCTGGAAGCCTCATTTTAGAAAGGATGTACAGTTACTAGAACGAATACACAGAAGGGCAACAAGAATGGTGAGAGGAACAAAGGGGTTCTCTTACCAGGAGAGGTTTAAATTCTGTAAGTTGCAGCATCTGGAGACTATGCACCTGCGAGGTGATCTGATTGAGGTGTATAAAGCCTTGAATGGTTTGAGCAGGCATCGGTGCTGATGGGATGCTTCCGCTTGCTCAGATTAAGAACCTGAGGGGGCATAGATTCAAATTGAGGAAAGACAGTTGCAGAATAGATGTGCGGAAGTTTGCCTTTAGTAAGCGGGTAGTTGATTGCGGAAATAGACTTCCATCTGTTGTGGAAGTTGATAGCTTAAATAAATTTAAGGCAGAGCTAGACAAACATTTGGAGTGACCGGATGGGAAAGGGTTTTTTTTGGCTGATGCTCTATAAGCTTGCTTTCTTGCATCACATGCCTCAACTAATTCTAACTAACCCATTAGTATGTCTAAGGCGCCCAAACTTAAGGGTTATGCCTTCCATCGAATGTCGTTGTGATTTCTGGTCCACATATGTGGGCTTGGGTTCGAATCACACGCCTGACAAAATGCTCTGTTCCTTTAAAAAGGCCTGACGTAGCCGAGTGGTCAGGGGTGAGAGTGCAGTAGCACGCGCTCTTTGAGTGGACTGGGGTTCAAGCCTGTGATTGCTAAATACGATTAAAGTTTGTATTGACGATTTATGTAAACTCCACTGACCTGGTGGTCGTGCCGGCGTATAAACAAGAACACGCCTTTTACAAAGTACAGTATTTGGGCAAGAAATATTAACTTTGGTTTATTCCTAGCTAAAATCCAAGAAAAGCAGAAACACCTATGAGAAGTATAGTAATTATTTGAGGGCTCACCTTTTATGTAATTGCAAATTCTTTTCTCAGAAATGTTTCAATGGAAATATTTTCAGGTTTCGCAAATCATGCCTGTTAAAGAGAAAAAATAATAATTATAAAACTGGCCAAAGAAAGCAAATGAATATGCTTTTCCCCTGAGACTTTTAAGAAGGTTGCTTCCATATTCTTCCGCCCCATTCTTTTATCACTATTAAATAAAGAATGAAAAAAAATATATAGAATGTGAAACGAGGCAATTAGTAAAATAAAATGTCCCTTCAAAGATGATTCAAGAAATATGTTTTGCACTTAGTACAGAACAAAGTATGAGCGAAAATAGTCTTCCTAAAAAATTAATAGTTAAAAACACTTCCAGTCACAAAGCAAATATGGCACGGTTTCTGAAATTACCTTTGGACTTCTGTAATCGGACTAAGATTGATGGCGAGTATTCCTTTGGAAAGCAAGTCCGTAATCCTGGGGATTTTATACAGGCTATATGCGCTGGTTTCCCTATTGCTTTCCGTGCCTTTCAAGGCCAGTTTGCCTCTTGGGATCAGGAAGGGAGAGGGAAGAGAATAGCTTGCAGCGGAAAACCCAGCACCTCCGACCAAATCAGTTTGCTTGCTTTGATTGGTTTGGTTATTTCCCGGACATATCAACTGCTTTGGTTTTAAAGCTAGTTTTTTGGTATGTTTACGGGTAAATTTGCATGGTGCGTGTGGTTCTTCTTGACTATAGTGATTTCCAGGGTCGACTCGAGGGTATGTGCCCCTAGGCCAGTTTGGTTTCAGCGCCTGATCTTTTTTTTTTTTTAATTTTAAAGCTTTATAAATTTTACAAAAGGGGCATGTCGTAATAGAACATATTTAAAAAATCTTACATAAAATTTAATTTACAAACTTTTATTTACAAAGGGTATATAACAACAATAAATTATTCGAAAACTAAACAAAAAAATTCTTGAATTTTTTTTGTATTAAAATTTTTAGAATTAAAATTATACTTATAAAATAGGCGTATAAACAATAATACATATAATAATTTTGCAAAAACAAAGCAAAAAAAATCTTAAAGTATATAAGCTGTGTCTATAAGTATAAGAATAATTATTGAAAATCGTAGCACAAAACAATTTTTTAACTTTTTTTTTAGCTTTTACTGTCGCAAAATTTGTGATCAATTCTTCCATATCAAGTTCTTTTAAAATATGTCGTTCAATCGATAATATTGTTAAACTGTCTAATCTTTCCCGACTCAGTTCTCAAATGAGTTTTAACTCCTTTCCGAGCTAGCCACAGCGACAGGCAACGTTAGGAAAATGCGGATAGCAATGAATAGGTTTGGTAAGGAAGACGTTAATTGCTGAACACAAATGAATTGGAGAATTTTCGCGGGTTTGATGCGAAAAGTAAAATAGGCGCCCCAAAAATAAAAATTTTGATCAAAACGGAGACCCATGCAATACGGCGCCTGGTAAGAAAAATCAAGTAGGCAAACCAAAAACAAAAAAATGCTAAAAATGACGCTCCTTGCAGTACGGCTTTTGGGGGACACTGCTCGTACCACCAACGCTTCCACTCTCTGGTCATCTTTAATACTATTACTTTTTTTTACGATGTTGGCGCCCCAAAGCCATTGCGCCCCTAGGCCGGTGCCTTTGTGCCAAAGCCTAGAGCCGGCCCAGGTGGTTTCGCTACTTGTGACTCATTTGGCGAGATCTGGATTTAAGTACTGTGATAGAGTGAAGGAATTTCTAGAGGCATCTTCAATTGTGGCTGCAGTTATCAGGCAGCGGGAATAGGATTTTTTTCTGTGAGTTATTCCGTGTCTTTCAGCCGCACAACATGCATATTGGCCCGTAAACACACACTTCTACAGATATAATTGCACATGTCACAATATGGTCTAGGTCGCTGATACGCCTGAAACTCAACAACGAGCATGGTTTGCGAACTGAAAAACCAAGAATAACTCATTGGAAAGAGAACCTTCTTACTCCGCCTGACTTCGGATAATTAGTCTCAAAGAAGCCTTTGCGAATTTATCTAGGTTTCCATGGGATTCGAACCTAGACTTCTCCAAACGAAATACAAGGAGCTGACTTACTGTCACGGAGGGCTCAAATTAGTGTAAAACTGAGTTACTCATTGACGAGAGGGGACATATCTTCTATAAGGCCTCTGCGTGGTGGTAGTTGCACATTACAAAATAAATATTGGCATTATACTTATTTTCTTCGGAAGTGCAGTTTATTTGTAGATCTAGGGAAAATCAAAGCAATAGCCTCATAATAAGAGAGACAAATTCCATCTACGAAGGATTGTCTTTTATCGTGAAAGTTTTCATAATAAAATTATTGCTAGAGGGTGAGCCAAAAAAGAAAAAATATATATATATATTTCAAAATTCATTAAAAAATAAGTCAATTTTTTTCATCACCTTTCCGGTTTTTTTTTGTTTTTTTTTTACATCGATAAAATTTTTCAAAATGTCTTTCATCATCTCCTACATGCAATGATGGAAGACATTTTGAAAAAGTTATCCGAGTTATTTCGGGTTTTCAGAATCGGTAAGTATCTATAAAAGTTCAGGTTCAGTACTGATTTTTTTTTTTTTAACGTAGAATACGTTGTATCGGAGGACCATCGACATATAGAATGGACTTACCATCATGCGGTTTGATCTGTTCACGGCTTAGATAAAGAGAGTAAAACCGTGGTGCACATACCGCTCTTTTTTTACGTCTTTTGATTAGTCAACTACACTTTTTTTAGTCAACTACACATCTTAATTATTATTACATTAATATAAACTTAACTTAAATATTTTAATATAAAAATAATTATAAAAACAAAATAATACATACTGGGTCGCTGCCAGCTGATAGTGTATTCAGTTATATAAAATAATCTCGCATCTGTTTAATTTTTTTTTTATTTTTGTTGATTCTCTATTATTTTACAATAATTATATCTCAAAAAATATTTTTACAGACCTTCAAAATGAACAAAAAACCATCTGGTTACCAATATAGAAAACGAAAAGCTGAAAAAGACAATGTTTTGAAAAAACAAGAAGGTGCTTTCTTAAAATACTTATGTCAAGAAGATCATCAAAAAGAAAATGTTGAAACTCTCAATACAATATCTTGAGGAGACAAGATATTGTATTAAGAAACAACAACTGAAGAGGTTAAATCTTCATCAACTGTTTCGAATATTGTCGAGGTCGATTCCGAAGCTGAATGTTCGGCTTGTTGGTACTGAAGAAATCAATTTTCAAAATTTAAGTTATGATGATCCAGCAACTTGGAGTAAATTAAAGATTTTAAATGTTGATAAATTATGTCAACTGTTAGTTGAACATGGACCAAAACAAATTTATAATTTCGACTTTCCAAAAGATAACAACAGTCGAAGATTTTTCAACAACAACACTATACTCGAAAGTTATCGGCGAGACATTACAACCTTCGTGGTTAATGTATTCGAAACCACAGATTCTGCGTTTTGCTTTTGTTGCTTGTTATTTAATCTGGAAAAATATTTCGTAATTATAAATGCTCATGAGAAAACCCAAAGGCATGTCGAAAATTATCATAAATGGAAAGAACTGGAGATAAGAATTAAAAAAAACATACAACCATTGATGAACAGAACTTAAAGAGTTATTAAAAAAAAAAGAAGAAAAACATCGGTTGCAAGTTCTAGAACGACTGTTTACATTAGTTCAAACATTGGCTGTACAGAATTTGTCTTTTCGAGGAACAAATGAAACATTATTTGCTCATGAAAATGGAAATTTTTTTGAAATTCGTTGAATTCTTAGCGAAATTTGACCCGATTTTGAATGAATATTTGAGAAAAATAAAAGATTAAGAAACATATGTGTATTATCTCGGAAAAGATGTGCAAAATGAAATAATAAAGATTATTTCTGATGCTGTAAAGAAAAAATTTTTCTTTACAGCATCAGAAATAATCTTACAAATCCCAAAAAAATTTTTGGGATTTGTAGACATACAAAGTACTACTGGAGAAAGTATGGCAAATGA
Source organism: Mastigoproctus giganteus (assembly GCF_048544385.1). Taxonomy (NCBI): domain Eukaryota; kingdom Metazoa; phylum Arthropoda; class Arachnida; order Uropygi; family Thelyphonidae; genus Mastigoproctus; species Mastigoproctus giganteus. The sequence goes on along the minus strand of NC_143583.1, from coordinate 178,941,932 downwards.
AATAATACGTTTTTTAGAGAATTTATCTTTACCTATCCAGAATCTACGAAGTCAAGGATACAACGCCAGCAATATGAACGGAGATATAAAAGGTGTGCAACGACGAATTTTAAATATAAATCCAAGAGCAACATATGTACCAGTTCACATTCACTGAATTTAGTAGTGAATTGTACTGCTAATAGTTTAGATGCCACTGTATTTTTCGATACAATACATCGTTTGTTTGTATATTTTTCCGGCTCGACTCGTTGATGGGAATACTTGAAAAAGCACATAACTAATTTTACTCTTAAACCAGTCTGTGACACACGATGGGAAAGTTGAATTGAGTCACTGAAACCTTTGAGATATAATTTGTCCGGTGTTTGCGATGCATTGGAAGAGATATCTCAAGATGATCGTTTATCGGGGTTAAATGGCAATACTATGAAAGTAGAAGCAAATGGACTTCTTAAAAATTTACGAAATTTAAATTTATTGCATCTTTAATTATATGGTATAATATACTTTTTGAAATAAATGTGACAAGTAAACAACTTCAGAATAAAAGCACCGATATGAGTGGTGCCATGAATTGTATAAATGACACAAAAAAAAATTCTTAATGAGGATTCGAAATGATGATGAGTTTGAAAAATTGTTGGTTGAAGCGATAAAAGTTGCTGAGATTTTAGGTGTACCGCCTAACTTTGAAGAAGAACAAAAAACAGTTCAACTTAGAAATAAGAAGCAATTTATGTACGAGCAAGAGGATCAACCTATTAGCGATTTTAAACAAAAATTTAAGATTGATTTTTATTTTTAAGTCATTGACATCGCTATTGCAGCTGTGGATGATAAATTCAAACACATGTCTGTATTAAATGAAAATTTTGGTGTTCTTATAAATATATACGAATTGCAAAAAATTTCTTCTGAAGAGGTGCTTTAAAAATGTTTAATTTTAGAAAGATACCTTACGCACAATAATTCTCGAGATATCGATGGAACAGATTTAAGTAACGAATTGCAAGTAATAGCAAGACGAATTTCCGAAACACTTCGGCAATTGATGTCCTCTCATATATATGTCAACGTAAATTAGAAAACAGTGTTCCAAATTTATTTATCGCGTTGCGCATATTCGCAACATTGCCAGTATCAGTAGCCAGTTCAGAAAGGAGTTTTTCAAAATTGAAATTGATAAAAGCATAAACTCGATCGACCATGGCTCAAGAAAGACTGACTGGTCTGGCAATAATATCAATTGAACACGAAATTGCAGCTAATCTGGACGTCGATATATTATTTCAAACATTCGCAAGAGCAAAAGCACGAAAAATTAATTTCTCATAATAAATATTAAATTGCAATATGTATTTAACTTTAACTGTAAATGTATTATTAAGTACGTTAATGAATTATTGATGTTTAAAATACGAGTTAATGAAAATTATTGAAAAAACGTTTTTCCTTTTTTGTGCAATTTAAATACTGTTTGATTAATTTTTTAAAAAATCGATAATTTTTTTTTTATATCAAATTTATTTATATTTGGCTATGTTATGTTTGGCTATGCATGTGAATATGTAAGTACGTATTGATAAGGAGCGCATGAATTTTTCTTTGCCTAGGGGCGCCGGGTACCCTTGTACTGGCCCTGAATATTGCCCATGAATCCATTTGGTACAGTTCTCCCCAAACGAGTGTTTTGTTAATTCATTAATCCATCTAGATGAATATGACATTCAACTTAAAATTGCCTTCCACTCATATTACATTTTCTTTTTTCATTGCATATATGCCTACTATAGATAAATAAAATAAGTTTTCGTATTATACTCTGGAACGACCACACGGTCAGAGGAGTTTACAAGCAGTCACGCGCTTTGAGTGACCGTGGCTTTGCGCTTGAACCACAATCACTCAAAACACGTGTAGTTTTCACTCTGACTCCTGGCCACTCGGCTACGAGGTCTATGAGGATGGTTCAGAAAAGGTCCATATTCAAAATGCAGAAACCAGGCGCTTTAAGCCTCTTTCTGTATAGACACCAGACAGAGATCTTTTTCTCTCTGTCTGGTATCTATACAAAATTAGAGCCCTTTTGGCGAATAATACAACGATTTCAGAGACCCATTCTCAGAAATCGTTACATTATTCTTCAGGAAAATGACGAATAAATGAAAAAGTCCATTCCAGGACTTCAAGGATGAAAAGAGAAAAATCTGAAAATGACTTTGATAGATGCGTCAAAGTTTTGCAAAGCTACTTTGTCGATTCTGCCATATGCTGTCCATTTTCCAATTATATGGACCAATTATTGCTACTTCCTCTGCTTGATATCGGTTAACTGCGCCCCGGTTAAAGAGGTCTTTGGGATTTCCTCCATTTCCGATGAGATTCGAGTGAGTGGCAAAATCATTAAAACTGTTGTTTAATGATTTTGCCCGATCCCCTTGAACACATCTTGAGAGGATAGTCTTGTAATAGTGTCATGAAGCTACTATATATATTACTCTAAAAGGTGTGACTATTAATTGATGAGGCTGTTGCAATAAAATAAATATAATTAAATATTTTGCACCTTACAGGTTATCCCCTTCAAAATAATTGCCTTAGGCTTGCACACACGCTATTACTTACGTTTCTTCCAAGCACAGAAACATTTCTGAAAGTCACCTTCTGTAATACTTTTTAACACTTCAGTTGTATTTTTCTGAATGTCGCAATGGACTGAAAATGGTTCCCTTAAGTACACACAGGGCCGGCGATAAGGCTGATAAGCAGAGTATAGAGGCGCCGAAATTCAAAATTTTTATTATAATAATATTTAATAAAAGTATCACAAGTGTTCAAATACACAAGGGCCAAATTGGAAATCTCAGCTAACCGTGCAATAGACATCCTACAGGACTGGACTGTTAACAATAATCTCCGTATATCACGGACCAAAATAAGCTCAATGCTGCTAAAAGGGACCCTGGATATAAGGAAACTTCCCCAAATCCAGATTCAAGGAACTACCATAAAGCTGACCACGGAATTAAAACATCCCGGCGTTGTGCTGGATAAAAACCTGTCATATACATTGCACCTGACCCATATCCAGAGGAAAATCAGGAGTTACTCTGCACTGTTTGCGAGAGTCTCCCGCAAAGACTGGGGCTTGTGCAGGAGGACCCTCGGGTTTTTCTACAAAGCAGTCTTTTTGCCGGCTATTTCGTATGCTGTTGGTGTATGGTTTCGCAATGCCACCACTGTGGTAAACAAAAGAAATTGGAAACTACACAGCGATATATACTTCTCACCATTTCGAGAGCTGTCAGCACCCACGCACTCCAAGCCCTGACAGGGGGCCCTTCTCCTAGATCTGAAGATCATCCGCCGTGGGATGCTCCAACTTTCAAAGGGCAGAAGTGTCACCTGCCTCGATTTCACGACAGATCCTGCAAATGTCTCTAAAATTGAAAAGAAACGCCTCTCCACATATCTCCAGCAGGCCTGGCAGACTCGCTGCCAGACATCAACTAAAGGAGAAATTACCAAGAAATTTATACCCAACATACAAGTGGTTTACTCCAAACTATCCTCCTTGGCTCTCCCCGGGACTTCTTACTTCCTATCTGCTTACTGGATGGGATAAACTACAAGGCTTCGGACTCACCGACACCCCCTCTGTGCTACTGTGGCCAGCGTGAAACGTGGGGACACTTAATGTATGACTACTGTCTATACGAAGATCTTCGCTGCCGACTTATTACGCACATCCACTTTTCACTGCAAGACCAGGAACATCTCGTCCTAATCGAAGAGAACATCTACAAAGCATTTACCCAGTTTGCTCAGGACCTCTTCACAAGAAGACGGACACAGCCACAACTGCAACAATAACCAATCAATTGTGCATCCTGCATCACTCACTGGACTCTGGCAAACCACCAGCGAACAGCAAGCCTCTCCCTGCCTACAAATGGTCCCCGATCACACACCTCAACAGAAACAACTCCACGGACTTACACCATGGGCAGGAGTCAACCCCATGCATGTACATAAATCCTGGAGAAGACATCATCCCATGAATGACTATCGACAAATCCTGGACGGGACACCATCCCATGAAAGACTTCACATCAACCCTGGATGGGACATAAATCGTGGACGGGACATCAACCAAAAAACTGCTGTCCTAAAATCCTGGATGGGACATCATCCCACAAAAGACTATCCATGATTCTGGATGGGACACCATCCCATGATGACTTTTGAAACTCGCTATACGCCTCTTGGCGATCTGAGCCGGGTGCCCTTGTCTGGCTCACTTTCACTCCTTTTCCCTGGCGGGGGGGGGGAGGAGATGGCATCTACGTTTCCTTTTCTCGCCGCCGCCTCTCTTCCTCCTCCCCGTGGTGCATGGGCTGCCGCACAGGCCACTCCTGGGGATGGCTTCTATATTGTCCTCATATTTCTGACTTTTTTCCCCAGCTTTCAGTCTCTCTTCCCCACTTTACCTTCACACAAGCGTACGTCCCACACAGTGGAAATTAGAAATATCCAAATTCAAATCGCTCACGACCCATTCTAGCTTAATTCTCCCTTTCCCCCCCCACATAGGCCCTAGCCATTGAAATCTCAGGAAATTAGGTAGCAGGGCCTGCCAGAGTACCATTTAAAATACTGGTGTACCTGGTCTGCCTTCGCGGAGCCAAGTGTGGGCAACGGTGGGATCCAACGGCTAAATGACCAGATAAACAACGGTATACGACACTACACATATACAAAATCCATACACTTTTAAACCTCTGGCATTGACTGTTCTGTTTCACACCCACAATGTATACTACGCGGAGATGGGGGAAACCCCTGGTGCCGTTTGACCCCAAACACACTTTTAAATATATTTCTACCTAGGGCAGCGTTTGAGTACACACACTTTTCAGTTTAGGAAAGAGAAAAAAAAGTCACAAGGAGCATGGTTGCATGTTCAAAGACAGATTTTTTTTTTTTTTTTTTCTTGGCCAGAAACTGGCGAACAAGAGGGCGCATTGTGCGCTGGATCATTGTCTTGACGGTGTATCCACCCATCCTTCCACAATTCAGGTCTCTTCCTTAAAATTTTTTACGCAGTCTGGCGGATTGTTTTGTCTTCCATTGCATTGACTCTTTTAGTTTCTGGGTCGTACTGGAACAGCCAAATTCCGTTGAAAGTAATTACAGTATTGAGAGTCTGGATGTTCAGTTTTTTTTTAAACATCTTCACCAACTTGGAATCTTCTCATTCTTTGATCTTCATTCAGAAATTGTGGCACCAATTGGGCACACACTTTTCTTATACCTAAATTTTCAGTTAAAATTTGTCTGTTTCTTTATCCATACCGATTCCGATGCAACTATTCTAATGGTTAAATGACGACCACTTCTAATCAATGTCTTTACGCGGTCCACATTCTCATCAGTGTTTATGTGTAGCGGAGGGTCGTTTATTGTCTTCCACATTCTCTCTTCCTTCTAAAATCTTTTATGCCATTCAAACACGCGAGCTCTTGACATAGTATTTTCCCCATAAACTTGACGTAATAGCACAACGTTCAGTTGGTGTCTTCTTTAGTTAAAAAAACTGAGATTGATTCGTTGTTCGATTCTTTTGTTTTTCATTTTGTTTGTGTTGTTTGTAAGCAAACTGCAAAAACAGAAGGTAATGAAAACCTGCCTCACTGCAAAGCAAATGTGTGTTGAAACGTGATTTGACAAGCAACTAGGGAAAGGTTTAAGGTCAACTGCTGTGGCGCTTATTGTGTAGTGGCTGTGCGCGCAGTCTTATTATTTTAATCACATCTCGCATTAGAGTCAAACCTTTTATTTCTGTATAATGAGAGCATGCAGAATATTCTATAATGATTTTATATACAGTTCAGAAAAAGTTTCAAAACTTTTGAAATTACTATGAACATGTTATTGACTTCAAGGTGTCAGATTATTTATTGTATTAATACTGTTTGACAATTTTAAAGTGAAATACACGAAGTATTTTTGCTTTTCAAAGTGTAAATTCCTTCTTTCTTTTTTTTCCAGAGATGTGCAACCCACTTAGCCAGTCCGGGTCAAGCTGATGTCCACTACAAAGCTGTATGTAGGGCGCTGGTCGCTGAAGGCTTGGAACTATCGACTTTCTTAGAGAAAATCGCTAATGGAACCAAGGTATATTTAATAATGGCAAAGTTACTATTATTGATGTGTTGCCCATTAGGAAATGCCACGTAGAAGTTTAGTTTCTGCTTACTAAGATGTTTCTCTCTCAACAATGTCGCCGAGAGAATGAAAAAACATATTTAAAATTAAGGAGTCATTATCGTCACAAAATGTGAGTGATGAAAATCTCTCGTCTGGACTATAGATCAATTCAAGATGAAACAAGCAGGAAGTTAAATCTGCTCCTTAAGCATCGTGGATTCATATCTCATTCAAAGATACGTGCTTAGTGCCTTAATAAATAAACAGAAGCGTGCGTTAAGAACCACAGAGCTGAATACAGCACACCCCAGAATGTCAGAATTTATATGTCCCAAGTCACGTCATTAGTACAGAAACAAGTGGCTCTTTTCCTCCACTGTACCTAGTGAACGAACAACACAAACCGGTACGAGATGAAAATTAAACCAAGACGTGACCTAACAAGCAATTGGTCTAACTGCATCGTGTTATACCAAAAACTAAGATGCTGTTATCAAATAGAAATCTAAAAAACGCATTAAAATAACGTAATATCTAGTTAAGCCCATTCCTTAAAATTTACCCGCAATATCAAAATGAATAAATAAACTAGAACTTAAAATGGACATTATCCATACTTGTTTCTACTTTGTGGGTCGGCAAAATGAAAAACATGGAGTTACGTGTAAGGATCGATGTGTTTAAATTCACTCTACTAATCAAGTATTAAATAATAGAACATAGAAAGCATCGAAAAATAATTTTGTGTATTTTACTGTTACCTGGTGAACCCTGAAAAATTAATATTGGTAAAAATACTTTTGATATATAGGTATATTTTAAAAAAAAAACATATTGGTAAACGAAATTTTTTCTTGGTTTATTATTTTTACATTGTTTTTAAGTTGTCTGATAGTAAGACAATAAACAGTATATAGTAATGAGCTTTAATATATTTGAATTGAAGAAGATATATATAACCAAAGTTTCTACTTTAACACACTTATGGATCATATATGTACGGTATATCCGATATGATTTATAAGTGTGTATTTATAATAATATAGAATAATAATAAAGAAAGTTGAAACTCGGATTTAAGAAGACTATCGGAAAACACGCTGCATATAACCTCTGGTGAGTATGGGCTTGGCACACCCTGGGGCCTGAGCTGGATATCATCATTCTTCTCTTTCTTCCTTGGTGATTCCCTTCTACTTCTTGTTCTCTCTCTCTCTCTCTCTCTCAGGGTAATTCAGAATTGTCTTTTTTTTTGGCTAGTGCAGCATAAGCCTCAGACTTCCTTGCACTATATGCTAATAATAATAAAAACAGAAAATACATCTTTTTTCTGTTTATACTCCGGCACGACAACCAAGTCAGTAGAGTTTGCAATAAATCGTCAATACAATATTTATCGTATCTAGTAGTCACGGGCTCGAACCCCGGTCCACTCAAGGAACGCGTGCTATGCACTCTCGCTCCTGACCACTCGGCTACGTCAGGCCTCCTCACAGCAGAACAAACTTGTCTTTGCAACGCATTGAAAAGTCAAACAGATTGCCTATCCAAAAGGTTAATCGGCCATTTGTTTAAAATATGAGACTGTTGCTGGTGGGGAACACACACAAAACAGTTATAAAGTTGTTTGATGTGAGGCGGCATGGTATGCGAAATCAGTTTTCAAAGTTGTAATACATATAGCTTAATCCTGAAAGTAGTGCAAAAGATTGCACTACTTTCAGGAGATAGCTTTTAGGAGAAACCAAAAAAAAAAAAAATTTTTTTTTTTTTTTTTTGTTGAGAATTAAGACCACTGTGTGTTAGCCACGCAGTTGAAATTCTGCTGGACCCAAATACATATGAATAGACAAAACCACCATTATGTTTAGAGATATAAATAGATTCAGTTGTTCGTGCTTGACAGTTATTGAAATATGCTCTTTAAAACCACTCAACTACTATATATTTGTTATACCGTATACCTCTCTAAAATCAGAAAAATTGTAAAGTCGGCACCTTCCAAAATCTGGCATCCCAGCTCTCGAGGATGCCAGTTTATTAAGAGTTTACTGAATTAGGTTGAAATTTTTATGATGTTGAGGGGGATGGGATTTAAGAGACGTGACTTCTCTAAAAGTACAAAATGTAAAAACACAAGACATTATTTTTTTATGAGTGTAGAAACATTTTCAAAGTTGATAGTTTTTTTATCATTGATCATCATCATCCTGCAGAGGCCTTCATCCACTGCAGGATGAAGGCCTCTCCAGCAACTTTCCAGTTCCTTCTGTTTTGAGCACTGGCCATCCATTTACTACCCAAAAACTCACGAATTTCATCTATCCCTCTCCGCCTTTGTCTTCCAGGTTTTCTTCTAGCTCCTCTTGGGTACCATTCTGTTATTTTCTTAGTCCATCTGTCATCATGTCTTCGAGCTATGTGTCCTGCCGAAAACAATTTTAGTTTTGGTAAGAATGTCCTTTACTTGAGTTTGCTGTCTAATTCATGTGTTTCTCTTCTTATCTAACAGTCTGATTTCCAATATAATTCGTTCCATTCTTCACTGTGTAGTTCTCAGCGTCTCTTCTATTCTTTTGGTGAGTGCCCAAGTTTCACTTCTATAAGTCATGGTGGGAATGCGAAATATATACATTGGTTCATTATTTTACGTTTCAGACAAACTGGGATATTGCTCTTCAGTATGTGACTATATTTCCTGAATGCAATCCATCCAAAATTTATTCTTCTCTTGACTTCCAGCCATTTATCATTATTACAGCTAATAACTTGTCCCAGATAAGTATATGACTCCATCTTTTCAATTACTGCTCCTTCAATCATTATTTCCCTTTCTGTGGCATACTTGTTCATCATTACTTTTATTTTAGCCATATTCATCTTTAGTCCAAAATCCTTACTAACTGTGCATAACTGATTAAGATTTCCTCTAATTCTTTGGGATCGTGGCTTATGACCACAATGTCATCTGCAAATCGTAAATGGTTTAGGTATTCTCCGTTCACATTGACTCCTTTCTGCGACCAGTCTAATCTTCTGAAAGCTTCCTCAAGGACAGCAGTAAACAGCTTCGGAGATATTGTGTCTCCTTGTCGAACTCCTTTCTCGATTTTAAATTTCCTACTGTCTTTGTCTAGTCTAATAAAGGAGGTAGCACTCTCATATATTTTTCTTCAAAATCATAATATATGGGGTATCTATGCCTTCTTTCCAGTGCCCGAAACATTGCCTTATGCTGTAAGGAGTCAAATGCCTTTTCATAATCCACAAATGCCAGGCATAATGGTGTTTTTTATTCATTTGCTTTCTCCATTAGCTGTGATATTACGTGAAGGTGATCCATAGTTGAGAATCCTGTCCTAAAACCAGCTTGCTCTTTCGGTTGATTCTCATCAAGTATTCTTTCTAATCTGTTAGTAATGACCCTTGTGAACAACTTGTAGATGTGGGATTGGTCTATAATTTCCAATTTCTGATTTATCTCCTTTCTTATGCAGAAAAAAACTATGATTGCATTATTCCACTGCTTAGGCGTCACATCTTTTCTAATGCACTTTGTGAAGAGCCTTGCCAGTTTTTGTGTTATGTCTCTTCCTCCCAATTTTAACAACTCTACAGTAACTTCATCTTCCCCCGGGGCTTTCTGATTCTTCATTTTCTTCAATGCATGTTCTACCTCATCAGGAAGAATATCGGGTATGTCATATATGTTGCTACTTTGCAATCCATCTTCCCCACTGCTGGCATCATTCCCTCGCTCCTAGTATAATTCTCTATAGTAGTCTTCTGCTATTTGAATTATGCCTTCTCTGCTGTTTATAAGTACACCATCGCTATTCTTCAGTTTCAGTATCATCTGTCTTTCTGTATTACTGCTCATGGCTGCTGATTTAAATCCTTTGTTTTCCCTTAATGTTTGTTCTACTTTTCTTGTGTTAAATCTTCTTATGTCCTCTATGAGTCTCTTTCTAATGGCTTTGCATAACTCAGTATACTCAATTTTCTGCCTGTCAGTGTTTTTCTTGCTCTTCATTTGTCGTCTTTGGTTCATCATGACAAGTGTTTCTTGACTAATTTTTTCTTCTTTGGATTTCTTTTTCCCTATAGGTTTCTTGGACTTTATCACTTTTAAAAAGTTGTAGTATTCCTCGTCGATATCTTGGTCCTGAGCAGTCTGCAGAAGCTCAAACTTGTTCTTAAGTTCCAGTACATACTGCTTTTTCTCCTCCTCCTCTGTTATCTCAAAGACCTTTGTATTATTTACTCCGAGTCAGTTTTTTCCTTTCTTTTCCTACATCTATATCAAGTGTACATCTTACCATTCTGTAATCACTTCCAACGTTTACCTTATTCAGGATGGTAACATCATTCACAATATATCTTCTGTTAGTGAGCATGAAGTGGATTTCATTAGTTGTTAATCCGACTCTTCCATGTCCACTTTCTGTTCACACTTTTCTTGAAAAAAGTGTTCATTACTGACAGTCCTTGAGATTCTACAAATTCCATAAGTCTTTCACCTCTTTTATTTCTATCACCAATTCCAAAATTTCCTATAGTTCCTCTTTCTGCACTGGTTTTCCCTTTTCCAACTTTAGCATCGAAGTCCCCCATAATAATAGTGTAGTGGGTTTTCTGCTCATCTAGAAGACTCAATTTCGGTATACATTTCTTCAACCTCTTCATCATCATGGCTCGATGTTAGTGTATAAATCATTATAATCTTTAGCGCTGTACCTCTTAGAAATCTTGAGTATTAATCTTGACACCCTTGGTGATGTACTTTTGAATTCCAAAATGTTGTTTTTAAAATCCTTATGGACCAGAAACCCAACTCCACCTTCACTCCTTTCACTGTTTCCATTGGTGTACAGCAGATTTCCACTTGATAAACTTATAAGTGATTCAATTCTTCTTCTTGTTTCAGCCAAACCGATGATATTCAAATTCACATTTTCTAATTCTTTTTCCAGTTCTAATATCCTGTCTTCACCGATGAGTGATCTTACGTTATAACAGGCCAAGTTCATTTTCCGTGCATGGCAGCCAGATATTCTTAGTACCCTCTGCTTCCACTCTGATCCTCTCGCTGCCATAAGAGGGAGAGTGAAAGCTGCTGGGGACTGAGGGCCATTTCTTTTGCATGCTTGGAGGGTTTGGTCTTTTCCTCTTCACGCTGACCAGGCGTCTTGAAGAGAACCACTCTACACGTTCGTTGCCACCTAAGTGATGTAACAGGGCTTACCATCGAGGAGGTGTGCATGAGTGGATTTTAGGGAGGCAGGCCAACCGGACTTCTCCTAAATCTTCTGTAATAGAGAGATATTGGATCCATCAGTGTTTTAGGCTGAGTGTCTGATAACACACAGGATACCTGTTCCCCTCTAAGCCCCTATCATTGATCATATTTGTACTATCATTATTTATCATTTTCGTTGATACATGTCAAGAAAACATTTTTTTAATTTTTTATAATGATATTATAAGGTTTTTAATTTTAAGATCATACTGCAATGACAGTGCCATTCCATTAACTGCAAGCTTCTTTTTAAACATACTAATGCTCATTGATTCAACTGAACCAAATCGAAGGTAGGACAGAAGGGAAAACGAACTGGCAATTGTTTCAGCAAAGAATTGGAACAGTTGCAGGGATAGTTTCTCCAGTGACCATGTATGATTTGCTGGATACTAAAAAGAAAATTCGACATATGTTTGAATGAGATATGAGAGCGAATTTTAGAGTGGTACTTCGCTTTTGGCTGTTTATACGAATACGACTACGTTATGTAACATTTATTATTTTTAGCATCGGTTGTCATTATAATTAATTAATTAATCAGTAATATATACAAGTACATGTTTGTTGTTGTGGCTCTTTCCTATTATCAGCCAGCCTTTGTTGGTTATAATTCCGCAATAATCTTAGCTGTGTGGAATTAATCTGTTGTCTGTGTGCCTAAGGAAGCCGCTCTTTATTGGAGAGAATAACCAACGCTTCGGCAAAGCATATATTTTCCAAGATGTACCCACACTGGGCACTTCTGTCTCTTCACTCTCAGCTGTTCTAAAGTAGTGTCAAACTATTCACCTGCGCACACAAGTGCTGCATGACTAGCCACATAGCTGTAATTTGTAAGAGCAATTCTCGCTAAGTTACGAAGTTTACTGAATAACAAATAGCACTTATAAAGAAAAATGTCACTCCCCCCTTTTTTTTTCAATCGATTCTTAAATGAGGTATATGCAATGAAGTGAAAACAATTGCTTTTATATATTATTATCAAGTTAGTAATTAATTAATTAATTTTAATCACACGAGAAAAATGAGCATGTAAGAAATGAAAATCGCATGCGCCTGAAAGGTAACGTACAGCATGCATTGCATAACTTGTTTAAACAAAACCTTCGGGATATATAAATGGAAGTATGTTTCGGATGTTTGGGCATTAGTCGATAAGAAAAATTCAGATAAACACCAGTATTTTATCGTAGGTTCAGTTAGTTCCTCGGAAAGTATTAGGATCAATTCGATAGTTCTCTTCTCTCCCACAAAAATCGATATTGGTTTCGGATATTCGAGCATTATTCGAGAAGATAAAATTGGATCGATACAAATCAGCATATGTTTCATTGATTCCTGGGGTAAACTCTTAAAGGCTGAATGCGAACACAGACTATAAATCCGCCCCCCCCCACAGAAATCTATATGTTCGTGAAAGTATGTTTCGAGCATTACTCAAGAGAAAAAGTTCGATCGACACCAAATTTTCAGCATGTGTTTCTTGGAGGTATTGTTTTAATATCGATATTAGTTGTAGCAAAATGATGAAAGGAAGCAAGATTATATTGCATCAGCAAAAAAAAAAAAAAAAAACTACTCACTTTATCTCCATCCTTCCTAATTTTGTCTCGCCCTTCTATCTAGAGTTATAGCCGCGAAGGCTAGTTATACATGGGACTAATAAAAGATAGGGGCTCACATCTGGTGAGTATGAGCTTGGCACACCCAGGGTCCTGAGCTGGATATCTTCTCTTTCTTGGTGATTCCCTTCTACTTTTCCTCTCTCTCTCTCTCTCTCACAGGGTAACTCGGAAATTGTTTTTTAATATTTAAATAAAAATATTTTTATTTTATTAAAATAATTCATCCCTAAAATCTACACATCTAAGTTTTTAATCTGAAAGTGTTAAAAATAAAAAGAAACAACCAAGAAAACTGGGAAACCATTAAAGAATTGTTACTTATTCCAAAATTCATTATTATTATTATTATTATTATTATTAGTCATATGGTGCAAGGAAGCCTGAGGCTTATGCTGCACCAGCCAAAAAAAAAATTCCCCGAGTTACCCTGAGAGAGAGAGAGAGAGAGAGAGAGAGAGAGAGAGAGAGAGAGAGAGAGAGAAAATCAGAAGTAGAAAGGAATCACCAAGAAAGAGAAGAATGATGATATCCAGCCCAGGACCCTGGGTGTGCCAAGCCCATACTCACCAGATGTGAGCCACTGGGGTTATTTTGGACTTGCAAGGCCAATTAACCATTGGGTCATGGTTCATAGGAGCCTTTTGCCTTAAACGTTTTTATAGAAATTTAACACTTCATCCGCTGTGGAATGCGGGGACCAGGTGCAGTTGTGCATAAAAAAAAAAAAAAAAAAAAAAAAAAATTGTGAAGGTCTGATGAAGAGGAGACGAAAGAGTATGGTCTCGCTTCTTATCCCAACAAAAGTCAACCATGCCTAATCCATACACGATATATGCCGGTAATAAATGCAAATTAAACCAGAGGTACCCAAAGTGTGTGGGCACACTTGGTTTTACGAAGCCCTTTTTAAATGAAATATAAAGAAACCATCCCACTAATACGATATGAAAGTATTTTATTTCAGTATTTGAAATTAAATGTATTGAAGTATATATTGTATAAATTTATAAAAGTATGTACATGCACTCATAGCTAAATTTTGTCAGAGCTGTTTATTTGTGCTTATTTTGAAAAGTAAGTGAATATTATGAAATATTTTAAGGGGGAGTATAATTTTTTTTTTCACAAGGGTTAAAAGTTTAAGGGTTAAAAGTAATACATGAGCCAATAAAGTCTACCAACACAGCACGCTGTGTTGGTAGACTTTATTGGCTCATGTATTTCATGCACTTATGGCAATACCAGCTTCTAAGGAAGATAATCTTAGCAGCACTCCCTATAAATCATTGTGGCATTCTTTTTTTTAAATTTACACACACAACACAAAGGATGCCATTATTTATTTGTTCGTTTAGAAACATAACAGTGCTTACTTTATTTGGTTTTTTTTTTTTTTTTTTTGGTTAATTTCGGGCTTGCAGTGGCAAAGCTATAAATTCTTCCAACTGCCAGATTGCTGAGCAGTGAACTTCAAAACCATACTAAATGCGGTATCCAAGTTGACTCCTCTTCCCGTTTCCTGTGGTGGCACACTTGGCGGTAAGCAGCGGCATAATGAGGTTATATGTTGGCTAGGGTAAATGCAATATATTTGTCCCAAAATAAATAGTGCCATCCCACTAATATAAACTGACTGGTGCAAGTGCCCTCTCCAGGGCACTTGCATTTAAAGGGCCATGTTACTATGCCACTGACGTAACGTAGTTTCACTACTGCAAACAGTGATAAATTTACGTTAAAAAAAAAAGTAATGTATCTATAAAGCACCATTTATAAATATATCAATTTGTGTGTTGTGACAAAACAGTATTTTATTCTGATATTTGTATTTCACATTAAATTAGGTACTATTGAACATAGTGGACGTAGTGTTGAGGGTAAGGTGCCACTGGTGGTTTCCCACAACTGCACAGTTAGTACTCTCGTGAAGATTACAGATTCTATAGATGCCAGAAGTGTGAGTGATGTGTGGTTTGTGTCGTGTAGTGTGGTGGTATGTTGTTCTGTTGTTCTTCTGGCACTTGGCCACAGGGGCCCCTGTTGGGACCCCATGTTACAATCCCTGGCCAACGGGGAAGCGGCCAGGTCAGTAGGATTATTCTCTGGCTAGCCTCTACCACGTTCGTCTGAGCTTCCTGACAGAGGCCAAGTTTGGGGGAAAAAAGGTTTTTATTAGAAAAGAGCACGGGGAATATAGTGAAGGTGGGTCAGAATGTGGGAATAAAGTACAGGTAGGCCTGTACTTTATTCCCACAGTAGAGGGTCCACCAAATAATGGTGAGGGGAAGTGGGTTGAAAAGTCACAGGGGCAGGTGTCCCTGTGTGAGCACCATTGTCCACACTTAGATGGTGATCCTGTTGGGTTGCCAGCAGCAATGGATTCTCTGAGAATCCCGCGCTCACCGATACTATTGAACATTATTATTATTTTAACAACCAGACTACAGTTCTGGCAAGGAACCGTAGTCTGGCTGTTAAAATAATAATAATCTTAAAGTGTGCCCCTGTTAATATTCAAAGATATTCTTATCCAGTTACATTACTTAGTAAAGTGAAATGCATAATACATCAGATTCTATTCATTAAAGCTGTATATCCACTTCATAATGCAAGCATACTTCTGAACTCATAATATTATTGTGTTTACTAGATTTAACAAGTTCTCTAATCATACATTTACTTGACAACCATGAAAAAAATGGTACTGGGTCACTATTACTTCACAGACTAATTAATTAATTATACATATTAATCTTCTCAGCTCTGCTGTAGTAAAAATTGTATGTGTTACTTTAAGTAAAGTATGTGTATATGTTACCTTAATTCAAATTTTCAAAAATATTTTTTACCAAATTAAAGATATGAGTAATATAAAGGTTAAAAATAAGGTTTCAATTTAACATTTAGTGGTTAATTTATTTAATCGGTAAATTCTCTTCCTGGTGACTTGTTTTTTATTTATATTTCTCATTTACATCCCTTTGTTCAATTTTTAACATCAACAAAGTACTTCATATAACCCTCCACTGTACATACTCCTTTATGCTTATCTTCTGTATGTTCTACTATATATACACTTTTTTTGTTTATCTTCTCCATGTTTGTAGTTTTAAAGTGGCACTTTAAATAAAGAAGATAAGCATAAAACAGCGAATCTGCTATCCGAGGCACACTTGGAAATTATTTGATCTGGAATTAGTAAACTCCAAAATAGTGAAGGAAAACTTGAAAAAATTGAAAATCAAATTTCAGGTACTTTAAAGAAATGTCACATGATACTCATACATCATATTTTGCCAAATTAAAATGTGGACTCAATAATGACTGTAGATTGTTTGATAGATATTACTGAAGAAATGCACAAATATTGGATGCAAACAGCCCAAATAAGTGGCATTTGAAGCTTCTCACAGTATACCAAATGGATTTGTCACTGCACAGACTTTTCTGTAGAAAGCATCTTAATGGGAATGAAATTCTACGTGAATGGCTACTGTATTCATCAGCCACTGGTAATGTATATTGCTTTGTTTGTTAGCTATTCAATTCGAATTCAATAACAATGGTTTCAGTGACAGAAACTTGTCTACTGATATTTCTCATCACAAAAACAGTTCTTGTCATTGAGATGCACCACTGGTCTGGTGCACAAGACAATAAAATATTGGTAACCTAGATGATAATATGCTTTAGATTCAGGCTGATAAAGAATGGGAATATTGCTGTAATGTTTCTCCAAAGAGTTATTGCAGTTATACAGTTTTTAGCAGAATGTGGATTAGCACTTTGGAGTTGTGATGAATTGCTGAGATTCCAACAGAATGTCAATATTTTAGCCATTCTGTAAGTAAATTTGATTGTTTAAGCAACTGCATTTCTACTTATGGGGTGGGGGAATTGTCATATATAATGGCCTGACCCATTATCTGAATAACATTTCTACAGATTGTCTTCAACAATCAGTGGAAAAGTTATTCAGATAATGGATGACAGGCCAATATATACTTCTGGAAGAGAGATCAAAGAAGCCATTATATACTTCTGGAAGAGAGATCAAAGAAGCCATTATATACTTCTGGAAGAGAGATCAAAGAAGCCAAGTATTTTTATATAGAAGCCAAGTATACGAAATTTAACACTTCATCCTATGTGGAATGCAGGGACCGGGTGCAGTTGTGCATAAAAAAAAATTGTGAAGGTCTGATGAGGAGGAGGAGATTGTTTCTGTCCATTCAACTGCAGGTTTAAGCTATATTGCTGGATGTGATGCTTTGTTGTGGTGTCAAATCATCTCATGAAGTGACAGAGATTTGTAACATTTCTAGCTTTAGGAAGTCACACAGGGAAGCACTTACATGGCAAGTGGTCAAAAGCAAGGGAATTTTAATACCACACCTTTCAGTTGACTGTGGTTCATGACCATGTGTTTGCTAAATACAGTGATATTCTTGTATTCTCTTTGTCTTGTGAACTGCTCCAACCCACTGGCCATCTTGGAGTGTAAACAGAATTTATTTAATTAATTTTTTTAAAGAACTTTACTCAGTTTATCACAAGTGTGGGTTTATTACTATTATACTAGCATTATCACATATCCTGGTGTAGTATTCAGGTTTAGGGCTATAGAACTAATTCACCTTTTTTTTTTTTTTTTTAACTAAAATTATGCCTTGGACTAGAGCAGCAAAGCAGGGTACCTTTATCTCTAATTCTGATGTTATTCTGATCAGATCTCTGATTTCCTACCTAGGCCTTTTAACTGAGCCATTATACATGTGTACAGCATTCTTGTATACTCTTTTGTTTTCTGAATTTTAACTGTGTCATCTCTATCCTAGAGTCCTAGCATCGTTTGCATAATAATGATAAACATTCCAATAATTTTAATTTTGTAGGAATTGCGGCAGTCCATAGAACCAACCGAAATTGATTCAGGCCTAGATCAGCTACAATATCAAGACTGGGTGAGTTGTATTTCTTTCAATATACAGTGTAATCATGATTAAAGTTCCTTGTTCTGAGGCCTCTGACAATGGCAGCACAAACATATGCAAATGCATTAATTTTTCATATTGTTAAGCAGACTTACAGCAGGAAAAGGTACTCCATGGAACTGTACATTACTCTCCATACTTTGAAAACATTATCAGTGATGGCAACCATATCACTTAAGAGACATAATTGTCATCGTTTATTAAAATTTATGCATTTCTTGCAAATTGTGTGAGAATTGTAGCAGTGCAAATTACAAGAATTGAAGCAATATAAAATGAAAGAATCGTTGAGGCAGTGTCCTAAAACAAAAATTCCCAACCATTTTCTCTTCACATATACTTTGGTAATAATTGTAGGTTTTTCACTGAATCCCTTTTAATAGTTAATAAAATTTTGAAATAAACTCATTTAGCAAATTCAATTTAATAAAAATAATGCTTGTAACATAATATATAACATGTTTACAAAAAATTAGAATTGCAATATTTACATCAGTTTTTAATTAGTTGTACAATATTAGTATTACAATGTGAAAAGAATGCAAAGAATAAAACCTTTAGATTAGCCAGAAAATAAAATAAATAAATATAAATTCCGAATCACTTGTATTATTCAATGTGTCAGAAAGTTCTCATTCAGTTCCATCTTGAATATCTCTAAACTCACATCTGGTGAGTGTTTGCTTAGCACACCCAGGGTCCTGAGCTGGATATCATCATTCTTCTCTTTCTTGATGATTCCCTTCTACTTCTCTCTCTCTCTCTCTCTCTCTCTTTCTCTTCTTCAGGGTAACTCAAATTTTTTTTTGGCTGGTGCAGCATAAGCCTCAGGCTTCCTTTCACCATATGGCTAATAATAATAACTCTTTGCTTTGGCTACATTGGAAGGTAAGTTATTCCAGTTGTCTATACAGTAAGTTGCTTAAAGGTAAACATCATGAGATCCAGTCTTTTGTTACTTCTTAAGATTCTATATATCTTAAGATTGTTACTTTTTAAAATTCTACATATCTTGAGGAGAGTAACAGAAGATTGGATTCCAGTGAGAAGATGCTCCTCTCCAGCAGCATAACTAGGATTTCTGATGCCTGGGACCAAATATCAGAAATGTGCCTTTGCTTTTCATTTCTTTTTACATTATAAAATAGTAATTTAATAATCATTAAATTATAAAACAAAATATTATCAAATTATTATCGAAAAACCATATTTATATATCAATATCAGTCATTTTTTTAATGACGACTTTTACAATAACTGAATTATAAATTGTTATTGTAAAAGTCGTCATTAACTTCATTTATTGCCTACATTCGGCAACTGTAGCCAAGACCATATTCATCATATCCCACTTATGCTGCTTCCTCCCTCATTTGTATTATTGATTAACTTTGGGCCCTTATACACTTAAATCAGATCTTGATAAGACATCCAGTTGTCAAACTGGACATCTTAGGGAGATATTCTTTTACCACATCTTCCAAGTTGTACTTTATGAACATCATTTATCACTCCTTACCAATCTGGTCACCCTCTCTAGAAGTTTTTTGTTTTTTTAGATATAACTTCCACATTTGAAAATGATATTTGAAGTGTGGTCTACTCTTTGCCTCCAGCCATCACTCCAACCTTTGGAGAGGTAGGCCCCACAATGCAACTTTTGCTCTTTTTTTTTTTTTGCTGTGAAATTCAAACTTGGATCCCACCACATTGGTGGTCTGCTGTCATAACCACTGGGCTGATTGCACCTTTAATAATCCAGAAACTCAACCAGCCTTTGAACCAAACTTTCTAGTATGATTGGAAGCAGAGAATTTAGCTAAATATATCATTGGCTCTCGGTTTTTTTCAGAAGGATCTATGCAACAGGCCTGAGACATGCTCTGAGCCATGTCCTTTCATATAATAGGGTTATTCTAGAACCACATTTCTCTAGATGGCTTTAGACAGCTGTGCTTATGCATTATTCTGCTCCTCCACATATGTGAACAGTATAAAGGAATTTTTTCAAACAAACTTCATCAGTGGTAGAGTGCTGAGTAATGGGGGGGTGGAGTACACTAGTCATTGATACTTCCAAATGCCATGGCCAGCTTGTTCTTCCTTTGACTTGGTTGAACCTCTGCCTTTTGGCTTTGGGATTATTTGAAGGACTGAATCTAACATGCTGACATTCATATCCATGGAGACAGAGGTAATTTGTGGTGTTTTAGCACTCCAGACAAGGTGCTAGTAATAGCCACAGAACTTAATTTTTATTTATTTGTGAAAGCAGAGCATTTACTGAACATTTTAAAGACTAGATAATTGCTCTCCTTTTCATACGAAATTGAAAATGAAGGCAATTCTTGGTTCTCTGATAAATTTTATTATTACAAATACATTCATGCACCTTTATTGCTTAAATAGTGTGCTTGAAAACAACATCTTGGGTGAGAGCCTGGATTATCTGTAGCTTGGATTGGCTCTGCTTGCAGACTTTAAAAGCAATGGTATATGATATGTGTTGAACATCATTGTTTTGAAATTGAGCAACAACCTTTACTTTTCCCTCTGGTGGTGACAAACTCACCACCAGAGGAAAAGTAAATTGCATCTGTTCCTTAGGTCAGCAGAGGCTTCAGGAGTACAGGAACTTTATATATAGCCACCTTGTACTTACGCTTTGTGTGTCTGTCTGTCTTAGTCGATTTTTTAAAATTTTGTATTATTGCTATATTTATTACAGGCACAAAAAAAATATCTGTCCATCCATCCCCATCTAATCATTTGCTTAATCCTTCCTTAAATTTATTCAAAGTCCTTTTACAACACTGGGTGGAAGTTTATTCCAATAATCAATTACTCTCTGGCAAGAAACCATTTCTACATATTGTTCTTCAACCATCCTTTTCTAATTTAAATTTTTGTTCCTTATATGTCATCTAAGAAAGAGTAAGGATAACCTCAATTACCATTTTGCAGCCCATCTGCTTAATTTATCCAGATCTTGTTGGAATAACATACCCTGACTGTTGTCATTAACTACCCTGCACACTTTTGTATCATCAGCAAACTGAAAGAAGCATTAAACTTGATATGCCTTCATCAATAAATATTAAAAATGAGTAAGGGGGGTCCACTGATAACTTTGAAGTCCATGAAGAACAGTAGTCATTAATAACCTCTATCCATAGCAGTAACCTGCCCTAATGCCACATTGCTCCAGTTTGTAGAGAAGATGTTCATGTGGAAAAGTATCGAAAGCTTTACTAAAGTTTTTAAGTGTATAACTGTCAAAGTTATTATAAGTTTATAAGAGACTGATGCCCAGTAACACTCCACAATTTGAAAGACAGCAGTTAATCTTCATATTGTCAGTGTTATACTAAAATAATTAGGCGCCTCCGTAGCCAGGTGGGAAGGAGCAGCAGTGCGTAGCACATGCTTCTTGATTAGACCGGGGTTCGAGCCCGTCACCACCAAATACGGAGGATGCGGAAAGGTCAGGGAATGACCACCGCATATCCCGGAGCAATATGGCCTTAAGTTGCTAATGCTCCTAAAAACTAAATAACAAACAAACAAACTAAAATAATTATGGACTTCTATATATGACTTGCTTGCATGTTTTAAAATTAATAACTTTAGGACTTAAGTGTTGGTTCCCCATTTGCTCATTTGATATGGACTTTGGAGAACCCATTGTTTCAAGTATTTGAGTATCATGTGTATAGGGGAGGTACGATGGGTGCTCACACATCAATTAGTATATGAGTGCATAGCAACCTTATTTTAGTGTCACAGATATTATTTGCATCTTCCGTGCTTTAACTTAATAATCAGTCAGCTCCCTGGATTGAATATGTTGCAACCTTTTTTTATACCACTCTTGCAAACACACTTTCTATCACTCTGTCTGGTCTGAGATAGTAGGCCCCGAGTGCCAAGCGATAGTGACAAGCGATTTTCTCAGTGATCTATAGAGTGCCCTTATTAAAGAAAACGTTTTATTTGATTTCTAGTGTCTTTTTCTATTTAATTTACTTCCAGTTGTTCTGTGCTTAAAGTATTAAGTAAGAACACAGAAAGGAAAACAACCTTTCTTTATTTAGTATATATTTTACTAATAACAAAGAACTAACTTCTACAACCGCTTGGTCACTGGTGGCACCGCTCCTGCCTCCACGTGGCGGGGCCGGTAACCTGGGGGATAAGACAACCCCCGGGGCTAAAAGGAGCAGAGATGGAAACAAGTGATTTTCCACGCTTAGAGCCGAAGAGCTCTCAATTAAATGAAACACATGACACTGACCATGACTCCTCTATCTCAAAGAGAATGAAGAAAGACACTGGCAGACAGGAATTACCAGCCTTCCTGATTATACATTCTCTGTCAACGCAACCTGTCGGCAAGCTCTCCCCCTTCACCATTCAGAGATGCCTAGAACATGCTGCAGGTTCACCAAAAATGGTGAAACGTCTTCAATCTGGAGATTTGTTAATAGAGACCACCAATTCTAGACATTCTGAGCTACTACTACGTCTGACAACCTTGAGTGGAATCCCAGTTCAAATCACACCACACACCACCCTCAATTCTTCAAAGGGAGTGATCACTGAATGGGATTTATTGAACGTCCCCGAAGATGAAATAGTTCAAGAACTTAAAGAACAAAACGTCACTCAAGCAAAAAGGATCATGATCCGAAAAGATGGCAATTTAGTCCCTACCCGGAGTATAATTTTAACATTCAGTTCTCCAAATCTACCATCTTCAGTCAAGGCAGGATATTTAAACTGTCGCGTTCGGCCCTATATCCCGAACCCTCTAAGATGTTTCAAATGCCAGAAATTTGGCCATTCCCAGATAGCATGCCGTGGAGATGCAACTTGTGCAAACTGTGGGTGTAAAACTCATACACAAACAGAATGTAAGGCACCAACTCCACAGTGTCCGAATTGCAAAGGCAACCATCCCGCTTATTCCAAAGACTGCGACCTCTGGAAGTTGGGGAAAAAAATACAAAAATATAAAATTGAAAATAAGGTTTCCTATCAAGAGGCAAGAAAACAAGTAAAATTAAGTATGCCGAAACACACCTATGCTACTGCTACACACAGTACCTTTTATGACAAGGTTTTGGCGCATTATAGCCATAGTTGCTGATGCGCCAATAAAACTCAACCAACCAACCAACCAGCTACACACAGTCACCAATCAGTAGCATGTCAGACTGAAGTGACCATTCCTCCAGACACATCGATCTCCAACTGGGCTCGGTTAGTCCTATCCAATGAACACCCATCTCCACCAAACGTAGTAGACCAATGCAGTAATACACCACTAACAGTTCCATCCCAGAGACCTCCCCGTTCTCAAACAGTAGATAATTCACAGCAACCAGATCCTGTTGAGGCAAAGCAATCTCATATACCAAGCATGGACACTGATGACATAACTAATCAGGATCTGCTGGAAATACATGCAAATGGAGATATGGAAGAAATTAATGACTCAGAACGCCCTACTTTTTTAAGAAAAGAAAAATTAAAACTCGAAAGAGGTAAACAAGCCACCCACAAAAAACAGACAGACTCAACTTCCACCCACAGAACTAAATAATGGAACAGATCATACAGTGGAATTGCAGAGGTTTTCGCAGCAGTATTGACGATATTTATGAATTAATTCACCATTTCAAACCCGCTGCTATGTGCTTACAAGAAACCAATTTAACACCACAAGTCTCCGTTTCAGTCAAAAATTATACCATCTTCAGAAAAGATCGATCTGAAACTAACAGTCCTCATGGAGGAGTAGCTGTTCTTGTGGAATCAAGAGTCCCCTCCAGGCAGATTCCTTTGAAAACACCATTAGAAGCTGTTGCAACCCGTATAGTTATCGGTATTACATTGACAGTGGTCTCGATATATCTTCCGCCAAACCATTTATGCACATTTCAGGATCTGGAAAACCTTATTTCTCAATTACCATCTCCAATCTGTCTATTAGGCGATTTTAATGGACATCATCCATTGTGGGGTTCACTGGTCTCAGATGGACGTGGCGAACTTATTGAAATGCTACTTGATAGAGAGAATCTGACACTGTTGAACACTGGCTTACCCACCTACATCCATTTTCCTACTGGGTCAAGCACTGCTATCGATCTCTCAATCTGCTCTCCGATCCTGTTCCCAACCATAGAATGGACAGTACACGACAATCCTCTAAACAGCGATCACTTTCCGCTGATTTGTAGCATTCAATCCACCCATTTCAAACAAACGCAAACAAAAACTCAATGGAAATTTTCCAAAGCAAACTGGACAAAATTTACCAATCATGTATCTTTTGATGAGGATGTCATTACGTCTTTTCCTATTGACGCTGCCACCGAATATATTACAAAGCAGATACTAACAGCTGCAACAACAGCCATCCCAAAGTCTCAAATAAGAAACCATCGGCATACCAATCACTGGTGGAATGGTGATTGCAATAAAGCGAAAAAGGAAAAAAATGCAGCATGGAATACCTTCCGCAAATATCCCACCACTGCCAACCTTATTAACTACAAGAAACTGAGAGCCAAAGCTCGTTTCATTCGGCGAAAGGCCAAAAAAGATTCATGGGTAAAATTCGCCTCCTCAATCAACAAAGATACTGATACCCGAATAATCTGGGAAAAAATAAAGAAGCTAAGTGGAAAATATCATGTACCACCTTCTCCTATTATTAACTGGAATGGGAAGGAGATCTCCTCTCCTGGAGAGATTGCCAATGCCTTAGGAACTGTGTTCTGTGAATTATCTGCCTCAAGTGCATATCAACAGTCTTTCCAAAAAATTAAAGCCGGAATAGAGAAAAGGAAACTGAACTTCAAAGCTAACTGCCATTTACCCTATAACCAGCCACTAACAATTTCTGAACTGAAAGAAGTTTTGTATACCTCAAGAAACAGTGCTCCTGGCCCTGACGGAATTTACTATATAATGCTTCAACATCTCAATCAGAAATCACTATCTTTATTGCTTAAACTTTACAATCGGATATAGGCGCCTCCGTAGCCAGGTGGGAAGGAGCAGCAGTGCGTAGCACACGCTTCTTGATTAGACCGGGGTTCGAGCCCGTCACCACCAAATACGGAGGATGCGGAAAGGTCACGAAATGACCACCGCATATCCCGGAGCAATATGGCCTTAGTTGCTAATGCTCCTAAAAACCAAATAACAAACAAACAAACAATCGGATATTCTCAGAACATATATTCCCGACCTCCTGGCAACATTCTTATATAATAGCTATACCGAAACCTGGAAAAGATCACTCGATTCCGCACAATTATAGACCAATTTCTCTTACCAGCTGCTTGAGTAAGGCTTTGGAAAAAATGGTTCACCATCGTCTCACATGGTATCTTGAATCCCGAAACATAATCAGTAATAATCAGTTTGGTTTTCGAAAGAACAGATCATCCCTAGACCTCATGACCAAAGCCGAATCCAACATAAGAAATGCATTCATCAGAAATCAACATCTCGTCATGATATGCCTTGACATAGAGAAGGCTTTCGATACCACATGGCGATACGGCATCCTAAGAGATCTCCATTCTATTCATATGAGAGGGCACTTACCATATTTTATTCAAAGCTTTCTTCGACATAGGTCTTTCCAAGTTAAGTACCGGCAGGTTTTATCTCAAACATATATACAAGAAGAAGGAGTCCCACAGGGCTCTGTTCTTAGTGCCACTCTGTTCTCACTACGAATAAACAATATTACAAACTGCATTCCAAACACAGTTGACTCATATCTCTATGCGGATGACCTTACCATATCCTGCCATTCCCAGAATATGAACTATATCGAGAGGCATCTACAAATATCCATAAACAACATTGAATTATGGATGGCACAAAATGGATACAGACTGTCAAGCCACAAATCAACAGCCATACATTTCTGCACAAAGCACAGAATGCATCCTGAACCCGAGTTGCACTTGGCCAATCACCCTATACCAATCGTGAACAGTATTCGGCTCCTAGGGCTAATTTTCGATAAGAAATTAAATTTTCAGGAGCACATAAAATATCTAAGAACCTCATGCGCAAGGAAAATGAATATACTCCGGGTAATCTCCAGTACATCTTGGGGTGCAGATCGCTGTACCCTGCTCCACTTATATAAGTCACTAATTAGATCTCGGTTAGACTACGGAGCACCTGTTTATGACTCAGCTAGGGAAAGCACCTTAGCGCGTCTTGCGCCCATCCAACATTCGTCTCTTAGGTTAGCCCTAGGTGCATACAGAACATCACCGGTTCAAAGTCTTTACGTTGAAGCTCACGAACCTCCACTTAGCATCAGAAGAAAAATGTTACTGATGAATTACTCAGCTAAAATTAAAAGCTTGCCTACTCATCCTGTTTGGCCACTCCTGCATGATCCTCTGTGGAAAACTCACTATAGAAATAAACCCAGAACAATTCAGCCTGCTGGTATCAGACTGCAGATTTTAGCAGAAAGCTGGAACATCCAATTCGATAATATCCTCAGAGAATCAAACGATCCAGATCCCCCATGGTCTACTCTCACATTTTCTTCTCATGAATACCTTGAGCAATGGGGAAAAAGTTCCATAGCAAATATTAACATCCAACAACTACATGATGCTCATACACAAAAGTACCCTGAATTCACCAAGATCTATACTGATGGTTCAAAGTCTGACAATCAAGTGGGTGCAGCTGCTGTCTTCCCTAATTCAACTATCTCATTTTCACTTCCAGTCGAATGTAGCAGTTATACCGCAGAGCTTCATGCCATCAAGCTTGCTCTTGAAAACATCTCACTGCTGTCAATAAATAAAAGTATAATATATACCGATTCACAAAGTGCTATTACAGCTTTGAAAGGTATTTCCTTACCCTCCAATCCTTTATTAAAACTCATAAAACATAAGCTGATGCTGCTTCATGAGCATAAACAAACTGTTATCTTTTCTTGGGTCCCAGGCCACAGTGGTATCCTAGGAAATGAATATGCAGATGATGCTGCAAAGCATCCTTCTAATATAGCCTCAACAAATGATCTAGTCCCATATCTTGATTACAGACACAAAATTCAGAAAACATGCATGGAACAATGGACACTTCTGTGGAAAATGCAAACAAACAACAAGCTATTTCAAATAAAATCTGAACCACAATTATGGACTTCTAGCTTTCGTAAAAATAGAAAAGAAGAAGTAATCTTAGCCAGAATCCGAATAGGTCACACTCACCTCACACATCTCTATTTGCTTACAGGGAATGATCCTCCTCAATGTGCAAACTGCTCACAGCCACTTACAGTAAAACATATACTAGTCGAATGTAGCTTGTTTAACAATGCCCGACTAATGGCTTTTAGTTCCATCTCAGATCAGCAACAACCTTTGTCTCTCAATAACATCATAGGCAAAGAAGCAAATCTCTCTGAATTATTTCTCTATTTAAAACAAATTAAAGTGTATGATCGTTTTTAACTGCTGTACAAGCAGTTCCCGTATGTAAAAGAAATTTATTTGGGAGGTGCAATATGGCCTAAGTTGCCCTTGCACCAAAAAAACACCACAACAACAACAACAACAACAACAACTGAGATAGTAATAACTTTTACGGTTGTTAGTCTCCAACTATCTTTTCTGCAGTATTTCTAATGGAGGCGAGGTTAATGCAATTGTTTTCTTTAGGCATACTTATGGATGCAAGTGATTAGAGAATTGAGACTGGGAGTAAAGCTAAAGAAAGTAGATGTGGATCCAAATCCAGCACCAATTGAATATGAGCTTACACCATATGAAATGCTGCTTGATGATATTCGATCTCGACGGTACAAACTTAATAAAGTAATGGTAAGGAGATAACCAGCTTTTAATTTATTATCTTATTTGCAATGTTTTAATTTCATATTAAAATACAAGAAAGAGAAAAATTATTTGTCTAATTTTTATAGGTTAATGGAGATCTTCCACCCCGTATAAAGAAAGATGCTCATGCTCTTATTTTAGAGTTCATCCGTTCCAGACCACCGCTTGTACCTGTAAGTATTCAAAGAAATATTAATAAGCTTAAGGCTAGTGTAATAAGTTTAGAATTATTCATATAAATACAAAACAGCTAATATCAAGACTGTAATGATATTATCACTGGCCCTGTAATGGTAAGGTTATGACATATGGTATTATGCTTTATTATTGCTATTTTTTTGTGTTACATGATTGACGAACCTGCATTAAATTTCGTGATACTTTTCTTTGAAGTTTACACTATAAGCACATTAGAATGGAATTTAATATGCATTAACATTAGTTATGTGGCCAAACTTTCAAAGTGCTTCTTCATTAATGATCAATAAATAGAGCCTTAAGCCTGTTTAATACTAGCCTCTATGGATATAGAGGTGAAATTTGTACTCCACCTTCCATAAAAAAAAAAAAAATTATTTAAAAAATTCCATCTGCTGTAGTCATCAGTACCTTTTAAAGGAAATTCCAAAGGCCTGATCAGTAGTAATAAACTTCATTTCAGTTCAGCAGCTGTGGACAGTTACATGATAGAAGTGCCCTCTGGGGTGATTTCTACCTCATGTCTTCATTTGTGTAACTTTTTGCAAACAGACTTTAGGGATGTTTTCATGTAGCAAATTGTTTCCATTGACACTTTTCTTTTTAGTGATGAGAACTGCTTCCAGGTGTGTGGAAGATGTAGAGACTAAGGAATGGAGTGGTGAGTAAACTATGCCCATCCCTGGGATTACTCTATGTAGAATAGGTATGCTAGCACCATTCTGTCATTTATGTTCAGAAGTTCATAGTGCTGGCTTTATGCGCTAGATGATACTTAAGTCTTTATTGGTGATTATTTTTCCGACTTTCTTCCATCTGATTGGACAAAGGAATAAATCTATATCATTTGGCACATGACATGGTATGCATTTGGTTGCATTTGATGTGTTGTTTTTATAATTTTTTCAAAAAAAGTTGAAAAAATAAGCACAAATAAAGCCCTTAAATATCAACTTGTGGATCTTAAACAGGTGCTATTAAGGACAGCACTGTGATCTGAATATAAGTGGCATATCTATTTTATATAGAAATAAAAATGGACTGTTGGTTGGAACGGGCTTAGTCTGCCCATCCCACCCATTTCTTGGTTTTTACATTTTCTGCACACTTGTAAGCAGGTTTCATCACTGCAATGAGGAGTGTCAATGCAAATGATTGTCTGCTTGGCAGTATGCATCCCTAAGTCTGTTCATAAAAAATTATACAACTTACACTGTGGTTGGCAAAAAGCTGAGATGTTAAATGGGACGAAACCTACGAGGGACATTCAGTAAGTTATCTACCTAAGATACTTCCCATAGTTATATTTCAATGAGTCATGATTTATCATATTCCTACATATCTCACCTTGAATCATACTAATTTTGATCCCACTATGTTTTTAGGTTGTGCTGTTGTAACAGAAAGAAGGAAAGATAACTGTATATAACTGTAAAAATTATGTATTTGCTGAAATTGGACATTATTCAGTCATCAAGTTTCTCACCAAAGAAGGAAATGGGCCAAAGGCCATTCATGAAAGGATGGTGGCTGTGTATGGCAACAGTGAACCTTGAAAGTATCAGGTGAAATTCTGGTCAAAACAATTCAAGTGGGATAGACAGTCCATCAAAGATGATCCACATCCAGGAAGGCCTGTGACAACAACCACTCCAGAGAAATGCAAAGCTATGGAAACCCTTGTGGTGAATGACAGATGCTTAAAGATGTTCTCTCAGATATATCATATTCCCAAATCTCTAGGGAATATGATATATCTGAGAGAACAGTTATAACCATCCTCCATGAACTGGAGGATGATTATAACTCCGGAGATGACTAAGGTCAGTGCAAGGTGGGTTCCCAGATTTCTGACCCCTGTGCAGAAGAAATTCAGAATACTGTGTTGTGAGAAGAATTTAGAGCTTTATTATTATTATTATTATTATCCATACAGTGCAAGGAAGCCTGAGGCTTATGCTGCACTGACCAAAAAAAAAATTGAGAGAGAGAAAGGAATCACCAAGAAAGAGAAGAATGATGATATCCAGCTCAGGACCCTGGGTGTGCCAAGCCCATATTCACTAGATGTGAGTCCGTGAGGAAAAGAGTGGGTATAAACATGGGGAACTCAGAAATTAGATGAGAAGACAGAATGCCATCTACTATCACACATAGTGAGCAGTCATAGAGGAGAAACATGGAAAGTATCCTGAAAACACTGTCATCGCCAAAATTGTTATGGGTGATGAAACGTGGGTTCACCAATAGAATCCTGAGACCAAGCAAGAATCAATGCAATAGAAGCCCAAGGGTTCTCCCACACCCAATAAATTTTGGAGACAACCTTCAGCTGCCAAGATTATGGCCACCATATTTTGGGATGCTGAGGAAATTTTGTATACATTCACTACTTGAAACACAAGCAGATAGTCACTGGGGAGTCATATGCATCCCTACTGTACAACTTAAGGGATGTTATAAAGGAAAAATGCTGTGAAAAATTTTCCAGAGGTGTGCTGCTTCTTCGGGACAATGCAGCAGTGCACAGGTCACATGCTGTTGCTGCTGCTTTGAGACACTGGCTTTACAGAACTTACCCATCCACCTTACAGACCAGATCTGGCCCCCAGTGACTATTTCCTGTTTTGACATCTCAAGAAAAACTTACATGGACATCACTTTGCTGATGATAATGAACTGAAGTCTGTTGTTTCTGGTTTTTTGATGGACAGCACAAAGAATTTCGTCTGGTATTTCTTCATTGCTAACAAAATGGAACAATGTATTGATGTTCAGGGGAGTTACACTGAAAAATAAAACCTGATTTTTGCTTCTATATCTTTCCTTCATAGATAAGTAGATAATTTATTGAATGCCTCTCATTAAAAAAAAAAAAAAAAAAAAAAGGATGTTCAAGAAAATGAAGCAGAAGCCTTTATGGAATATGATTTACCTACCCTGTGGAAATTTTTAGTAATTCTGAGTCAAAAATGTGAGGAGGTAGAGCAGCATTGTCAAACTGTACACTTCGTAATACTGGATACGGTCTCAAGAAACCAAAGATGAAATATTTAGTGACTTTTATTAGTTAGTGAACTATACAAACTGGATATTTATGTGGCATTGTTGAGAGCAGTAGCTGCAGAAAGTCTTACAAGAAAGACAGAGTGCATTCTGTTTTCAGGTATTATGTGAAATCTTCAGGTATTACGTGAAAGTTTGTGCAATTTATGGGATGTCTAGCAAATGTTTGAGAACATGTAGGGGTGAGTAAAACATTATTAATAATCGGTCATTTCTATTAATGTATTTTAACACTCTCACAGTCTACACTACTCTGCAGTGTTAAAGACTCTTGCTGGCCTGATCTGAATGGTCATTATTTGCTGGCAATATTAATTCTGTGATGGCTGGGAGACTTTTTTTTTTTTTTTATTCTGTTAGTTAATAGTTAAAGATATAGGAAAGCAGTTAATAATTTGCAGTTAAAATATATTTGGTTAAAATGTATTGTATTTACAAGAAAAATGAACGTTGCAAGCTGCCAACATCACAAGGACAGATTGTTTATACAGGGATGGGATACACTTAAATAGAAAAGATGCAAGAATATTTGCTGATGCTATCGAGACAGTATTAGGTTGGTCGGAAAACTGTTAGCTTGGGGGGGGGGATTCACAGGCTAATAGATTAACAGTAACCACTGGCAGAGGTGGAAGTGATTCTTGCACTACTTCTATTGGAATGAGCAGCAGCCTAGAAAGCAAGTTGCTGTGAGTCATCACGAAACAAGTAAATACATGGGCTGTGTTAGGGTAACTAGTAGTAAGAACCATGTATACTTGCATATACACCAATGCTAGGAGTATATTAAATAAATTTGATGAATTTGAAGTGCTGGTCAAGACATCAAAGGTGAATATTGTTGGGATATCAGAGATGTGGTGTCACATAGATATAAACAGTGCAGAATTGGAATTTGGGGAGTACAATGTAGTAGTAGTAGTAGTGGCATGTGATGCAAGAAAGCAACTGTATGAGCTTATGCAGCATCAGCCAAAAAAAAAATAATAAAATAAAATAAAAAAATCACACCATTCCCTCCAAATGCCTGTCCAGTTCCTCCTTAAATTTATTTAACCTGTCAACTTCCACAACGACAGATGGAAGTTTGTTCCAGCAATTAACCAGAAAGGGAGGAGGGTTATGCTGTTAGTTAAGAAATGTATAAAATCTAATGCAATGCATCTAGTTGACATTGGTGGACAGTGCAAGTTTGGTGTGCAAGTTTGAGTCAGTTTGGTGTGACAAGCACTGGGAAAGCAAAAATGATGGTAGGAGTGTGTTATAAGCCTAATGACCCTGATGAGTACAGTGAACGACTGTACAGAGAAATAGTATGCCAGTAAGTTCTGTAATGTCTTACAATGGAGGTTTTAACTTCCCAGTTATTGAGTGGAACTTGTGGGTTGGTCACATGCACACTAGCAAGACTTTTGTGGATTTATTGGATGATTGTTTTCTACAGCAGTATGTTCGAGAGGCAACCAGAGGGAGTAATACTCTTGATCTGATTATCAGTAATGATTATTCTTGCATTAAGAATTTGCAGATAAAGGAGCCACTAGGTAGCAGTGATCACAGTGTACTGACATGGGATTTACTTAAAGATGTAACTACCATTGGGGGTAAAGGGAACAGTGTTTTTTTCTTTCATAAAGGTGACTATAGTGGTCTCAGACAGTTTTTAAATTATATTCAGTTGGACCAACTGATGATCTTACCAACAGCAAATTCTAAATAGAAAGCATTCAAGGAATTAATCTTGGAAGCTACTAAGCTTTTCCTACCAACTGAGAAATACTGTTTAAGATTTAAGCCTAAATGGATGTCAGATGAACTAATGAGACTCATGGCAGAGAAGAAAAATGCATGGGATGCATACAAATTATCAGGTGACACAGAAGCCTATGGTAGATATAAGCTAGTCTGTAATAAAATCACAAAGGTGGTTTGGCAAGCGAAGGCAGATTATGAGAAATCTTTGGCAAAGGATGCAAAGAATGCCTTGAATGGATTGAGCAGGCTTAATGCTGAGGGGATTCTTCCTCTTGCCCAGGTTACAAACCTGAGGGGGCGTAGGTTCAAACTGAGGAAAGACAGTTGTAGAATAGATATGTGAAAGTTTGCCTTTAGCCAGTGGGTAGTTGATTGCTGGAACACGCTTCCATCTGTTGTTGTGGAAGTTTAAATAAAAGTGGACAGCTTAAATAAATTCAAGGCAGAACTAGACAAACATTTGGAATGAATGGATCAGTGAAATGGGAAGGGTTTTTTTTTTTTGGTTGCTGTATAAGCTTGCTTTCTTGCATCATGTGCCTCTACTAATGCTAAAGAAAAACAGCAAAGAGTTGTTTACTTATGTAACTCTAGAAGGGAGGGGATGAATTAGATTGGTCCACTTGATATCGATGGTTCGACTTTTGATGACCTGCTTGGGTAGCTGACAAATTGAGCATTTTCCATCCACAGGAATTCTGTAGGGAAGTGGAGGACAGAAGCTAATTAAACTCTTACAGGGAGCTAAATGATTTTGTAATAACTGAGAGCAAAGTGGAGGAGAAATTGTTGAAGTTGAACATAAGAAAGACACCTGGGATGGATGGGATCTATCCAGTTATTAAAGTATATTGAAGGAGGCGGCAAAGGAAGTAAGCAAACCCTTAGCCGTAATTATGAGAGCATCCTTGGACTCAGGGGAGGTCCCCACAGACTGGAGAAGTGCAAATGTATCCCCAAAGGAGGATCAAAGGGCGACAAGTAATTACAGACCTATTAGTTTAACTTCTGCTCCGGTAAAAATAATGGAGCCACTGGTTAAAGAAGCATTGCAGGATGATCTAGACAAGCCTGCAGTAATAATTCAGACACAGCATGAGTTTAAGGGGAAGTCTTGTCTGATCAATTTGAGTGGATACTACAATGTGGTCACAAAGAAACTGGATGCAAAAAATAATTTTTATATCAAATACCTGGATTTCAGGAAAGCTTTTGATACCTTTGCACTTGGAAGACTACTGTACAAACTGGAGAAATATGGCATTAAGGGCAAGTTGCTGCAATTGATAAAAGTATGGTTGAATGGGAGAAAACAGAGAGTGATAATCATTGGATACTGCTCTTCATGGACTAATGTTATTAGTCCATGAAGTGGAGTCCCCCAGGATTCAGTGTTGGGCCAATTGTTGTTTTGTATATTTATCAGTGATATTGATGAAGGTATATCAGGCTTCATGTCAAAGTTTGCAGATGATACAATGATTGGTGGAATTGTTATTGATAGTAATGAGAGTATTCCACTGCAACAGGATCTAGAAAAGTTGGGCAGATGAGATGAGAAGTGGCAACTGAAGTTTAACATTGACAAATACAAAGTACTGCATATGGATAGCAGTAACCCCAGAGAAATGTATTAACTGTGTGGTGCCACTCAGGGTAGTAGAGAATGAAAGAGACCTGGAGGTAATTGTGCAGTCAGATATGAAATTTTCTGAGCAGTGCAGACAGGCAGCCAGAGCTGGTCATGGGGTCTTATAAATGATATATAGAAATTTTGCTACCAGGGAAAAGGAGGTGATTATCCCTTTGTATAAAGCAATGATTTGCCGTGCCTTGAGTACTAGATCTGTAAGCAAGGCATACAGGTCTGGAGGCCTCATTTTAGAAAGAGTGTAGAGTTGCCAGAACCAGTACAGAGAAAGGTAACAAGATTGGTGAGGGGAATCAGGGGGTTTTCTTACTGAGAAAGGTTTAAGTTCTGCAAATTGCAGCATCTGGAGACTAGGCACCTGCAAAGTGATCTGATTGAGATGTATAAGTCCTTGAATGGTTTGTGCAGGCTCATTTCCAATGGAATTCTTCTTCTTGCTAAGATTACGAACCAGAGGGGTGTAAACTCAAATTGATGAAAGATAGTTGTGTGGAAATTTGCCTTTGTCCAGCATTTAGTTGATTGCTGGAACAAACTTCCATCTGTCATTGTGGAAGGTGATAACTTAAATAAATTGAAGGAAGAACTAGATAAAGTTTTGGAGTGAATGGATGGGTGAAAAGGGAAGGTTTTTTTTTTTTTTTTTTGCTGATGCTTTTTAAGCTTGCTTTCTTGCATCATATGCCTCTGCTAATGGCAATGATTGAGAGTTCTCATACCAGCAGCTTCAAAATAATCTTCCCATATTGCATTCTTGCAAAAGACATGTCTCCTATTGTCTGAAGATCTATGATGTTATTTCCTTTGACTGTCTTATTATTTTCTCTTTTTATGATACTTACTGAAGCCTATGACAGCAGTATAAACTGTAATACAGAAAGGTAGCTTTGTGAGTGCTTACAGGTAGCAGTGCAGACAGGCACTGGGATGGATGGGTCAACTGTAATACAGAAAGATAGCCTATCTCTCTGTATTATAGTTGACCTGCTGTTGTTGGTTTCAGTAAAAGTAAGTTGAGAATGGGGCTCTTCACCTGCTCAATTTGTTTGATTTTATGTTTTTAATTAATTAAAGTTGCATTTTTAATTATATATTTTTGTTTCAATAAAATTTTGGTTTTTATTTTATTTGTTTTTGGTCGAGGCAATATTGTTTTAGTATGTTTAACCCTGATGCCTGAGGCCTTTTTTCTAATAGTGATCAGGTGGTAATGGGTCGAAATAGAAAATTTATGAAACAGAACATTGTTAATAAACTATCTTATTTTTAATAATCAAGTATGTACCTGACATACTTGATTACTGATGTGCAATGAATTGGAATGGTGTTTTGGTGCAACCTGTTCCATTCTGTGCCTGAGTGGTGATGGATAGTGTCAGCAGGGCTTGGAACTTCAATTTTTTTTTGTAATTGACATCACTAGGATGGAAATATTGTCTGATGGAAGGGGAGTTGTTAGAAGATTCAATCAAGTTACCCAATCCAATTGCCCACAAGAGCAGATCCAGGGAAAGTAATAGAGGTAATCCGCCTTCCCTACACACACACACACACACGAAAGTTGGATTTTCCTAGTTATTACCTACCCAGAACCAGAATATGAAGGCTAGATCTACCTATGTCATCCATTCCATTGAGCTGTATTGAAAGGGAATGTGAGATGCTGATAGGCGCAATTCATTCCACTCTGGTAGTTAATAACCTTTACACGTTATTTTTTGGCTTGAAATAATCAAGTTCCAACAAAATATCTCATTTAATGCTTTTGGCTCTGGTGTCTTAGTTAGGGAGAGCTCCATTATCTTCAGGTAAGAGACACTGGAATTTGCCACTGTTTATCAGAATTCCTCAAATAACTTGCATTCAATTCAATCATATATTTTCTTCTTCCAGGCTTCAAACCGAAAACTGAAACCTGCTCCACCAAGACAACCAACAATTTATGAAAAGCTAATGGCATCCATCAAGCAAGAACATAAATTAAAGCCTGTGAGGTGTGGCACTACAGGTTGGTAATTTAGTTACTTTATACAAATGTTCGTTGAAACCTGTTGTGGGGAATATTTGATCTGTGTTGGATGAAACAAAGTAGAATAAAATAACATAAATGTAACAATTTTTGAAAATTTTACTTAAAAATTAAATAAATAATAACCTAGACATTATTCAAAGTCCAGTGCTTTTGAGTGTTGCTTTGAGTATCGTATATAACCATGGGAAACTTTGCTGTGTCACATGTTACAGAATGTTCCAATGGAAGAGTAAATAAAGGAAGGAACACTGAGATGGGTATCTCTTATTGATTGTTCCTGATTGAATCACAACTACTGTTATTTGAACTGCACATAAGTGGATAGCTTTTTCTTTTTTCTTTTTTTTGTTGTTGTTAAGACTGTGATACCAGAAATTCCATTTAAAATGTTGTATGCTCGCCTAAAGAGAGTTTTCAGATCATTATGTTCTCAGCCTTAAGTTAAAAAAGAAATGGTTTGTCTTAAAAGTTTATATAATTACAGTTTGATAACATAATCATAATTTTCTAATCATAACTCTTGGTTATGATTAGGAAGTAGTGAGACACATCACTGAGGAATTTGATTTGATGGACATAGGAAAGTGTGCTGTTTTAGGAAGCCATGGCAGAGATTCCTGTGGTCATATTTACACATTTCGGTTAATGTGTAATTGTATTTGGGTTTAATTGTATTAATCCTATTAATACAATTTCCACTATAACTGTTTATTTTTCTCTTTTTAACTTAAGGCATTGAATGTGATTAAGGTTTCTCACAGTGAGAGATTTGCTGAAATCGTTATGGTTCCTTCCTTTACTCTTCTGTCGGAACATTCTGTAATCCTCCCACAGTTAGTTGATGATCTGTGGCTTTACTACCAACAGACCTGTGCAGTATTAACTATCAAAAATCTGGCAAGGGTTAAAATGCCAATATTACTGGATTTTTGAGATCCTGTGTTTAAATGACTTAGTTCAAGATAATGTATGTCGAGAATCATTTTATAGAATAAGTGATCAGTATTACACCTCATCTAATTTAAAGAATTAGAACAGGGAGGTATGAAACTTCCTAAATAGATAGACAAAATCAGGTATTCATTTCATTGACATTAGTATTGTACTTTTTTTTTTTTTTTTAACTCTAATTGCTGATTGAAGTATATGAAACTACCAAATGAACCAATAGGAATAAGAATATTGCAGTTTTTAGTTTTGATGGTAAGAGTGCTCTTCCCCTTCTATAAATGCTTTCTCCTACATGGTACTATATGCTGAATGTTAATTAGTAAGGCTCAGAGCCCAATTGCTGTGTACACTTTTGGACAACTGGAGGTCTAGGAAACTTTGTGACCTTAATTATGAATTTGACAGTTTCTTTTCTGATAATTCCCTCTCCTGCCCGAATTGCACAGTTCCACTGCTGTTGATGTTATTCATTATATGAGAATGTGGAAGTAGATTACTTATATATTTTAATCAAATGCCTT
Organism: Mastigoproctus giganteus; assembly: GCF_048544385.1. Classification (NCBI taxonomy): domain Eukaryota; kingdom Metazoa; phylum Arthropoda; class Arachnida; order Uropygi; family Thelyphonidae; genus Mastigoproctus; species Mastigoproctus giganteus. Next base: position 178,903,722 of record NC_143583.1, on the reverse strand, counting down.
TAGTAATATAATTTATTATAATAAAATGAATTAGGTCATTGTAATCACATCCACTTATAAGGAACACCTTAAAAATTTTGCTGAACACATTTTTGTGTCATCAAAAATTTGTTAAAAAAATCTGAAATTGGTGTAATCTTAAATTGGTTTTACATATCTTGTCTACATGTCTTGTCTTAGTCAGTTAACACTGATCAAGACACCTTGAACTGCACTTTGTGGCAGGAAATAATTCCTACTAAAAAATAACTTGTAGGCTTTGGAAACACTCCTCTTGAAGAAGAAGATATCTTGGCTACATATTACAAGGTGGGTATTGAAAAGTTCACTGCCTCACTATAAAGCAGACAGCTCACACCAATGGTTGTTTATTATTTTTCAGTATAGTCTTCTCAAAGCTGCACACTATTCCAATGATGCCAAAATGGTCTGCACAGCTGTGAGGAGACTGTATTGAAAAATAATATGTTCCCACTCACATATTGCTGATATATGAGTATGAGTGAGAACATTGTCTTGGAGAAACAAGATGCCTTTTGTGAGCATTCATTTTCTTTTAGACTAAATACCAATTTGTAATTTATATAATAGGTTAGTATAGTATATTCCTATTACAATTTGAGCTGTTGGAACATAGTCTGCCATTATTATTATTCCTTTGGAAATCCCAAAAGATTGCCCCATCTATGTTTCCAGCCAATGGAATTGTTTTTGCCGCCTTTGGAGGCAGTGAATTCAGGTATTTCCATTGTTTGGACTGCTTATTTGACTAAGGCTGACAGTGACAGAGCCATGTTTTGTCTATGGTTACAATTCTTGCCAAAAATTTTCCAGATCTGCCTTGTAACAGACCAGTAACTCTGAGGAATTCTTTGCACTGATCAAATTTTCCATTAGATGCAAAAAGCCACAGAACCTATCTTTATTATTATTATAATAAAGCCTTTGATAAACCCAATTTTAAATTCTGTTACCGATTATTATTATTTTTTTATTTATTTATTTTTTTATCATGCTGTACTCTGTAAATGGTTCTTAATTTGTTCAACGTAGCAACATATGTCTGGCATTATGATTTGTCGTTTGTCCATAATATCCATTAAATCACACCATTCTTATCTCAGAAGGCTTTGGTCATTTTCCAGCCAGTAAGCTATCTTGAACTTTTTGTACAGGAAAATTGGATGAAGCTCCCAACTAGATTACCCAGTGAGTGATGTCGTCCATTGATTTCTGGCTGAAAGTGGTATATCTACATTTTATTGCCAATGACACTCCATGAAAGGCAGTCCTCCCCACCTGCTGTATTCTGTCAGCAAATTATATGCAATTTCATAAAGAAGCAGGATACTATTTAAACACAGGTATTGAAATAGTACTTTTCTAAGACAAACATTTTCTAACAAATGCTTATCTGAGATCGTTATACCCCTTATTTTATAGCAGTCTCGTACTTTCACATTCCCCAGAGTTTTGAGCTTGCTTTTGACTGTAAATATCAATGAGGGATATTTCTTCATCCACCATTTTTGGTGGGGTTTCTATGGACCTTTTACTATAACCAATTAAGGAACCTTTTACATTTACTCCCTTTTTTCTCATGTTCATGTGTGGGAAAAACTTCTTATCTCTGTTCTTTGTTTTTTATTGAGCTGTTTATGAGAAAACTAGTGCTTTCTCATAAACAGCTTTCACCCATCTTACACCATCAGTGGCTTTGTTACATATCCTTTTATAATATTCACACAAATCAGAATAGTATGATTGCCTGTAACTGTCCTATGCTTGTTTCTCTTGCTAAATCAAACTTAACCTCACCCATCATTCATTTTGGCATCTTACGTTCATGGAATTTGACCACTGAGATATACATTTGTGGCTTCAAGGATAAATCCCTTGAACATTTCCTGTAGCATGTTTGTATCTGACACCATGCAGTAGTCGCTCATTAATTGAGCCAAAGAAATATCTTATTCCATTATAGTTCCCCCATCCCCTCAAATTGAATCTCATATTGTTACCTTTGACTACATACTTTCTTTAGATACAATCCATTTTTTTGTATTATGGTCACTGCCTGCTGTTGATTTCCCCACTGTCAAGTTTTTGATACAGTTAGGCTCCTTAGTGAGAACTAGACCTAGGTTATTAGAGCCCTTGTACCCTCTTGAAAATGCTCGGATAAGTAGCAGACATCCAGTTTGTTCAAAAAACTGTTACCATTTAACTTTAAATGATTCACAGTTTTGAGAACCTTCAAGTCTTGAGAACCTTACAAGCAATCAAATGTGATAAGAAACTTTTCTGCCACAGTTATCTGCCATTTTATGGCAGCCATCTAGATGCACTTTTCTCCAATATCATAAATGAATTTGACAAATATTGTCATAAATCTACCTTGATTTATGATGATAATCTAGTCTTCTCCACTGGTGAAGCATTACTTATTCAAGGCAGTGCAATATCAGGCAACTCATTGTGAAGGTATGTACAATATGAGATATAATAAAAACTGTGTCATTTTGCCATTTTTAGTAATTCACTACGTATAAACATGATGCTAATGCACTAACCTGTTACGTTTGATGATAATCTACTTATTAAAAGGGATATGGCTGCTTATCAAGGTGAAACAGAGATCCATTGAAAAGTCACTTCTTTAATTCTCTTGAGATATATAGCTAACATAAGGCTTGGTTAAAAGTGATTGGTCTGGAAATTTTTGTGTTTTTTTTATTTATTTAGTTTTTGCTGCTTTTGCATGCTAGTTGAACTGGATTTTTTTCTGCTTGAAACATTCTTTTCACAAAGAACACAGAAGACAGTACTGCTATCCATAGTAAAATCTTCTCCATGATTGGCAATTCACAATTTCAAAAGTCTAGCAGCAGATTTGATTTTTGGAATTTTGAACAAAATGCTTCAACTGCGTATTCTGTTTTTTTTTTTTTTTATACCAAAACTGGACTGATCTGATTGTCATAACAATCATAATATATGAAAAATGGACAATTGTATTACATATACAGTAATACTTGGATCAAAGGTTCCCAAAGTTTTATACCTTGTCCCCCCCTCTCTCAAGAAAATATTTAAGAAATTTAATTTCCCTCCTTCCACAATAAGTGCAAATAAACAGATTTGACATAAATTTATCTTAAGATTATTCATACTTACTCTTATAAATTAATATATACCTTAGTACATTTAATCTCAATTGAAATGAAATATGCTTCATACACTTATATTAATGGGATGGCTGCAACTACCTTTTGAAACACAAGTTATCATACCAAAGTTAGAGTTTTGAAATGGCTACTCTTAAGGTTGAGGCTCTCGCAGTTTGAATTAGATGATATTGTATGTTAACTAAACTACATCAACCAAGCAAAGGATTTTAAAAAAATTTTTCCATTTTTCATTAAAAAGTGTAACTGTCTTCCTCATTTTTGAAACAGTTGTTTAACACGCTAACTGCATCGTACATGCATGTGCATCATGGGGTTTTTTTAATCCACTTGGAGGGGAAACTACCTGGCATTACAATAATTTTCTTCCAATTTAACAGAAGGAAAAGCAGATATTTTAGCAACCTTTTCCGGCAGCTGACTAATTCAGACAGAAGAAAGTCAAAAATGTCTCTACCTTCCCCAACCAGATTGACTGAATCCTGAAATGTTCAATCATGTAATCCCAGGTTAAAAAAAAATCCTCAGAAAAGCATACAGCAAAAATGCTAAAATCAAATTGGTGTGGGCAAAGTAAAGTATTTTATATTACATGATTTTATTGTTTTCTTTCTGTCCTCTTCACCTTTTTATGTACACATTTCTGCTGTCAATAAACAATGCTGAACAGCTGAGTTATTGTTTCTTCGGTTATTATTATTGATTAAACTGGGTCCTGTAATGATCACAATAAGCAGTGTTGACCATATATTTTTTGGTAATGCAGATATAAAGAAAGCAGAAATTGAAAATAAAAATTATTATATTAAAATTGAAAATATTATTACATCTTTTGGGATATTTTGAAAATATTATATTCCATTGCCTTAATGATAAAAATCAGAAATTAAATTAATAATTAATGTGGGTTTTTGTAGTAAATTAATCATTTTTGAAATTGTCATATTATCAATGGTTTTATGCAGATTCTACACTTTCCGCTTGTATGCAAAATCCCCACAATCATTTAATTTTCCTTTGCTTTGTTCTAAAAAAACTTGAGGCAGTCGGTTTTTTTTTTATATCAATGAGAAAGATAATGTGGCAGTCATTACAACCCAAAACTGCGAACCTCTTAATTCTCAAGGTTGCCAGTTTTGAAACTTTCTGGTCTTTCGGTATAAAATATCTCTTTAAAATAGCAATTTTTCTATTTTAAAGAGAAAAAGAGGGGGGGGGGGGCTTTTCCCTTGTTTTCTAGTACCAATCTTGGTTTGTTCATTTGAAGTAGTGCAGTGCCAAGGCAACTTATATAATAAAAATGGCTGTATTTGGATACCCCTAAATCTAAACTAGGAATAAGACATATAGACGGTATATCTACACTTTATCAAGAATGAAGGAAAACAATTTAAAAAATTTTTTTAAAATTTATTATTATATATTTTTTATAGTATGATGTGAGCAATACATGAAGGAACCATTTTTTATAAATGTTGAGTTTCACCAGGTTATTGAAATGTGTTACTTTTTTTTTAAATTTCTTTACATCAATTAGTTTTTGATGTATAATTTGTGTCTTGGAACTCATATATTACGTTGATTCATGGTGTTGTGCAAATATGCTTGAAATATTCAAACCAATATTTTGCATCTACATTCACACATTAAGGTTTGAAAATGGTAGAAGGTTATCAAATTGTAGCAGGGTGCTTAATGACTTTGAAATAACTGAGAGCAAAGGGGAGGAGAAATTGTTGAAGTTAAACATAAGAAAGGCACCTGGGGTGGTGGGATCTATCCAGTTATATTAAAGGAGGCAGAAAAGCAACCAAGCAAACCCTTAGCCATAATTATGAGAGAATCCTTGGACTCGGGGGAGGTTCCCACGGACTGGAGATGTGCAAATGTATCCCCAATTCACAAAGGGAGATTGAAGAGTGACACGAGTAATTACAGACCAGTTAGTTTAACTTCTGTTCTGGGTAAAATATTGGAGTCACTGGTTAAAGATGCATTGCAGGATTATCTAGACAAGACTGCAGCAATAATTCAGACACAGCATGGGTTTGTTAAGAGAAAGTCTTGTCTGACAAATTTGATAGGATATTATGATGTGGTTATAAAGGAACTGGATGCAAAAAATAATTTTGATATCATATATTTGGGTTTCAGGAAAGCTTTTGACACTTGCGCATATTGTACAAATTGGAGCAGAATGGTATTAAGGGTAAGTTGCTACAATGGATAAAAGGATGGTTGAGTGGGAGAAGACAGAGGGTGGTAATCAATGGGTGCTGCTCTTCGTGGACTAAAGTTATTAGTGGAATCCCACAGGGTTCGGTATTGGGTCCACTGTTGTTTTGTATATTTATCAATGATATTGACGAAGGTATATCAGGATTAGTTTCGAAGTTTGCAGATGATACAAAGGTTGGCAGGGTTGTTAATGACAGTAATGGCAGTGTGCTACTGCAACAGGATCTAGAAAATTTGGGAAGATGGGCTAAGAAGTGGCAACTGAAGTTTAACCTTCACAAATGCAAAGTACTTCATATAGGTAGAAGTAATTCCAGATAAACGTACCAACTGTGTGGTACTACACTTAAGGTAGTAGAAAATGAAAAAGACCTGGGAGTAATTGTGCAGTCAGATATGAAGTTTTCTGAGCAATGCAAGACAGGCTGCCAGGGCAGGTCATGGAGTTTTGTCAATGATATATAGGAATTTTGCTAGCAGGGAAAAGGAGGTGATTGTCCCTCTGTATAAGGCAATGGTCAGGCCACGCCTTGAGTACTGCGTACAGATCTGGAGGCCTCATTTTAGGAAGGATGTAGATTTGCTTGAGTGTGTACAGAGAAGGGCAACAAGGTTGGTGAGGGGAATGAAGGGATCTTCTTACCAAGAGAGGCTTAAGTTCTGTAAATTGCGGTGGCTAGAGACTAGGCACCTGCATGGTGATCTGATTGAGGTGTATAAGGCCTTGAATGGGTTGAGCACGCTGAATTCTGATGGGATCTTTCCACTTGTTCAGATTATGAACCTAAGGGGGCATAAATTCAAATTAAGAAAAGACAGATGTAGAATAGATGTGTGGAAATTTGCCTTTAGCCAGTGGGTGGTTAATTGCTGGAATAAATTTCCATCTGTCATTGTGGAAGTTGATAGGTAAAATAAATTTGAGGAGGAACTGGACAGGCATTTGGAGGGAATGGTGTGTTTTTTTTTTTTTTTTTTTGGCTGATGCTGCATAAGCTCATACACTTGCTTTCTTGCATCACATGCCACTACTACTACCACCACCACCAATGTGAAGTGTAATTTTTCCTAAATAAACAGGGTATTAATAGTTCTCATTACAAACTAAATTTTTATTGTATTGGCAATGTTGTGCTTTCCCGACATCATTTCCATAGCAGTGCAATGACTGATCCAATTTTCTCCTTTTGAAAAGTCTCTAAGTTCAGTAATCTTCATCTGTTGATTAATCTTCCACTGTAATCTGTCAACTGGCAGATTACAGTGGGAAGAGTTAAAATATAGTGCTTTTCCCTTTATTTTTTAGTTGCATCAGCATAAATTCTAAATCAAACCAATCCAGCTCAAAAAAAAAAAAAAGCATCAGGCATCTCATTGCAGATTACAAGTTGCCTCACTCATTCTCTTAAAATAAATAGTATCTCCCATGAAGAAAGATATACTGCTATTTATTTACCTAGAGACTTTCATGAATTACTGTCCCTTCTTTCAGTAAGCAACTAGGTGTCCATAGTGGCAACCCAGCCGTGACAAGTTCCATAATATGAGAAATACTATAAGATAGCTTAACAGTGGATATACACTGAAGAGCGGGTTCGATTCCCGCCTCGGGCTTGGATCAAAGTACTGCAAAAACTTTGGGAGGTGCATTATGGCCACAGAAGCCTATGCGCCAACAACAACCAAAAAAAAAAAAAAAACACCGATGAGCCAAAACATTAGACCACTGAGTCGTTATGCAAATTGAAGCAACTGCAGGTTAACTACGGCGCGTGCTTGAGTTGGGGAACGGTATAAAAAACAGCTGATACTGAGCTCCATTAATCAATGTTACTCTTGTTCTTCAGGTGGGAAAGGCAGCGGACTTTAGCAAGTTTCACAAAGGCCAAATTGTAATGTCCAGATGACTGGGTCAGAGTACATCCGAAATGGCGCGGCTGGTGGGGTGCTCACGGTCAGCCGTGGTTAGTACCTACTGAAAGTGGTCTGAGGATGAAAGTGGTCCACGAACCACCAGCAAGGTGTTGGACAACCACCGCTCATCGATGTCAAGGTGAGTGAAGGCCCTCCTGGATGGTACGTGGCAACAGAAGGATGACTGTGGCACAACTCGCCAGTAATTGGAATGCTGGTGATAGGAGTAATATGTCACAACACACAGTACATCAAACCCTGCTGAAAATGAGGCTACGTAGCTGCAGGCCGCTCAGAGTGCCCATGCTAACAACAGTTCACCGGCGACAGCACCTACAATGGGCACGCGAGCATTGAAACTGAACCTTGAGTGATTGGAAGAAGGTCGTCTGGTCCGATAAATCACGTTTCCTGTTGCACTATGTGGCCGGGTACGTGTGCATCATTTACCTGGGGAAGTGATAGCCTCTGGATGCACCATGGGACGAAAACAAGCTGATGACGGCGGTGTCATGTTTTGGGCGATGTTCTGCTGGGATACTCTCTGTCCAGCCACCCATGTGCCGGGCACTCTGACATCTACCACCTACCTAAACATGATTTAGGTAGGTGGTAGATATACCCTTTCATGGCAACGGTCTTCCTCTCTGGCGGTGCCATCTTTCAGCAGGATAATGTGCCATGCCACACCACCCGGATTGTTCGAGACTGGTTTGCGAAACATGAAGTAGACTTCAGCTATTGTGCTGGCCTCCAAATTCCCCAGACATCAATCCCATCAAGCATCTGTAGTTTGTGTTGGAACAGCAACTCCAATCTGCAGCGTCTCTACCATGGACCTTTCAGGAGTTAAAGGATCTGCTGGTTACATGTTGGTACCAGATACCACAAGACATATTCATATTTAGAAATCTTGTAGCATCACTGGGTATTAGCTGTTTTGGCTGCATGTGGAGGACCAACATCTGTTAGATAGGTGGTCATAATGTTTTGGCTCATCGGTGTATATAAATGATGCTTTTAGCGCTAGACTTATACTGAATTATGTATGTGACATTTGCAGTTGATGTATAAAGTTATTGCAACTACAGTAGAGCGTTGAAAATCTGAAATGTCAATAATCCACACAAGCCAGCATTTTTTTTTTTTTATTTGTATGCTGGTGTCATAAAATAATTGCAGTAAGCAACGTTATTGTGATGATGTTTGCAAATTGAATTTTGATTCTATTAAATGGCAATTGTAATAAGTGAAAATCAGAGGAATATTATCCACATAAAGATATAAAGCACAAATATATAATGAAGATATAAAGCACAAATATATAATGAAGATATAAAGCACAAATTTATACCTTTATTTTACGTTACCAATGAACCGAATTAAATGATACATGAAAATCGGAAGAATATTATCCTACAGGTTAGCAAAATAAAAATAAATTTTTGCTTATGTAACATAGCTTAATTAACATACATACAGTACTAACTAAACATAACACCTTGTAATCTGATATTTCTGTTCATTGACGTTTTCTTTTTTTTGGGTTGTAAAATCTAAAACAGTAAAAAAAGATGTGTCAATTAATAACATGGCATGCAGAAATTGCAACTAACACAGTACAAGCAAGTGAGATACGGAGTAAAATGTTTACGAAATTTAGATACAGAAATGAAGAGATTCTGAATATATGCAGAGTTTTATTTTACCATACTGAAGTTATAGTCTTCTTGTTTTAAAAGGAAGCAGAAATTTTTAACAATTAAATCGAAGATTGAGATTTTAAACAGACTTTCAAAGGGACAAAGTGGGTCTTCGTTAACAAGATTTTATGAGGTTGGAAAGTCACCCATAACAGAAATTAAAAATGACAAGAAAAAAATTTTAAAGTTCGCATCGAAACTTGATTCAGATGATGGTGCAAAAAAAAAAAAAAAAAAGAAAAACTATGAGAACAGCTAATGACCCATCCCCGAATATGCTGTTTGTTGTTGTAGTTGGGTTCTAGGAGCATCAGGCATCAGTGGCTAAGGCCATATTGTTCCATGTATACTGTCTGTAAATTGCATGTTCTGTAGTCAGTTTTCTGTTTGC